>NC_090648.1:182885497-183210497 GCF_040937935.1 Hyperolius riggenbachi | reverse complement strand
GCTGGAAAAACTGTTGCTGTGTAATTAAATAAAAGAAGATATAAAACAAGCAAGAAAACAAATATCAGTTCAGTATCATGGTTTATTAAAGGGGAACTTCAGCCTAAACAAACATTCTGTCATTAAGTTACATTAGTTATGTTAATTAGAATAGAGAAGTAATATAATTTTTTACCCACCCTGTTTTAAAAGAACAGGCAAATGTTTGTGATTTATGGGGGCTGCCATCTTTGTCATGGGGGCAGCCATCTTTTTGGTTGAAAGGAGGTGACTGGGAGCATAAGACACAGTTCCGACTGTCCTGTGACCTGATAACCCCTCCCAGCTGCACGTGCTAGGCTTCAAATGTCAAATTCAAAGTGTAAAAAAAAAAAAAAAAAAATTGCACCAAAACAACAGAACGAGAACAACATCAGAAATCCCATCATGCTTTGCACAGCATCAGGGGAAAAATGCCCGGGCAGTTTTCTTCTGTGTAGCTAAAAATGAGGCTTGTATAAGAGAAACAAAGTTCTGATGCTGTGAAACTGTTAAAGAAACACCGGGCCTTTTCAGTGCTGCTGAGTCGATTTTTAGTCTGGAGGTTCACTTTAATAACCTTTTGCCAATACGTGTTGTTGAAAGGCAAGTGGTGTCATCTCTGGCACACAGCGTTGGGTCAAGGGTCCATCTGACCACAGATGCTTGGTCTGCAAAGCACGGTCAGCGCAGGTACATTACTTATACAGCACATTGAGTCCTTCCTTGGATGTGTGGTGGTAGCCGTTTCTCAGGCTCCTACTCCGGACCGGAATAGAACCCTGAATCCCCGACCATGGTACAGAAACTACCAAAGAGAGTTGATCACACAGTTGAATGAATGGCAGACTTGCCCTCCATAACAGATTCCTGTAATGATCCGCTCAGCTGTCTGCACAAGCAGACAGCTGTTTGACCATTCCTTAAGTCTGTGGGCTGCAGGTCTCTGGAAAAGAGACCTGTCTTGACTTTGCAAGTTTCAGACCTGCTCTGCTGCTGAGGAATTTGCATACATTTGTCATGCAAATTGCCTAGCTACCTCCTTTAAAGGCTTGCAGTATAAATATCATGTGATCCCACAATCCTTTGCTGGTCATGATGGTTTGTTACAGCTAATACACTCCTGGAGTGTCAGCCTTGCTATTGTTGCTAATAGATTATCTAAGGGCCCTTTTCCACTAGCAATCGCTAGCGTTCATGCTGAACGCTAGCGATTGCTGAATCGCAATTACCGGCGATTCCCCGACGTTCGCGGCCGCGATTTTGCTATGCTATGCACTGCATAGCAAAATCGCGGCAAATATCGCTCCGCTGCGCGTTCGCGTTCCCGGCAAAAACGAATCGCGGTAGTGGAAATGACCTACCGCGATTCCTATGTTAAAAAGCAAACCGTAGCGATTGTAAAATCGCTAGCGGTTTGTGTTTTTGCGATTCAGCCAGCGCAAACGCGCTGGTGGAAAAGGGCCCTTAGAGTAATTCCTGGGGACTGCACTAGGCATTCCTTCTAGTGCAGTCAGGTTGTATTATTTGTATTGCCTTGTTCTCCCTCTCTGTCTCGATTGCCTTGTCGCCAGTGGCGATCGACAAGGAATCGTTCTGTCTGTCTGGAAGTGTAGGCCAGAGTTGCGGTTGCTACTGGTTACTTCTTCTGTCTGTCTTGCCGTGTGGATCGCACTCGCTCTGGTGGAAAGAGCAGTGGATCCTGCTAAGCCTATTCCTGTACTCGGATCACACTTGCTCTGGTGGAAAAGAGCAGTGGATCCTGCTAGCTTTGTTTCTCTACTTGGATCACACTTGCTCTGGTGGAAAAGAGCAGTGGATCCTGCTAGCTTTGTTTCTCTACTTGGATCACACTTGCTCTGGTGGAAAAGAGCAGTGGATCCTGCTAGCTTTGTTTCTCTACTTGGATCACACTTGCTCTGGTGGAAAAGAGCAGTGGATCCTGCTAGCTCTGTTTCTCTACTTGGTTCACACTTGCTCTGGTGGAAAAGAGCAGTGGATCCTGCTAGCTCTGTTTCTCTACTTGGTTCACACTTGCTCTGGTGGAAAAGAGCAGTGGATCCTGTTAGCTCTGTTTCTGTACTTGGTTCACACTCGCTCTGGCGGAAAGAGCAGTGGATCCTTCCTGTCCTGTCCCTGAACCCGGATCGCACTCGCTCTGGCGGAAGAGCGGTGGATCTTATCTGATCTATTCCTGTTGTTCGTTCGTCTGTCTGTCTGGAGCAAACGCTTGCGGTTGCCTGTGGTAAGGCAGCCGTTTAGCAAGCGTTCCTATTACTTGTTCATTTGTGTTAATTCGTTAGTCAGGGTGGTGTGCTTGTCTCTGTTGCGCTTATTGTGCGGAGACCTCGCCGTAAATGCGCTTGTCGCTGTAGCGTCTAACGCGCGGTGACTGCATTTAGGCATTGCGTTTGTTATTTACGTTGACATTCTCATTGTATGATATGCTGTGCCTTTCTCTCTGCTCCTGCGGTTAACCTTTACTCTGTCTTGTGTCACTGTTGGCAATCACCACTCTTGCGATTGCGTTCACACTTTGGTCTTCGCTGTTGTATGTCGACCGTCGCCGGGCGGCGACTAGATTTGTAAACATACATACATTCTGTCTCTGTGCTCTCTCCCTCGAGAGAAACTATCCTGCTCTGTATTGCCCCATTACGTACAATCATTATCTAGCATCTGTGGCTGTGCAGAGGATCTGTTCCTCTGCACTCCACAGCTCCATCTGCCGGCAGGAATTCCCTTCTACAGGTGCATAGCACCATTGCTGGGTTCTCTCCAATTATACGCTTGTGGAGGATTTCCGCAGTGTCAGCGCGCATCCTGTGTGCTGAACACGGAAATAATTACACAATCGTTACAATTTCCGGTAAAGGTTTTTACGTGTACTCATTATTATACAGGGCCTTGAAAGAGTCTTGTATTGTTATTTCTGGTCACTACCTCCCCGAGTCAGGACTTGCTTGCCATGCCTGCTGCCTTCCTTGGATGTGCGGTGGTAGCCGTTTCTTAGGCTCCCACTCCGGACCGCAATTGAACCCTGATTCCCCGGCCGTACACTTTCTTTAACAATGGTAGAGAAAGAACCATCGACAGTCTGAGCAGCGATGAACCCCTGGACTACTGGGTGCGCAGGCTTGACCTGTGGCCAGAGCAGTCACAATTTGCCATCCAACTTCTGGTTTGCCCTGCCTCAAGCGTCCTGTCAGAAAGGACCCTTCAGCGCAGCTGGAGGCATTGTCAGTGAGAAGAGAAGTCGCCTGGGTCAAAAAAGTGTTCAGTACCTCACCTTTATCAAAATGAATGAGGCATGGATCCCGAAGGACTACTACCTGCCCGAAGACTAAGTCAGTCCCCACAAAGCATCTCTGCCTGCAGGCCGCTTGACTGCCTTCTCTGCCACCAACAACAGGGTCCAGGACTCAAGGTGGATTCCTGAACAAAAAGAATAATAATTTTTCTGGCGCGTGTACATGCCTGCCTAATTTTTCTGGTTGCACTGCGGCTGCAACAACAAAACAAAAGGCATGCACATGGGTCAATTCTCCTTCGTGATCGTTACCTTGCCGCGGTGAAGGGGCTTGCGTATCACAATGAAGCAATGACTGGCTATATGAGTGTGTTGGGGGGGGCACACCTGACCCAAGATAATAAGATTGTTGCTTCATTGTGGACAGACCAAATTCAATCAGCTGGACAGTCAGTCACTGTTGCACTGTCATTGAGCTACCTCAGCCGGACCATATGGGCTTGAACACCACCATCACCTGCACTCTTGCCATGGTGCGCGCCAGTCCAGCATGGCCATCACTACACAAACAGCTGTTTGCGGTGCGTTACACAGCGAGTTTGGTCTGTCAGTGTGAAGCAGTACACTAATTACACTACCTGATTGATGTATACACACGAAAGATGTTTTAAAGCACTTTATGCCTCCAATTTAGGAATGCAATGTGATTTCTGCCCTTTAGGGATTATAACCTTGCTGTGCATCAAATCCGTGATTTTCCCTGGGACTTTCAGCATGTATCCCACTCCGCCCCCCTCCAGGTGTTAGACCCCTTGAAACATCTTTTCCATCACTTTTGTGGCTAGAATTAGTGTTTGTAGTTTTGAAAGTTCGCCTGCCCATTGAACTCTATTGCAGTTCGCAAAGTTCGCCTGTTCGCGAACGTTTGCAGAATTTTGCGTTCACGGTTTGCAAACCAAAAAACGTGTGTTTGCGACATCTCTACTGGTCAGTATTTGGTGTAACAAGCCCAATTTGGAGTGACTGCTTTGATGCCCTTTGGCTGGCTTCTAGTTTTTCACATTGCTGTAGGGTACCTTTAACAGCCCAGCTTTATGGTTTATGATCTTCCTTTCTTCTCTTCCCAATGTGGAAATTGGGCTGGCCAAGGTAGAGGGCCAGATCCTATTTCTTAACCTGTTGCCGACTGCTCCACGCCAATTGGCGTGAGCAGTGTGGCAGCCCCAGGACCGCTCCACGCCCATTGGCGTGAACGGTCTTCTATGGGGCTAGAAGGAGATTGCATGCATCTCCTGCTTGGGGGGCGGAGCTCCGCCCCACCTTCAGTCTCGGAAGACTTAGACAGTGGTTTCGCCCTCTAATTACTTTGTACAGCGCTGTACTGGGGACAGCCGTGCGAGGGAAGCGATGCACTGTGATAGGCTGAAGCCTATCACACCCGATCGCAGTGATTGGCTGGCCAGGGGAGGGAGGGAGGGAGGGATCTAAGATAAATTTAAAAAAATATATTTCGTTAGAAATTCAATAAAATAAATATTGACAAAAAAAAACACCTGGGGGGCGATCAGAACCCACCAACAGAGATCTCTGTTGGTGGGGAGAAAAGGGGGGGATCACTCATGTGCTGAGTTGTTCGGCCCTGCAGCTTGGCCTTGAAGCTGCAGTGGCCATTTTAGTCATAAATGTTCTGGTCACTAGGGGGGGGTTAACACAGCAGTCCTCAGGTGGTTAATTAAGGTGATGGGAGCATCACCTTATCCTATTTAATTCAATTTAAGACACCCCCCGGGGCAATATAATCGCCCAGCAAGTTCTTTACACGCTATCCGATTGCCCTTTTCATCTTCCCGGAAGACATGAGCAACAGCTGTTATGACGACAGCCAACAATCTTACCAGAGGGATGCAGAGCCTGTGGGGACAGGAAGAGGATGGCCACCAGCATCTGGATCACCTGGGTGGTGAGCAGGCACGTGCAGAGGGAGATTCTTTGGGTGCCCAGGCATCCCCCCTTTTAAAATCTTCAAAAAAGGCCCCTCGGCGCACAAAATAAGCCCCGCCCCTGACCACGATAAGCCCCGCCCACCCGCGGGATCTCCCTCCACCTAGGACTCATACTGACCTCTACCTCCCCCAGCACCCATAGTGACCTCTCCCTCCACCTAGTGCCCACAGTGACCACTCCCTCCCCTAGCACCCACAGTGACCTTTCCATCCACCTAGCACTGACAGTGACTTCTCCCTCCACCTATGACCCATACTGACCTCTCCCTCCCCAGTACCCATAGGGATATCTCCCATCACCTAGCACCCACAGTGACATTTACCTTACTCAGCACCCACAGTGACCTTTCCCTCCATCTAGCACCCGCAGTGACCTCTTCCTCCACCTAGCACCCACAGTAACCTCTCCCTCCCCCAGCACCCACAGTGACCTCTCCATCCACCTAGAACCCACAGTGACTTCTCCCTCCCCCTAGGACCCATACTGACCTCCCCCTCCCCAGTACCCACAGTGATATCTCCCATCACCTAGCACCCACAGTGACCTCTCTCTCCACCTAGCATCCACAGTGACCTCTCCCTCCACCTAGCATCCACAGTGACCTCTCCCTCCCCCAGCACCCACAGTGACCTTTCCCTCCACCTAGCACCCACAGAGACCTCTCCCTCCACCTAGCACCCACAGTTACCTCTCCCTCCACCTAGCACCCACAGTTACCTCTCCCTCCACCTAGCACCCACAGTGACCTCTCCCTCCCCAGCTCTAGCAGTGATCCTGCCTACCCCAGCACCCACACTGACCTATCCCTCCCCCAGCACCCACAGTGATCATTCCCTCCCCCAGTGGCTACCTTCCTGTCCCCTGCAGCATCCACATGGACCTCCCAACCCAAAAACAGCACCTACAGTGATCTCTCCCATTGCCAGCACCCACAGCGACCTCTCTCAACACCCAGCATCCACTCCCTCCTCCAGTAACTACACTGACTATCCCAGCACCCACATTCACCTCCCCTTCCTCCAGCACCCATACTGATCTCTTCCTTCCACAGCACCCACAGTGAATTACCCTTCACCCAGCACCCATACTGACCTCTACCCTCCCTTAGCAGCAACTATGCCATTCACAGCAGCACCCATAGTGACATCTCATTCCTCCAGCACCCACAATGACCTCTACCGCCCCCCAAGACACACAGGGACCTCCCCCAAAGGACCCACAGTGACCTCCCTTTCTTCCAGCACTCATATTGACCTCTACCTTCCACAGCATCCACAGTTACTCCCCCCCAGCACCCACAGTGACCTACCCTTCCCCCAGCACCCACACTGAGCTCTACCTCCCCCAGCAACCACACTAACCTCGACCTCCCCTAGCAGCAACTATGCCATCCATAGCAGTACCCACAGTGATCTCCCACCCCCTGCACCCACAACAATCCCACCAATATTCAGCACTCACATTAAACTCAACCAGTAACCCCCACTATAGCAAGCACCCAGTACTTGTACCCTGCACCCAATACTCACATCCGGCCTCAATATGGCACTTAGTACTTGCATCAAACAGCCACATAACACCCAGATGACACCCAGTACCTGCACCCCTTCACCCTATAGCATACACCCAGTTCTCACACCCACACCACATGGCACAGTACTTGCACCCAGTCCCAACATGGCCCTCAGTACTCACACCTGCACACCGCCTTCACATGGCACCCACTGTCTGCACTCACATAACTAGTACTAGCACCCAAAGTACCTGCACACAGAACCCACATAACACACAATGCCCACCCATAGCTAGCACCCAGTGCAGGCATGGCACCAAGTATTCGCACCTATGTGATACCCAGTACCTGCACCCAACACCCACATGCTTCATCTGCAGTAGTTCCAGTTGCACTAAGCCTCCACTTAGTGCCCAGTACAAACACCAAGCACTCACATATCACATCCAGTACTTGCACCCAGAACTCACAAGGGACTGAGTACCTGAACACCTTCATGATAGTTGATACACACCCATACAGCCAGAATCCACATGACACCCTGTGTCAGCACCCAGAACCCACGTGGCACCCAGCATCTGCCTTTAGCACCCACATGACAACAAATACCCTACTATCCAGCATCCATATGTCACCATGTACTCACTCCCAGTACCCACTTGGCACTCAGTATTTGTATCTAAGACCCACATACCCTCATAATCAACACCCACATGGCACAGTACTCGCACATCACCAAGTTCCAAAGCCATTATATGCACCCAGTACCCATCCATGGCCAGGACCCAAATAGCACCCAGTACTAATCCTTGGTCTGAACCCATATGGGAGAGTACTCTACCATGGCACACATCCAGACCACACATGACACTCCCTACTCACCCATGTCCAACACTCACATGTCTCCCTGTACCAATTAACACTCACGTGGCACCCACTATTGTTTATCACCATCTGCTACTCATTCAGCACCCAATACTGCACAGCACCCATTGCAAATAAACACCCAATACAAACTGGACCTTGGTACCCACAGCAGCTTGTCACAGACTGTACTTTGGCATCTCATCACCCACTGCAACTTAGCACAAAGTGAACCTTTGCATCTTACCACCCACTGTATCTGGGCACCCGCTGCACCTTGGCACTTACTGCAGTTTTGCATCTACTAATGCTTAGCAACCACTGCATATTGGTAACCACTTCTTCTTTGCCTGAAAAGAAGCTTGGGTGCTGATCAAGAGGGACAGAGGTCCCAGTAATGAAAGGTGAGTCTGTGCCTCCACTGTGGGCTCCACTGTGCCCACTCTAACACACTAACAGTGGGCACCTATCACTGCTGATTTGAGGGTGGTGGCGCCAAAAGAGTTGGTTGGAAGGAGACACAAAGTCTGCTTGATACTGCTATAAAGGTATAAGTATCTGCAAGTATCTGCACCCATGCCTAAAATTGCACCCATGCCTAAAATTGCACCCAGTACTCACACCTGCACACAGCCTCCACATGGCCCCCACTATCTGCACCAAGCACCCACTTAACCTGTACATAAATTACCAGCATCCAGTACAGGCATGGCGCCAAGTATTCACACCCATGTCACATCCAGTACCTGCACCCAGCACCCACATGACATCCAGTACATGCACCCAGATCTTACATGGCACTAAGTACTTGCAATCAACACCCGCATGACACTCGATACCCAAACATAGCCAGAACCCACATGACACTCTGTACTCACACCCAGAACCCACATGGCACCCAGCATCTGCATTCAGCACTAACATGACAACCAATACCCCCCCTAGCCAGAAATGAGGAGGGGGGCATGCGGGGGAAGATGTTGCCAGGCCCCTTTTTTAAATTTGAGCACCCCCACTTAAGGACCCTCTGCATGGCCCTGTTGAGCACTATTCTTACTGAATTGGATTGATGAAATGTATTAGCTGGAATTGTTTAAAAGACAAGCAATTTGCAAATTGACTTTAGCCAGCTCAGTGTTGTGGTTATAGGCCCACAACACTTTATGGACACCGTTGACCTGTTATTGGTTGGGGTTTTTTTCTATACACTAATGTTTTTTGACTATTTTTGATGTTTGTCATCCTTCAGTCTTTCTTTATTGATAAAAAATCTTTATTGAAAAAAAATGAAATTGTATTTACTGAGTTCTGTTTTTTCTGTAATGAACAAAGGTCTCTGCTTTGAGTCTTCGTTTAAAGGGAACCTCTGGACTCGTGCCTGGTCTGAATAAAGTTAAAGGAATAGATTTTAGCTACGTTTGGAATATCTCATTTGCAGAGGTATAAATCTCTGCAGTCTGACATGCTAAGAACAGCATAACATTGAAGCAGATTATTTGAAAACAAGTATCAGGTTTCACACAATTCAGTATTACAAATGTTTATGTTGCACATATGATACATTTCCTCTGCTCTCTGTGAGAGAAAGCTCTGCCTGTATCTGACTGAGCTCTCTGCACACAGAGTTAACAGATACACTGTGAGGGAATTTCCCCCCTCCCCTCAAGGCTGAGTCTGCCGTCAGAATTTCAGCAGACTGCTGTCAGAAAAACGTGAAAGGAATTAGCAGGGCTGGATTTCTGGGAATGCCACAAAGGCCATGGCCTAGGGCGATAAAAATCAGCAGGGCACAGGACTTTGAGAAATAAGAGGTCAAATGTCAAAGTAAATCATCTCTCCTGTTTTGCTCTGGTCTGCCTGAATTCCAGAGATCCCTGCATCTCTCTTAATTGTGTAGAGTGTGTTTGAGGACAGTCAGTATGTGTTGTCACCTGATGATTATGTCCTCTGTATGATGGTGGGGACATACAAGCTGCTGTAAGAAATGCCAGCCTGGGTTTAGTAGCAGAACTCTTCAGTTCCGTAAGTTTTTTTTCATGTACACATTCAGAATCACAAACAGGAATATTCTCCCTCTACACTGTCAGATTCATTACTGGTCTGGTCAGCTCTTAAAGACCTGAGACCTGTTAAATTTATGTTTTGTTTTTCCCCCCCAGGGAATGACCACAACATTCTCTGTGCTACAGTTTAACTCTTTCCTGGCTCATTTTAGAAGATCATTGTACTTTGCTAGCTAGCTATAAGTGAAACAGGATGCCAATTATATTACATTTATTTATATTTGCAAAACAAACTATGTATCTCCTTCTGATGCTGAATGTATATATAGTTGTGTGCTCTAACATCTTGTTAGTATAATGTCTACAACAATATACAAAGTCTGAAGAAGCCAAAGGCTCGCTGTTTTTATTTTCAGTTAGCTAATAAATGTTATCATTCTGTTTAAAAACTTCAAAACTTCCTACTGACTCATTAAGATCTGTCCTTCCTTGCCTTGCCCTAAGTGCTATATTGTCACTGTTTAAAGCACATCTATGTCAGCATGTGTAGTTTTAGATCTTCTACTTATATATTCTCTGTTTTGGATGCGCTTCTTTCAATAGCGCTGCTTTGTCACTTGTTTGTGGCTCTTACTGTAGCCAGTCCCACAGAGGGCAAAGAAGCAGCACATGCTCTGTCTACTCACGCTCCTTGCAATTTTGCACTCCTGCCCAGATGTGCACAGCAGCCGAGACCAGGAATGTTTTGGGCATGAGTACATAAGTGCTGCTTATACATGAGCGTAATTCAGGTGTTGTGCATTCAGGCAGGAGTGTAAAATTACAGGGAGTGGACAGGGCATGCACTGCTTCTTTGCCAAATGAAGGGCAGAGCAGCAAAATGGAGGGGAGCCCATTCAACCAGTTATTGCTACTCAGAGGGGTTGGACAGAATTTGATGGGGGGGGGGGGGGGGTTGGTGACAGCTGGCCTAGGCCACTTGGCAGTACAAATCTGGCCCTGGGAATTAGATAACATTAATCAAATAGATAAGCAGTGAAATATATACACCAGTACTTAGCAGCATTTACCAAACATGTCCTATCTCAATTGAAAAAAAATGTTAGTCGATAGTGTCCCTTTAAGGGGAACTCTGTTGGTTATACATGTCAGTTATACTCTTGTCTAATGAGGAGCAAAAAACCGTCCAAACATGCAGATCTCTGCCTGCTCAGAGAAGGAAGCACACTTGAAGTGATTCAAAGTATAAACTTTTTTTTACATCAGTAGTTGGAGGCCTCTGGATGGTCAAGAGGGTTGCCGGGTCCTTGTTGGGCTCATCCTGTAAATTTGGACAGGTCATGAGTAAGGTCCATGCATACCCCATTAAACAAGCTGCTCACGCACGTCTTTTTTCTTCTGTGCATGAGTAATTTGTTCTTTTGCGCAGATATGGACCTAGCTTGTACAAGTCCAGTCATCCACACCCATGTTCACAACCAGAAGAAACTTATTTAACTGGCAGTCCAATAAGTATAGAGGCACCTAGTGCTCAAACAGTGGGCTATAAAAGTATCTGGGAAGTCTCCGGACCATCCAAAAGCTTCCCACAACTGAGGTAAGTATCTAACTTTTTTTAACCTCTCTTCAGGAGAACTTTAAATTTAGCCTTTCAAAACCACAAGCTGCCAGGTATGTGTTCTGTAGCTGCTGACTCTGGCAGTTTTTTTTTTTTTAAATTCTTCTGGGTAGTGGAAATTTTTATATTAGAAGAAATTTTGCTCACCACTACGACTGAGAAGCCAGAGCATACATATAATTCAGCTCTGTCTTGAAGTAAACATTTCTCCCAAAAACTTCCTGGTAGTCCCTGTCCCCTAGAGATGTTTCATGTTGATTATGGTGACTATACGTGGCCTGTTCCTGACATAATTAAAGCATATTGTAGCCAATATAGAATAAAAGAAGGCAAAATACATGGTGCTATTGTTAGGTATATACTATAGAGACCAACTTAAATTAAAGGTCCTTCAAGGGGTTTTCTACAGGGTCCAGTAACCAGTCAGACAAGGCCTACAAGGTGAAACTAATGAATTCAGTCAGTTTTGACACAATCCAGCTTTAATTTGCTATGCATTACATCTGTTTTTACTTGACATAAAACAATTACTTATAAAAAAAAATAATCACCTACACACATTACGTGGGTACCAAGGACACAGTCTGTGAGCTATGGGGTAAGTCTTCTTTAATTAATGTCACCAGGCGGAACATGTACGCACAGACAGCTGTAGGAAAAAGTGTAAACCTCTTTGGTGAAACATTCTCATTAAATAGTTGTGTTTATTGTATAGGACAACATCAACTACAAGTTGAGATTTGCTGCACATGGCCCATTAATTCCTATGAGTAAACCAATATTCTGATGACTAAGAAAATACGCACGCTGATGACTCAGATGAGAGGTACTTGTGTGAGGGCTGAATACTTTGGTGCACTGGAAGCCAATAGATCAAATGTTTAAATGGTTTATACAGTCTAATGCAACTATGAGTCACTTTTGCAAAGATGTTATTTGTCATGCTTAGAAAAATGAACACTGTCAAATACTGTCAAATATATTAGATTAGCATTTCAGTAACCATAAAATGAGAATTTAAGTGAATTTGTACATTCATGTACATACAACATTTTCGTTAATTTTAAAATAAATGTAAACAGTAAATGGAATCGTATAAAATATTATTAGATATTGTGAAAGAATAAAGATTGGTAGCAGCTTGGTGGGAGGTCAGAAATAGAACACAGGTTACATTAAAAGATGTCAGAGGCTCAAAGCTACTATATAAAGTGGATAATTTTCTTGTATCCTTGCACATATAACTTATGAAAGTATATTATTAATAATATGGATTTATATAGCACCAGCTTATTGTTTGGTTAGTCTTGAAAAGTTATTGCTGATGTCTTTGTTACTGGAACAGTAAATTCTTTGTTATTGGAACAGCTAAACCTAATTGTATTTTGTGTTATACTTTCCACATTTTTGTAGTGTTTTATGATTTTATGCAAGTTTTGATATCATGGGCCTGATTCACAAAAGACTAGTAAAATTGAAGCATGCCAACAGAGCATGACAATTTTACCAGCGCTTACACAAGCAACCTAATGTGTATTGAACTAATGGCTCAGCTCAATTATGTATTCAACGCGTGGTGCTTGCATTATGCAGGTTATGGAAATCACGTACTATTTGCTCAACACATGTTATGTTGCTTGAGTAAATACCAGGTACACTGCTGACATGCATTGTATGCATTGCACTTATCAATTTTACCAGCCTTTCATGAATCAGAGATATATAAATCAAAGCTTTCACAGGTTCCAGTGTGTTCCTCCACCAAGCAGTTATCATCCGCCTGGGTGCCAGTGTGGACTATTCTGGTACAGGAGTAGCTGAGTGGGTGTGCCTGTGTATCAGCATGCTGGTAGCGTCATTACATGCTTCGGCGGACTCCAATCTGATAAAGGTGGAGTCCGTCAATATACATAATGATTTTAGCAGCACGCTCATACACAGGCACACCCACTCAGTTGTTCTCCCATCCCGTACCTGAGTACTCCAAATTGACACTAGGGCTGCTGGGCATGGCTTGAGTTTGACAGAGGAAAACATGGGAACCTGGAACCTGGGAAGGGAAAGACTTGATTTATATATCTGCTTGAAAATCCCTTACTTCTAGCAAGTGTATTATGTAAAATATTATTTTTACGTACTTCTGAATAAAAAAAGTAATGCACAATAGCGGGTTCCGTTTGTTCTTACTATAGATTTCTCTACTGACCCTCAGTATTGGAGCTGCCCTGCATGCACGTATCGACTGATTGATCCAATCAAGCTGTTGAGCATGTTTTTAAACTTCATTTTCATGAATATAGGGCTCATGTGTATCTCTAAAAACACGTCATGCCCTATGTTTACATTTGGATATGTTCAGTTATTTTCTTTCATTGGTAATTGTGAATTTCCAAGCTACTATACACCTTTCAGCATCTGATCAGCAAAATAAATATCCAAGTATTGCACAGATGCAGGTGTTCTGCGTGATGCAATGATTCACATCAGAATATTTAAATATAATACTAGAATATTTATATATAAAACTAGAAAAATGGCTAGATTGTGATTCAATTCATAACTAGCAACAGTTGGGCAATTCACTGACAGCCGCTGACTCTGCACTGCAATCTTGTACACGGAATGGCTGTGATTTCAAGGCCTGTCTTTTCATCAAATGTAATAGTGTAATTTGTGCTTAGCAAAGCTCGCGGAGAATCAGAACATTCGATACAAGAATTAGCATCAGAAACAATTCATTTGACAAGCACAACTGGGATGTGTCTGGAATTGGATTTCACGCATGGTAGGAGATAGGACACACACTTTACAGCAGAGTAAACACAAAATGCCTACAATATACAGCAGAGTAAACACAATATACACCAGTGTAAACAAGATTAATATTAGAGGGCATAAGAAAAGTTCAAGAGGTTGACATCCAAGGATTTCTCCTATGCCTCAATGTCCTAGTGGTGATAACCCGACACAGCCGGCCTAATAGGAGTCGACTGAAGAAGTGGTGGCTTGGGTGTGAGGAGTCGCTGGCTATCTTTAACACTCTAAAACGCAGTCCGGAGTTGTAGAGGAGTTTCAATGGGGGGAGGGGTTTCCCAATTATCCTCTCCACTGAGCTGATGACCCTCTGTAGTTTGTGTCTGTTGCTGGTGGAGGAGCCAACATACCAGACCAGGATGTAAGAGCAAAGCAATGCCACATTTTAATTATCTGCAAGCCAGTTTTTCTCCACAAGCCTGTCCACCAAAATTGCCCCTTCTTGCCGCTAATTGGAAGCCTCGGGGCGCCGACATGTACCTTCATAGCCGCATATCGCAGCTATTCTAAAGGCCGGGATTTCCGGCAAAAGTTTGGCATTCTGAGGCGCTCAATAATGGCCGCCACTGTGCACCCAAATTTCCCTATCATGCAGCAAAATGTGGCTTTTATTACAGGCGCCTATAGAGGTGCCGTTTTACCAAAAGGGTTCCTGCACCCTATTTTCCTTCTTCGGCTAATTTTGTGATCAGAATCAGAATAGTTTTATTTCGCCATGCATGACTGGGTTGTGCTCGGAATTAAGTTTGGCACAATACATAGCTCCAAGAGGTGCATAGGCAGAAAGCAGAGAAGAGCATTACAATACAATAAGGACATGGCAGTAAAAAACATCGTACTCAAGAAAGAGGAAATGTATGTACACAAATATACATTCAGAAGTATACACTCAGCGGCCGTATGCATTTTTCCAGTGCGCTGCTGGAGTCTGGCTAGGGTGCAGGGACAAAGTCCAATCAGTTAGGAGTGATGGCAGGTTGCTTCAAAAAGCGTATTTAATTTCAGTCCGCTACTGTGACAGTGGTAAGGCACAGATAGAGGGTGGGAGAATGTTAAGGAAGTTCAGGAGGCTGACGGCCGCAGGGAAGAAGGAGTTCTTGTGTCTGGTGGTCTTAGTACGGATGGCTCGAAGTCTCTGGCCCAATGGTAGTGGGGTGAAGAAACAGTGGCCAGGGCGTGAGGGGTCACTTGCAATCTTCAGCGACCTAGCACGCAGTCTTATGTTATGCAGGAGGTCAAGTGGAGGCAGGGGTCTCCCAATGATCCTCTCCGCCGACCTGATGATCCTCTGTAGTTTGTGTCTGTCCCTGGCAGTGGCTCCCACGTACCAGATCAGGATGGAGGAGCAGAGGATCGATTCAATGGTGGCGGAATAGAAACATGTTAGGATCTCCTGTGCCATGCCGAACTTCCGCAGTTGGCGGAGGAAGAACAGCCTCTGCTGGGCCTTCCGCTGGGTTGCCATAATGTTGGCCTTCCAACTGAGATCGCTGGAGATGTTAGTGCCCAGAAGGCGAACACTGGGCACTCTGGCCACCTCGGCGCCGTCAATGTAGATGGGAGGCGGAGTGGGCGCAGACTTTGTAAAGTCAATTATTAGCTCGACAGTTTTGGCTGTGTTGAGCACCAGCCTGTTCTCTATGCACCAGTGGCATATTATCTCTACCTGCTGCTGATACTCCTGGATATTGTCCTTGGTGACGAGGCCAACAATGGTGGTATCATCGGCAAATTTTATGACTTTGACAGAGTTATTTGTGTAGAGGGAGAACAGCAGCGGGGACAGGATGCAGCCCTGGGGTGCCCCAGTGTTGGTTGTCATTTCTCTGGAGTAGATGTCCCCCAGTCTGACAACTTGGGATCTCTTAGTAAGAAAGTCCGTAATCCATAAGTGTAGGGTGGGGTGGACCCAAAGTGTGGCCAGGACATTCTGAAGGATGCGTGGGCATATAGTGTTAAAAACTGAGCTGAAGTCCAGTAGCAGAACTCTGGTATACGCATCTGGTCTGTCGAGGTGGTTAAGGATGTATTCCACACAGATGTTTAGGGCGTCGTCAATAGACCTATTTGCCCTGTAGGCAAACTGGAGTGGGTCCAGAAGGGGCAGGGTAGATAGCTTGAGGATGGATAAGACCACTCTCTCTAGTAGAGTGGGGCCGAACCTCCGATTTTAGGTTCGCGAACTTCCGCATAAGGTTCGGTTCGCGTAAAAGTTTGCGAACCGCAATAGACTTCAATGAGGATGCGAACTTTGAAAAAAAAAAATTATGCTGGCCACAAAAGTGATGGAAAAGATGTTTCAAGGGGTCTAACACCTGGACCCCCAGGTGGAGGAGTGGGATACATGCCAAAAGTCCCCGGGAAAAATCTGGATTTGACGCAAAGCAGCGTTTTTAAGGGCAGAAATCACATTGAATGCTAAATGACAGGCCTAAAGTGCTTTAAAACATCTTGCATGTGTATACATCAATCAGGTAGTGTAATTAAGGTACTGCTTCACACTGACACACCAAACTCACCGTGTAACGCACCGCAAACAGCTGTTTGTGTAGTGACGGCCGTGCTGGACTGGTGCGCACCATGGCGAGAGTGCAGGTTTTGGTGGCTTTACAGCCCATATGGTCGCCTGGCTGATGAACAGAACAGGTATGCAGTGGCGGGTTCACTGAACAGAACAGGTATGCAGTGGTGGGTTCACAGAACAGGTATGCAGTGGCAGGTTCACTGAACAGGTATACAGTGGCGGGTTCACTGAACACAACAGGTATGCAGTGGCGGGTTCACTGAACAGGAATGCAGTGGCGGGTTCACTGAACAGTACAGGTATGCAGTGGCAGGTTCACTGAACAGGTATGCAGTGGTAGGTTCACTGAACAGGTATGCAGTGGTGGGTTCACTGAACAAGTATGCAGTGGTGGGTTCACTGAACAGGTATGCAGTGGTGGGTTCACTGAACAGGTATGCAGTGGCAGGTTCACTGAACAGGTATGCAGTGGTGGGTTCACAGTACAGGTATGCAGTGGTGGGTTCACAGTACAGGTATGCAGTGGTGGGTTCACAGAACAGGTATGCAGTGGCAGGTTCACTGAACAGGTATGCTGTGGTGGGTTCACTGAACAGGTATGCAGTGGTGGGTTCACTGAACAGGTATGCAGTGGTGGGTTCACAGTACAGGTATGCAGTGGTGGGTTCACAGAACAGGTATGCAGTGGCAGGTTCACTGAACAGGTATGCAGTGGTGGGTTCACAGTACAGGTATGCAGTGGTGGGTTCACAGAACAGGTATGCAGTGGCAGGTTCACTGAACAGGTATGCAGGTATCCAGTGGGCTCACTGAACAGAACAGGTATAGTGGGCTCACTGAACAGAACAGGTATGCAGCCAGGAACAAGCTAAGCCTAACTAATCTTTCCCTATGAGAGACAGTCTGCAGCAGCTCGCCCTACTCTCACTAACGCAGGCACACGAGTGAGCGTAATGGCCGCCGCTGCCTGCCTTTTATTAGGGGGGGAGTGGCTCCAGGGGCTAGTGTAGCCTAATTGGCTACACTGGGCCTGCTGACTGTGATGTAGAGGGTCAAAGTTGACCCTCATGGTGCATTATGGGGCGAACCGAACTTCCGCAAAAGTTCGCCTGCGGGACGCGAACGTGAACCACTGAAGTTCGCATGGAACCGTTCGCAGGCGAACCGTTCGGCCCAACTCTACTCTCTAGTAACTTCATGATGACAGACGTCAGGGCCACAGGCCTGAAAATGTTGAGGTCAGAGATGCCTTGTTTCTTTGGCACTGGTATGATGGTGGACCTCTTGTAGCACGCAGGGACTCTGCCCTCTGTCATTCCCTTACTGAAGATTGCAGAGAGAATGGGAGCAAGTTGCCACGAACAGGTCTTGAGGCAGGCTGGAGACACACCGTCGGGGCCCGAGGCTTTCCTGGCATTTAGCTTGGACAGGAGGATCCGGACGTCTGCCTCACCCACCTGAAGAGGGAGTGGGTCCTCGCTACTTGCGTCGCTACTGGGGTCGCTATTCGCGTGGACTGGGGGGAGGGTGGGAGGTGGTAGGTATCCTCCGGGCTCAGCCTGTCTCTCGAACCTGCAGTAGCATTTGCTTAGTTCTTCGGCTAACTCGGAGCTGGGTGATGCGTGTTGCGGTGGAGGCTTGTAGTTGGTGGCGGTCTTGAGGCCTAGCCACACGGTTCGTGAGTCGTTCGAGCGCAGGTTCTGCTTCATCCTCTCAGCGAACCTTTTTTGCGGCTCTCAGCTCTCGTTTCAGAGTGTTCCTTGCCTTCCTGAAGTCCTCCTGGTTGCCCTCCTTGTGTGCCGACTCCTTGCGTTTCCGCAGTAACCGTAGCTTGTTGGAGAACCACGGTTTGTTATTTGGGTAGACCTTGAAGAATTTGGTTAGGACGCAGGAGGCCTCGCAGAAGCTGATATATGAGGTGACGTTATCCACCCACTCGTCCAGGTCAGGGGCTGCCAGGGCTTTCCAGTCCGTACAGTCAAAGCAGGCTTGAAGGTTGAGCTTGGCCTCGCTTGATCATACCTTTGAGGACTTCACAACCAGTTTTGTAGATTCCAGGAGCCTCCTGTAGGTGGGGATGAGATGAACAACGCAATGGTCAGAGGAGCCAAGCGCCACCCCGGAGGTAGCCTTGTAGGCATCCTTCAGTGGCGTGTAGCAATGATCGAGTGTGTTCGGGCCTCTGGTGGGACAGGCAACATGCTGATGGTAGCGTGGCAGCTCTTGTTGGAGATTTGCTCTGTTGAAGTCACCCATAACGATAAAGAGTGAGTCTGGGAGAGATGTTTCCCACTGCGATATGATGTTGCCAAGTGTACTCAGGGCGGATTTGACATCAGCGTCGGGGGGTATGTACACTCCCACAACGACATAGGAGGAGAACTCCCGTGGTGAGTATGCCGGCCTGCAGTTCACAATTAAAAGTTCTAGGTCCGGGGAGCACCTCCTGTCGAGTACTGGTGCGGTGGGGCACCATGTCGAGCTGACATAGAAGCAGATGCCACCGCCTCTTTTCTTCCCAGAGAGGGCAGGGTCATGGTTCCCACGTATGAGGCCGAAGCCTGGAAGTAGTAGGGCGTTCTCCGGGATGTTCTCATGCAGCCAGGTCTCCGTGAAGCAGAGTACCGGGGTGTTCTTCCCCAGTTCCCACCTGCCGCAGAGGAGACATAGTTCATCCAATTTGTTAGGGAGAGAGCGGACATTTGCCAGGAGAACAAGGGGATGGCTCACCTCAGGCCCCTCCTCTTGAGTCTCACGCGAGCCCCAGCTCGACAGCCCCTTCGACGCCAGCCTTAGTCTTAAGGTGGCCACACACGATACAATAAAATGATCAGATTTTACGGCAATTCGATAAAAACGATCGGATCTCTCGAAGAAAATCGAAAGATTTTTTTTTTTCATTCAACTGAAAAATCCGATCGGATTTCCCATTTTTTCGATTTTTATCTATCCGGAATGCCAGATATTTTTCTTAAATTTCTCTAAACATTGTATGGTGTGTGTTAGATTGTCAATTTATTAGTATACACGCCCAAGCAATTTTTTCCGAGTTTCCAATCATTTTTATCACAACTGGGAAAAAATTTAACATAGGTGTGTGGTACATTGGTCATATTTTTTGAAATGTTACAATCAGTCGGAAAAATGTATTGCAATTCTTAAATTGAACAGATATTTAAAAAATTGTATGGTGTGTGGCCACCTTTCTAAATATGCCTTCTTCTTTAAACCAAAAATAAAACAAACAGTCAATAAAATGTAGTAAATAGGTCAAAACAATCATGGTATATACTTTATTAAATCCAGATGACAGACACCAGTAAGATATATACATATACTCTATATCACACAGTGCATGTTCATTTTACTTTTTCATGTGTAATTAAAGAACAGATATCAAGTCATCTAGAATTGCAGTTTCCCACCCATTCAAAGCAAGACAAAGCCACCTTTACAAAGCTATATCATACTTGTCTTTTGTGTATTACATTACATTAAAACTGGTATTGCTTACAGGTCATGCTGTAACAAAGTAATGACTGCAGAAATATTTCAGCCAACATTAGAAACAACAAAATAACAGCTATAGGTTTCTGATACAAGATAAAGTATTGTAGCTGATATACATTCACTGACAACATCACTGGACAATGTTTGACTGATCAACCTTTTGTGCCCAAATCTAGATGTACACAGGAGATAGGGTCACACTGTGTAAGAGCCTTTTCTTAATGTACAGTGGTAATTCCCAAACTGCAGAAGTATATTTTCTCTAAACTGTATATAACTGGTCTTTAATTATTTATATTGTGTTCTAGAGCAGTTCCAAGAATTGTTTCACTAAATGACCTTTAAGCTATAACTAGCTGTCCTTTAAAAATGCACACTTTTTTAAGTGACTATAACTTTCCGATATTATGTCAACATGCAATGCAAAAAAGTCTGATTATTGATTAAAATCAAATAGTTAATACAAACAATCTTAAATGTCATGTTTAAATGCCATTCTTGCATGTCTACTGGGACAGAACATAAATTGCTGTGTTTAGGCACTTCCCATAAATCTACTTACTATAATTTAAACAACTTGTTTCTGCTGTTTTACCCTATTGCATGTGTGTCTAATAATATACAAAGACTAATGCACTTATCACTGTTATTTCTGTAACTAGTTTCATGGAAATTGCTTTTAACTGTGCATACTAATTCCAAACCTCATTGGTAGTGCATTTTAATATATAATGTTTGAATTTTTATTATAGGTTTACTACAATGGGCATGATTCACAAAGCTTTTTCACCTGTTTTCCTCTGTTTTCATCTTATCCATGTAACCTTTTTTAAGCTCTAAAAGAGCAAAAATGTAATAAAACTAAGGTACGAAAAGTAATATTAAAATTAAGTTAGTCAGGAACAACTTGCTTTAACTGATTATTTTGCTAGTAAATGTGCTGAAAGGTTATTTTTATTAATTAGGTGATAAATAAGTCATGTATGAGAAGTTTTGTGAATAGCCCAATGTGTGGCCAAACATATTTTAAGTGTCAACAACACCTGAGAACATTTGAAAGTACAAGAGTTTATGCTCACATTCTACTGAAAAAATATAACTCCAATAAAAGTATTGCATGTCTGCAGGGCCGGCCTTTGACCTGAGCGACCGGTGCGATCGCTCAGGGCGCCGGCTTCCAGGGGGCGCTCCTGTCCCCTGGCCGCATATTTTAATTTGGACTCATGAGGCTGCCGGCTGGGTCCTCTCGCTCCGCCCCCTGGTGCCAAACATGTCCGTGATGGAGGGGGGAGCCGCAGCGCGGGGAGGACAGCCCGACCTCTCCCTCCCTTCCTCTCCGGGCCACCCTCCGTGCTCCCCCTCCAATCCGATGCAGACTGCAGCAGGGATAACAACTCACCTCCCTGGTTCCGATCGCCGGCGCCTCTCACATGCCGCTGGTCTCTTCTACATACATAGTCATCACTGATACACACTAAACTTCCTGCTTAACAGGAAGTTTAGTGTGTATCAGTAACTATGTAGAAGAGAGTAGACCAGCGGCAAATGAGAGGCGCCGGCGATCGGAACCAGGGAGGTGAGTTGTTATCCCTGCTGCAGTCTGCATCGGATTGGAGGGGGAGCACGGAGGGTGGCCCGGAGAGGAAGGGAGGGAGAGGTCGGGCTGCCCTCCCCGTGGCTCCCCCACCACTATGAGGGGAGGGAGGAGGGCACCTATCTAATCTACACTGGGGGCAGCTACCTATCTAATCTACACTGGGGGCAGTTACCTATCTAATCTACACTGGGGGCAGTTACCTATCTAATCTATACTGGGGCAGCTACCTATCTAACCTATACTGGGGGGCAGCTACCTATCTAACCTATACTGGGGGGCAGCTACCTATCTAACCTATACTGGGGGCAGCTACCTATCTAACCTATACTGGGGGGCAGCTACCTATCTAACCTATACTGGGGGGCAGCTACCTGTCTAACCTATGCTGGGGGGCAGCTACCTGTCTAACCTATGCTGGGGGGGCAGCTACCTATCTAATCTATGCTGGGGGGCAGCTACCTATCTAATCTATACTGGGGGCACCTACCTATCTAACCTATACCGGGGGCACCTACCTATCTTGGTTGTTATCCCTGCTGCAGTCTGCATCGGATTGGAGGGGGAGCACGGAGGGTGGCCCGGAGAGGAAGGGAGGGAGAGGTCGGGCTGCCCTCCCCGTGGCTCCCCCACCACTATGAGGGGAGGGAGGAGGGCACCTACCTACTCTATACTGGGGGCAGCTACCTATCTAATCTACACTGGGGGCAGTTACCTATCTAATCTACACTGGGGGCAGTTACCTATCTAACCTATACCGGGGGCAGCTACCTATCTAACCTATACTGGGGGCAGCTACCTATCTAACCTATACTGGGGGGCAGCTACCTATCTAATCTACACTGGGGGCAGTTACCTATCTAATCTATACTGGGGGGCACCTACCTATCTAACCTGTGACAATATCCTGAGTGACGACGCGCTCACACGCGAAGAGGATTAATTGGGGGGGCACCAAAATCTGGTTACGCTCAGGGCGCTGTGAAACCTAAGGCCGGCCCTGCATGTCTGCAAATTATAGTCTTAAATTATTGTTCTATTGCAACCATTTTGAATGCAATCCAATAAAGAAAAATAATAACTAGGCATATGGGTACTTTATCATTTAAGCTGGCATCAGTCTTTTCTTTAAACAAAATTTTAAAACATTTAGCATGGATGATTTATTTACTTTTAACACTGAAAGCGAAATTTGACTTTTTTGGAGAAAAACTCAATAGTCTTTACATTGACATGAGCAAAATAGCTGCTGGATGTTTGGAGAGAATTTCCTTGAACAACCGATTGGCCGGAGAGATTCATGTTAATAATTTTAATGTAACGGACATTATAACACAATGAATACATACAATCCTATTATCAAACTTTATATATGATCGTAATAGTACGTCTTTGACCAGTGATTCAATGTTAGCTCAATGCGATTGTTTATTAGATTGTAGGTAAGAATATTACAATCATATTTATAAACAAGGGCATGTAGCATTACAATCAAATGTGTGCATTGAAAAAAAGAATCTTATTTACAAAAAATGTATTTTGTGGGATTGGCTGTGCAACCACGGTTCAGATGAAATGAGTGAGAAAAATATGACCACCGGTTCGATATCGCAACAAATCAGGCCCATCTCACTTAAGGTGACCACACAAGATACTGTAAAAAGATCAGATTTTACAGCAATCCAATACAAAAAAAATTGTTTTTTCTGATATAAGTCAAATGGGAGTTATGGATTTTTCCGACCCATTTTTTGTGAAAACTGAATGGTTTAGTGTAGATTGTCAATTTTTTGAGGACTATAGACCCAAGCAATTTTTTCAGAGTTTTCAATCATTTTTTTCATAATTGGGGAAAAAAACGTGTGTGGTACATTGGTCAGATTTTTTATGTTACAATCAATCAGAAAAATTGATACTAATTCTTGAATTGAAAAGAAATCTAAATAATTGTATGGTGTGTGTGTGGCCCCTATTTTTTTAACAAATTATTTTACTGGATTTAGAACAAAAGTAAAATACAAACAATCAGGCAAGCGTTTAGACAATTACGCTCCCTGTAACATAGTTACATACAAACATAAGAATATGATCGTGCAGTAAGGTGCAAACACAATTGTACACCATGACCAATAGGCCAAACAACCATATATATATATGTGTGTTCAATAGGCAAAGCCAGTGCATGAAATAACAGCAGATGGATAGTACAATCAGGAGATTATCACTGCCTTAGCCACCTTAAGGAAGTGAGTGTGAGGATACCAAGCAGTTTGCGCTCACTAGGGAGACCATATGAAAGATTGAGAGACAGAGAGGTGAGGAAGAGGCACCATGGGGTATAAACATCCATAGTTGGATCCACAACCCTGATGATAAGTAAATATATAATACAGATGAGCGTGTCTCTGGGTACTATAGTGGTACCCCATTTTGTGGCCACCTTTACTGAAATTTTTCTCCAATTCGGCAGAAAAAAATTGCTGTAACTGGTTAGTACAGTCTAGGGAGTGGGAAGCTTTCAAATGTGCGTTTGCTTGATTCACCTCCTGCCATCATGCACAGCTTGCCTCAGCAGCCATCTCACCATAGATCCCACCAAAGGCCTGTCTAAAAATAATTTGAATATCTTGTTAACATTGATACACTAAAATTTAGGTTTGTTTCCTAGGGATGGTTGGAAATGCCAAATTCCGATTCTGCGGAAAATCCGCTTTCCGCCATTGCCGATTACCGGTACCACTACCACTAACGATTCCACTTTCCGCTGCCGATTTCTGTGGGAATAATGGAAATGTCGGCCGATTTTAACATCGATTTTCTCAAAAACTACAAGGTCTTTTTGGGGGGGGGGGGGGGGGGGGGGCTTTACTATTAACCGCTAAAGTCGGCCGATTTTGACTGTAATGTAAAATGCAGAAAATCGGCATTACTGATATGTATCAGAAAGATACATATCAGTATCTGATATGAGTATCAGAAAGAAGACCCAGGTCTAATGTCTCAGTATACTTATGGGCCCTGGGAAGTGAAAAGTGGGCCCAGTGTGCCTTTGAGCTGTTCTTTCACATACCAAGATGTGTAACGGAAAGGGATTATTGAGGTCTTCAAGTTTCCACTTTTTGAAAAAACTTTCTTGTTCCCTTTTTCTTATGAAGGCAGGCGTCCAGTTTATCCAGTAGCATCATATGTCACAGTTCCTCCTTCAAATCCCATACAGATAGAGTAGTGGGGGAAATCCATCTATTATAGACCAAGGGCTCATACTTCTGTATTTATCACTACCATGAAATGTTTCTTTACATATTTAAAAAGAACAGGTTCCAGTTTTTGATTTACAAAACCACTGCTCTGATATTATCACACTACCAGATCCGTATTACAGCTGAATTTTATGAATTTTAAGCAAACATGATAAAATCATGTAATCTAGATGTGTATTCATGAAAAACAAAATCTTCCATTTAAGAAAAAAAAAAGACAAGAGTGATGGATCTTTAACAGACTGCTGTTCTACATAATCCATTCGGGATGACCTGCCCCGGTTTTCCTTTTATCAACACTCTGGAGAAAAGTCAGGTCAGGTTGTTGGCTGTGCTGTCTGGCTAGGTTTATCCAGTTGTATCTGAATTGTTGAACACAATTACAGTGGGTTTTTTTAGTAGGTAATGCATTACAGAAGTAAATATATATTCCTATATTTCAACTGTGTATAGAATGTACCTTCAACTGCAAGCAAGTTGGGCTTTAAATTCAACAGCAGGATACAAAAATAAATCTTTTCTTTCCTAGTAGAACTGTAAAGAAATAGATTCCAAAATAGACCTGCATTTGTTCCACGGTTCATTACTAAAAAAATTAAATCAGTGTTCCCTTGTTTAAGCATAAGTGCCAAAGACTCTTTGGATGTCATCCCGAGGAAATTTTACATCCACCACTTTTAATAAGATCTGCATTACAGAGCACGTTCAAAATGATTGTTGAATAATATATATAAAAAAAACAAATACAACTAAGCAGATCACTGGCTTACCACCTCATTTATTTGCATATGTATACACATTCAGTATGAAATAAGACATTAACACCACTAGTCAAAACAAACGTACTAAAAAAAACAATTATGGATATGGATGTCATTCCAGTGCACTACTAAATCGTAGGCCAGGAAAACAGGAGATTAACTGAATAAAAATAATGTTCCAAGCAGGTTCAAAATAAGGAGATTTTTCTTCATAAATGTAGCCATGGAAGCATAGGGGCAATTACAGAATAAAAGATGACTGGCAGCATGGCTTCTTCTACCGATATTCCCCAAAACACATACAAATAATGCATTGGAAAACAGTTGTTGCAGAAGATATCCACTATACATAAATAGGACAGTACAAGGATAGTTAGAGCAAAGGTACATACATACTCAATCCCACTGGAGACATTTCGGAGGCAAGCTCTATACAGACATGTCCATAGCCTATAGAGGGAGAAGAAAGGCTAATGGAGAGGGGCACAATGAAGAGCTATGGAGTGGGCGAAGGGAACAACAATAAGGTAGGTTTTTGCTAGGCCGAGAGAATCCGCCATTTGGATCTTTGGCCAGCGGGTTGGGATGGAAGGGGGGGGGGGGGGTATGTACAGACATTAAGAATGCTCAGCCCTTACCAATACTGAAGAAAAGGGAGGTAGAGGGTAAATGGACTCAACACACAACATATTTGGTTAATGTTGCAAGCAAAAATAGAGCACTAAAAATACAAGAAGTAGATGACATAATAACAGTCAGCAATGCAAACAGAAATGTATGTCTCTTAGTATTCACTGGAAGACAGAAGAAAATAAGTCATGAGTTGGATAGAGAGTGAATTGATTAGCCTTCTTTCTGTGATTTCTTTATTTCTAATGTTTGTTTACATAAAATTTTAAATTTTTGTGGGCAGCACAGTAACACTTCTTTGACCTTGCAGTCCCAGGTTCAAACATCAGCTAGATGCTGCATGGATCAGAAGCCAGGGTACTATAACATGAAAAGGTGTCATATTCACATTGGTGCTTTGGCTATGTACCATAGTTTTTAACCGTGTTTGGGTATATTCCATTGACATTGCCAAGCCATAAATGATTACCTCTTTTCCACCACCATCACCACATTAACCTTTCCCTGGCTCAAAACCCTGACTTTTTAATCTTGAAATGTAATTATGATCACCCATCATGCTACCATCTAGCCATAACCTCTAGTCCTAATTGGTGTCTAACACTAGCAGATACTTACCTGCTTTCATCTTAGTAGTTGCACATAAGTTTTAAGGGCAACAGTTATACTTTAATTTCCATACAATGTAGGGTGACAGTTCTGGTTAAGTATTAGCATAATAGCACCGCGTTTAAAGAAGAATAGGAAAATACCAGTAAGAAAAGGTTGAAAAAGAGAAGATATTGAAAAAGAAGGGGAACATAGGACTAGGATCCAGGAAATAGTACTAAGACTGACCTTAAAGATTAGAGCTTCTTTGATCTGTTTGACAAATCAAAACAATTAAAGAGGAGTAGGGGAGGAGTATAAAATGTTAAGGTTATTGTAACACTACCTATCAAGGTCGATGTCATACTTATCAAGAGCAGACTAGCATGCGTAAGTGTGGTTTTATGGCCATGTACCTTCACATGCACATGTTACAGTAAGGCTGGATTCACAGTGGTCAGTTGCATAACGAATGTGTGTTAACTGCAATGGAGACTGGATTTAGACGTTAATTCAGAGCCTGCATGCAGCAAGTTAAAATAGCGCGATATGTCACAATGCAGAGATGTGAACAGGCCCATATAGTTGAGCATGCAGTGAGTTAACTTGCAGGATTATTCTCCAACACAACTGATGCACTGTGAACTAGCCCTTAAAGTGGATCCGAGATGAACTTTTACTCATTGCATAATTGTGTTCCTTTCCTATTGTTTATAGGGAATTCCCCAAGCCAAATACTTTTTTGTTTTTGTTTTAATACTCTAATTCCCTATAAACTAAACAAGCCACGTCCACAGCTTTTCAGAGAGCCAAGGCACTTTCAGACAGTAGCATTGGCTCATGGGAGCTCAGTCTGGGCAGGAGGAGGGGGAGGTATTACTAGCCAGAGATTTCAGAGGCAGAGGGGAGGAGGGAGGAGGAGGAAGGGATTAGGTTTTTTTCTGCTCTCGATGCAGATAAGCCTGCTTCTGTGTAATGTTTACAAATAACATGGCTGCTGTCATTGTATCACAGGAAGAAATAATCATTCTATTAAAGCTGTTTGCAGCTAGATTTGCTATGTAAACTATCTAAACTTTAGATAAGATATATAGACAAGTTACTAGTTATAGTTAGTTTTTCATCTTGGATCCGCTTTAAGCTCTCATACACAGGCAGGACCACATGTGTAGAGAAGTCTACATATATCGTATATGTTATATGGTTTGTATATTGCTGGCAGGAACCAAATAAATGCTTATGTGAAGGATTCTGTTTTACTATATTGCAAAACACAGAATCGCACACACATTTATATAAATTGTGTCTCTGCTAGATGCAAAGCTAACACCGCAATCCTTATTTCTAAACTGTAAAATATCTCCCCTAGTGTGCTTCTTTCCCAGAACTCTTCACATCCAGGCAACAGCTGCTCTATGATGAAAAGTTAATATTTTTAAAGATTCTCTCATCCTTGCATCTCTTGCCAGTATCTCACATGCCCTTCTCGTTATGTCTAGTTAACTTCATCATATATTTTAAAAAGTGATTAGTAAGAGTGGCTACATAGCACAGTCAGGAATCAGTTCCATGTACCATTATAAATGTACATAATTAGTAAAGGAGATTAGAGGATTGCTCTGTAATGGAGTGAGGCTGAAGGGATGAATGTGGAGGGGGTTCATTAGACAGAATAAATAGGTTTTATACATTGTTATTGCTGTTCAAAAAAACATCTGTGCTGCTAAACTAAAATGAGTCAATATACAGAACACTCATTGTGCTCGTTTTTGTTGAGCAAAAGTTTTGCATTATAAATGTAATATATCAAAGTTCTGTATAAAATGGGGTTAAGTTTGATTCAACAACTGAATTGTATTATAGACACCTCAATCACTGACAAATACACATAAAAAAATATAGTCCAGCTCTGACCATAGCTTTTCGGACACAGTAGGAAAGGGTTTGCACTACCGTCCGATTTCTACACCTGTCAGTGTCCTTATTAAGAACGTTTTATCCAAACACTGACTTGCCACTTTTGTGGTGGACTGCCAGTTTAAGAAGTCCTTTACCCTAGACCATGCATGTCCAAAGTCCAGCTCACGGACCAAACAGGGCCGGAGGTCAGATTTTCAGTGGCTTGCGCTCTCAGATTGCGTTTGTTTTTGCCCCAAAGGCAGAAACAGAAAAAAACAAAAAATCTTGCAATTCCACATGCAGTTCCTCGTTTGACCTCATGGTGGTAACGCTTCACACCAGACATCTAACAGCAAAAGAAGGAGTGCTGTAACATTGACCAATCTCAGCAGGTGTACAGGGCAGGAAGAGGAGGGAGCTGTGCTGCCCGGATCGATAGTGTACCAATTAAGGGCTCTGACACAGGAGACCTGAGTTCAAATGTCGACTCTTCCTGTTCAGTAAGCCAGCACCTATTCAGTAAGGAGCCCTTGGGCTAGACTACCTAACACTGCAGCTCAAGTGCTTTGAGTTTGCCAGAAGAAAAGCACATATAAATGTTGTTTGAGTGTTTGTTTGTGTTATTATTGTGAGATGTGCGGACAGCTGGAGGAAGAGGGGAGCATGTCACTGGAGTAGTTATGTCAAAGACGCGAGGGGTGTCTGACATCCCACATGTGTTCACTGACCATGACACTGGTCAGATGATCAGATGAGTCTTTAACTAGAGGGGGGGGGGGTACTAGTGGTGTGAATCTCTCCTTTGGTGCAGGTCTACAGGATACCAACTTCTGAATGTCTGCACCTTTTTATAAGACATGTTCAGCTTGAATGTTGCTCTATATACAGCGTGATGGCTGACCCTGCAACTGATCTGACCCTGCAACTGTCACTGATCTGACCCTGCACCTGTTATTGATCAGACCTCTATACATATTTACATCACATGAATGGAAAGTTAATTTAAACGGACACAGTAATGAGAGGGATATGGAGCCTGATATATTTATTTCCTTAAAAAACAAAAGAAAGGCAACTGCCTGCCAGTCTTGATGATCCTTTTTGCTACAGTAGTGTTTAAGTCACACACCTGAAACAAGCATGCAGCTAATATGGCCAGACTTAAGTCAGAGCACCCGATGTTCATATTCATTCTGGGTCAGTGTCTGATCATAGACATATGAAATTATTGTTGCCTGCAGCAATCGGGAGGCCACTTAAGATCTGGCATGCTAGATCTTTAGGCGACATTAGGAGGGCTAGATCCTTGGCCATGATGGTCTTTATTGGTTGCCTTGGACTAGTTTAACCTAGTATGTGTACATAGTTTTAGAGACACAGGCTCAGCAGGACAGCATAGTTTAAAATAAAAAAAAAGGTGTCACTAACTACTTCCGTACCAGCAGTCTCTGCCCCCTTAAGGACCAGAACAGGGCTGGTACAGAACAAGGGTGGTACTGTACAACAGCGCTTATTGACGAATACTGACAAATCGGCGCAATAATCCGTCACTCCAACCGGTCACGCCATTCTGTCCCCGGCGCAGGTTTCCATCTCTGCCGTCTCTATTACGGCAGTGCGCTGTGCACCAGTCAGAAGCCACTTTCATTGGCTCCTGACATGGTCAATCAATGTAAGTCAATGGGATTGGCTTACAGTGATGACAGGGCCAGGAGCCAATGAAAGCGTCTCCTGACCGGCTCACAGAGCTCAGCCTTCTTATAGACTCTCCGCCTTCAGTCTCCAAGCGGCGATTTTTAGCTCGGTGACTGTTAGATGGTGAAACAGCCGTCTATTAACACAGTACAGCGCTGCGATCTAGGGCAGCACGGTATTGGGGACATCCATGTGTCACAGTTGTCCCCCTGGGGGACATAGGAGCGATCAGTTGTGCCGATCGCTGTAACTGGCGGGGGGAGGGAGGGTGGTAAAAATAATAAAAAATACGCATTTTTATTTAAAAATAAAGGAGAAAAATATTTGCAAAAAATAAAAACAAACATTGGGCGAGAGATTAGACCCCACCAACAGAAAGCTCTGTTGGTGGGGAGTAAAGGGGGATCACTTATGTGCTGAATTGTGCGGGCCTGCAGCGAGGCCTTAAAGCTGCAATGGCCCAATTTGTGAAAAATGGCCTGGTCTTTAGGGGGGATTAAGCCCGCGGTCCTCAAGAGGTTTATACACAAATCAGGGTCCTTACACACTTTCATTCTCATGGACACCGCTTAAATGATCTTCACGTTTCTGCCCAAAAGGATGGCTTTACATCACAAAAAGAAAGACTAAGCAGAAACAACACTTATACGTTGGTTCAAATCTGTAGATGAAGGATTGAACAAGGATACCAATTTTTTTATATTGGTATGAGATCGATGGTATTTAATGCCAAAATTCTTATTCAGCCTAGACAAATATTGCATCTATGCTGCTTGTAGTTTACATTTGAACTCAGAATTTACGATGCCTCCACGCCAGTCTGAGTCTCAGTTATGTGAGGATTGAGTAAACAAAGGCTCTTATTTATTTGTCATAAATAAGCTAACATCCTCTATTTAGATGTTCTGTTTCAATTAAGGCAACTTAATGACGTATTTATGTTCACGAAAAAAAAATCTATGTATCCCCTTTTCATGTTGCATGTATATAGCATTGTGCTGTAACATCTTGTAAGCATACAGGATTTGAGCCTGAGGAAGGTTGAATAACTTACTCTTATTCTTTTAAGTTAGCCAATAAATGGTAACATCCTGATTCAAAGCATCTTTTTTTTTACTGATGACTAACATGGTACAATACTCTACTGCTAATTGTATATTAACAATATTAAAATGATTAGGATTTTTTTTATAGAAAGAGGATATAAAAATGAGTTGCTTGAACAGACATAGGAGCAATTATGAAATAAAGGTAGGGAGAGGATCCCCTAGAGAACAACAATGTGGCAGTTATTAGTGATTAAGGCACATGGGCTAATCAGGTCAATCAAGTAATAAAAAAAAATCACTGGCATCTTATATTAGAAGACACAATTCTAAGGAGTATTTTTATAATCATTTCATATTTTAATTTATATTGGCCACACAAATACGAATGGGTGCATCATAGGAACATCCCAAACTGACAAACATAGCGATAGCACCTTTTGCCACAGGCCCCATTCACACTAGAGCGTTTTGCCGCGATTTCGGCAAAACGCTCAAATGCTAGTGCTTTTTAAAAGCGCTAGCGTAATGAAACCCTATGGGCCCGTTCTTACTTGGGTGATTTGTGCTAATCGCTGCAAATAGCTCAAAAACAGGCAAAAAAGCAAAACGCAAACATGTCGCCTGTACAATTTTCAGGTGATTTCCCGGCGATCGCTTTTCAGTGCTATAAAAGCACTAAACGCAATCGCGCCAAAATCGCCGCAGTGTTCAGTGATTTTTCTGCGAGAAATCGTTTTGTACGTGTGAATGGGGCCTGAGGGTTCCTCTGATATAAAACATAATAACTACACAGTGTTTGATATGTACAGTTGTGTTCAAAATTATTCAACCCCCACTGAAATTGAGTCTTTTGGCCGGTTTGACATTGATTTTGATCATTACAGTCATCTTGTTTACAATTAAATCAAAGAGGCACTTGTAAGTCAGACAAATATAAAACATTTATAATGAAATAACCACAAATGTCTCTTCTGTGCTCACATCATTATCAGTTTTATTCAACCCCCAAGTGACATTCATTCTTAGTACTTAGTACAACATCCTTTTCCAGTTATAACACCTTTTAAACGTGAAGCATAGCTTGACACAAGTGTCTTGCAGCGATCTACGGGTATCTTAGCCCATTCTTCATAGGCAAAAGCCTCCAGTTCAGTCACATTCTTAGGCCCTGCAACTGCTTTCTTTAAGTCCCACCAGAGGTTCTCAATCGGATTTAAGTCTGGTGACTGCGATGGCCACTCCAAAATGTTCCAGCCTTTAATCTGCAACCATGCTCTAGTGGACTTGAAGATATGCTTGGGATCATTGTCCTGTTGAAAGGTCCAATGTCTCCCAAGCCTCAGGTTTGTGATGGACTGCATCACATTTTCATCCAATATCTCCTGGTACTGAAGAGAATTCATGGTACCTTGCACACGCTGAAGCTTCCCTGTACCTACAGAAGTAAAACAAACCCAAAGCATGATTCCCCCCCCCCCCCCACCATGCTTCACAGTAGGCAAGGTGTTCTTTTCTTCATAGGCCTTGTTCTTCCTCCTCCAGACATAGCATTAATCCATGGGCCCGAACAGTTCTAATTTTGCTTCATCAGTCCACAGAACACTACCACCAGACTTACATCCGAATGAGAACCTCTGCAACTGAGAAAGCAGTTGCAGCGCGCAAGCCTAAGAATGTGACACCCGATACCCGTAGGTCGCTGCAAGACACTTGTGTCAAGCTATGCTTCATGTTTAAAAGCTGTTATAACTGGAAAAGGTTGTTGTACTAAGCACTAAGAATGAATGTCACTTGGGGGTTGAATAAAACTGATAATGATGTGAGCACAGAAAAGACATTTGTGGTTATTTCAAATGTTATGTTATATTTTATTATTATTATTATTATTTATTGTATTTATAAAGCGCCAACATATTACGCACCACTGGACAATAAATATATACAATGATACAAGGATGACATACATATGGTGTAGGGGCCATCGGGGCTGGGTAATAGATGGGAGGTATATTTCCCCGGTATTTGGACTATGGTCACTTTAAAACCCTGTGTGGTCCTAGGAAGGGAGTCCGGATTTTAGCAGCAAGCTTGCTGCTTGGTTTTTTTTCCTTCTCAGGGCCGGACTCCTGGGATGGGAGGGAAGGAAGGGCGGGCCTTCCCATCCCACCTAGGTACACACCTGGTTGTCAGTGAGGCTGAGAGTCTCACTAATTATGGTATTGATGAGATGCAAATTTATGCTTAAGAAGCAGCCTCAGAGGCAGTCTGAGAAGAGGTGTTGAAGGAGTAGCATGTATGCTATGGAAGCTCCTGACAAGGAATATTGGAGTATGTGATGGAAGCCAAACCATACCCTGTCTGTTGTTTGTATGGTGTTGGCCTGATGAAAACTGAACTTTGTTTGATCCTGCTGGACTGTATATTACCAAGCTGAAGTAAGCTGAACTGTTATTTTCCAATTATTACTGCTGCACTGAAGCTGTTTTCTTCTACTGCACAATAAACGGACTTTGTTTTATACATCTGTGTACTGCGTGCTGGCTGCGACTCCCTCTAAACTTCACAACTGGTGCTCGGATGCGGGCAGCGCAGCACTGCAGGAAAAGAAAAAGTTCCGTTTAAAAAGTGACATTTAAAGGGCCAGTCTCCTTGTATGCATGATGGAGGAATTGCTGAAACAAATGGCCTTAGCAACTGTGCAGCTACAGCAGAGTATGGTGGCTCAGCAGGCGTGTATGGTGTCTCAACAGCAAGCCACGGAAGCCCTGCGAGAGGCCTCAGAGGGGCAAGCTAAAATCCTGCTTGAGGCGGTGCAGAAGCTGGCCCAGGGGAGAGAGACAGCAGGAGCTGCCCCTAGCAACCAGGCGATGGTGAGAGCCAGTCATTTTTTGCAGAAACTAACCCCCACAGATGATGTGGAAGCCTTTCTGAAAACGTTCGAAAGGACAGCAGAGCGGGAAGGATGGCCGAAAGACAAATGGGCTGGTATCCTTGCACCGTTCCTGACGGGAGAACCCCAGAAGGCCTACTACGATCTCAACTCTGCAGACGCCCTCGACTATGATCGACTACAGGCAGAGATCCTGGCCCGACTAGGTGTAACAACAGCGGTCCGGGCACAGAGGGTGTACAGCTGGCAATACCGGATGGAGCATCCAGCCAGATCGCAGATGTATGACCTTATCCAACTGGCGACAAAGTGGCTGCAACCAGAGGTACTTACCGGGCCTGAGATGGTGGAGCGATTCGTGCTGGATCGTTTTCTGCGTGCCTTGCCAGTGGGACTACAGCGATGGGTCAGTCATGCAGACCCCAAAAAAGCGGAGCAGCTGGTGGAGTTGGTGGAGAGATATACCGTAGTGGAAGATCTACTCTCTCCAAAGGGCCAGGCGGGCCCCATCTTACCCCGTGTTGCAAAGTTCCCTGACTCTGGAAAGGGTGCTTCACGGAACCCCGCAACCAGCATCACCAGAAATAGGGAAGTGTTCCCAAAAGCTGCTCAGGGGTTGCCACCTGCTATGGCTACACCCCGGAAGGGAGGTGTGATCCAGTGTTGGAGATGTTCTGCTTGGGGCCATACCAGAGCCCAGTGTCCACTGCAGGAGGAACCCATGCAGTGTGACGTACTACGGAGGGTGTCCTTTTTTGCCCAGGAGGTATGCCTGGCAGACTGCCAGGAGAGTTTTGTGTGTCCCGTCAGTGTGAACCAGGTACCTGCCAAAGCCTTGCTGGACTCAGGCAGTATGGTAACCATGGTGCATGCTGATCTGATTGGAACTATTGACACTGTGCTAAAGCCGCTTAAGGTGGTGTGTATTCACGGAGACACAAAGACTTATCCTGTGGTGCCAGTGTCGATTTCAACGGACTGTGGGACAATTACTCACGACGTCGGAGTGGTAAGAAACCTAATGTGCCAAGTTATATTGGGTCGAGACTTTCCACTATTTTGGGTACTGTGGGAGAATGTCAAGGGGAAGTTGTTTAAGGACTCTGATAATAACTTAGCCCCTCCTCCCCCTACCCGAGAACTTGATGTACCAAGTCTAGATACAAATGTTGCAGAAAATGTATTGCAAAATGATCATGTATTATTGCAAAAAGATGATGTCATGTTGCCAATGGATGAAAATGAGACTGACCATCCTTGTCGGGACCCTGAGCAGGTTACAGAGGGGGGGGATGATTCCCCATTACAAGTTATGTTGGGCGAGGATGATGAGGAATCTTCCCCCCAATCTATGCTCCCTGACCTGGATGTGTCAAAAGGGTTGTTTATCACTGCGCAGATGCGGGATCCAACGTTATCCCATGCGAGAGAACAAGTATCTGTGGTAAATGGAGTTCCCCAGGAACCTGGGGCAGAGGAGAGATTCCCTCATTTTTCAGTTCATGGGGATATGTTATATCGGGTTGCCAAGGTCAGAGAAGAGGTTGTTGAGCAGCTGCTAGTGCCTCAGGAGTTTCGGAGGATGGTACTAGACTTGGCTCACAATGAAGCATTGGGAGGTCACCTGGGTGCCGAGAAAACGGAGGCGCGGATAACTGACAGGTTTTACTGGCCTGGGTTAAAGGCCGAAGTAAAGAATTACTGCGCTTCTTGCCCCACCTGTCAGTTAACCGCGCCAGTGTCCCATTTTCGAAGCCCTTTGGTGCCCTTGCCAATCATCGAGGTGCCATTCGAGCGCATTGCCATTGATATAGTGGGGCCACTGGTAAAGTCTGCCAGGGGGCACCAATATATCCTTGTCATACTCGACTATGCCACTCGCTTCCCGGAAGCCTTTCCGTTAAGAAAACCCACGTCCAAAGCTATCGCCCGAGAATTGTTTAATATGTTCACTCGGACGGGTTTTCCTAAGGAAATTCTTACGGACCAAGGAACCCCGTTTATGTCTAAAGTGATGGGTGATGTGTGTAAACTGTTCCAGATTAAGCAGATGAGAACCTCTGTTTACCACCCTCAGACAGATGGGCTGGTGGAACGGTTTAATAAAACCTTAAAAATGATGTTAAAAAGAGTTGTTCAAAGGGACGGAAAAGATTGGGATTGTTTATTGCCGGCAGTGATGTTTGCTGTTCAGGAGGTACCTCAAGCCTCCACAGGTTTTTCACCATTTGAACTGGTCTATGGGCGCAGACCTCGAGGGTTGCTTGACTTGGTCAAAGAAACCTGGGAAAGTGAGTCCAGTCCCCACAAAAGTGTGGTGGAACACGTTTCCCAGTTGCAAGAACGCATTGCCAAGGTGATGCCCCTGGTCAAGGAACACTTACTGGCAGCCCAAGAAGCGCAGAGTCGGGTATACAACCGCTCCGCAAAGATCAGGCAGTTCCAGGTGGGGGATAGAGTGGCAGTATTGATCCCAACCGTGGAGAGTAAATTCTTGGCCAGGTGGCACGGTCCCTTCGAGATCGTTGAAAAAGTGGGGGAAGTGAATTATAAGGTACATCAGCCAGGGAGACGGAAACCCTATCAACTGTATCACGTCAATCTGTTAAAACCCTGGAAAGAGAGAGAGACCACGCCGGTTAGGGTAGGTGTGAGTGTTGTACCCAAAATCAGCATTGAGGATGTGAAAATAGCCCCCACTCTTTCCAAATCCCAGGTCCAACAAGTAAAAGAGTTTCTTCAGAGAAACAAGCGGATATTTTCGGATTTGCCTGGACTTACGGGTATGGTGGAGCACAACATTGTTACTGAGCCCAGGGCTAAAGTGTTCGTCAGGCCCTATCGCATCCCGGAGGCCCGCAGAAAGGCGGTGTCAGAGGAAGTGAAGCGCATGTTAGAATTGGACGTTATTGAAGAATCGCAGAGTGAATGGTCAAGCCCGATTGTGTTGGTACCCAAGCCAAACGGAACTCTGCGATTCTGTAACGATTTCCGGAAATTAAACGAAATTTCCAAATTTGACGGTTATCCCATGCCCCGTGTGGACGAATTGATAGAAAGGTTAGGCCCAGCCCGCTACATAACCACATTAGATCTGACCAAAGGATATTGGCAAATACCCTTGGCCAAAGACGCCAGAGAGAAAACGGCATTTTCTACACCTGAGGGCCATTTTCAGTATAAAAGAATGCCGTTTGGGTTACAGACCGCCCCGGCCACATTTCAGAGAGTTATGGACAGAATGTTGCGTCCACACCAAAGATACGCGTCGGTCTATTTAGACGACATCGTAATTTTCAGTTCAGACTGGGAGTCCCACCTTCCCAAGGTGCAAGCAGTCCTGGATGCGTTAAAGAAGGCGGGTTTTACAGTGAACCCCGAGAAATGTGCCCTAGGTATGGAGGAAGCAAAGTACTTGGGGTACATTGTCGGAAGAGGGTTGGTAAAACCCCAAATTAACAAAATTGAGGCAATCCAGGAATGGCCCCGCCCCATCAGTAAGAAACAGGTTCGAGCTTTCTTAGGGATAGTGGGATACTATAGACGGTTCATTCCCAATTTTTCTACCCTAGCAGCTCCCCTAACTGACTTGACCAAGGGCCGGAAGTCAGTGATGATACAGTGGACGGCAGAGACAGAAAAAGCGTTTGTGGAGCTGAAATCGGCATTATGTAGTCACCCTATCCTGGTAGCCCCCGATTTCACTCGAGAGTTCGTAGTGCAGACAGATGCCTCAGATGTTGGGTTGGGGGCGGTCCTGTCACAGGTGATTAATGGAGAAGAACATCCCATAGTTTTTCTCAGTCGGAAGCTGACGGCCGCTGAGAGAAACTATGCGGTAGTGGAGAGGGAATGCTTGGCCATAAAATGGGCCCTGGACTCCCTGCGCTACTATTTGTTGGGTAGAAAATTTAGGTTGATCTCTGACCATGCCCCGCTAGCATGGATGAAAAGAAACAAAGGAACGAATGCAAGAGTGTCCCGGTGGTTTCTCTCTCTCCAGGAGTTCAACTATGTGGTGGAACATAGGCCGGGTAAAGTGCACCAGAACGCTGATGCCCTTTCCCGAGTCCACTGTTTAGTGGGTCTATGTGCCTCCACCGCCTCGGGGTTGAGGCAGAGGGGGGGGGATATGTAGGGGCCATCGGGGCTGGGTAATAGATGGGAGGTATATTTCCCCGGTATTTGGACTATGGTCACTTTAAAACCCTGTGTGGTCCTAGGAAGGGAGTCCGGATTTTAGCAGCAAGCAGTTGCTGCTTGGTTTTTTTTCTTCTCAGGGCCGGACTCCTGGGATGGGAGGGAAGGAAGGGCGGGCCTTCCCATCCCACCTAGGTACACACCTGGTTGTCAGTGAGGCTGAGAGTCTCACTAATTATGGCATTGATGAGATGCAAATTTATGCTTAAGAAGCAGCCTCAGAGGCAGTCTGAGAAGAGATGTTGAAGGAGTAGCATGTATGCTATGGAAGCTCCTGACAAGGAATATTGGAGTATGTGATGGAAGCCAAACCATACCCTGTCTGTTGTTTGTATGGTGTTGGCCTGATGAAAACTGAACTTTGTTTGATCCTGCTGGACTGTATATTACCAAGCTGAAGTAAGCTGAACTGTTATTTTCCAATTATTACTGCTGCACTGAAGCTGTTTTCTTCTACTGCACAATAAACGGACTTTGTTTTATACATCTGTGTACTGCGTGCTGGCTGCGACTCCCTCTAAACTTCACAATGGTTATACACATAGAACAAAGTTATACAAGCAAATTGTACAAAATACATGATCATGCAATATGGGCTGGTTAGGTAGGCCCAGTAATACAAGTACAGGCTGTCATAGGACAGGAGCACATGATCCTGTAGATTACACTAGGGAGTGGAGGACTTACAATCTAAAGGGAGGGGTGGAAACACTAGGTGGGGCTGTTAAATATTCCTTAGAGAGTTACTGTGTGGTAGGAGGTGGGTAGGCCATCAAGAGGTGGGTTTTGAGGGCTTGCTTGAATGTGTTGAAAGAGGGAGCAAGTCTGATGGGTGGTGGAAGGGCATTCCAGAGGGTGGGGGCAGCTCTTGAGAAATCCTGCAGGCGGGCATTAGAGTGTGAAATGCGTGGGGTGGTGAGGCGAAGGTCGTTGGAGGAATGGAGGGGCGACCTGGTGTATACTTGTGAACAAGCTCTGAGATGTAGGTAGGGCAGGTTTTGTGCACAGATTTATACACCAGGCATAGAATCTTGAAACTTATCCTGAAACGGATAGGGAGCCAGTGCAGAGATTCACAAAGGGGAGATGTGGATGCAGAGCGGTGCGCAGAATGGATGAGTCTTGCAGCCGCGTTCATCACTGATTGAAGGGGGGCATTGCGTTTCAGGGGGAGGCCAGAAAGGAGGGAGTTACAGTAATCAAGGCGGGAGATGATGAGGGCATGGATGAGCAGTTTGGTCGTGTCCGGGGTTAAGAATGGGCGGATCTTGAAGATATTACGGAGGTGGAAATTGCAGGCTCTGGTGATGTTTTGGATGTGTGGGATGAAGGAGAGGTCAGAGTCCAAGGTGACACCCAGACAGCGGGCCTGGGAGGTAGGGAGAATGGTTGTGATGTCGATTGTGAGGTGGAAATCTGGGAGGGGTGCAGCAGCATGGGGTGGAAAGATCAGGAGCTCAGTTTTGTCTAGGTTGAGCTTTAGGAACCTAGCTGACATCCAGGAGGACATTGCTGAGAGACACGAGGAGACCTTGTTTATGGTGGTGGATGAGAGATTGGGGTATGGAGGTAAATCTGAGTGTCATCTGCATAAAGGTGGTAATTGAAGCCCAGGGAGGAGATAAGCTTGCCAATTGAGGAAGTGTATATGGAGAAAAGAAGAGGGCCTACAACAGAGCCCTGGGGGACCCCAACTGAGAGGGGGGCAGGGGTTGAGGAGGAGCCATTGAAGGAAGTGATGAAGGAGCGATTGGATAGGTAGAAGGAGATCCAGGCCAAGGCAAGACCATGGATGCCCATGGACTGTAGTGATTGGAGGAGGAGGGAGTGGTCAACAGTGTCAAATGCTGCAGAGAGGTCAAGGAGGAGCAAGTTGGAATAACTGCCTTTGGCCCTGGCAAGGGTAAGGTTGTTGACCACCTTGACGAGGGCTGTTTCAGTTGAGTGTGCAGGTCGGAATCCAGAATGTAGGGGGTCAAGTAGGCAGGGCCGGCCCTAGACTTTTTGCCGCCTGAGGCATAATTAGAAAAAATAGCCGCCCCCCCCACCAGTCGTGGGTGGGTGGGTGGGGCGCCGAGCTGGAGGGGTAGCTGACAGAAAGAGGGTATTGGGCCTAGTGGTGGGGAGGGGGGTCGGACCCCCCTTCCCTCGCCTGGGTCCCCCGATCTGCGCTCCTCCTCCAGCGTTAAGTAACCAGCGTGCATAAAGATGAAGAGGCAACGGGCTGGGGAATCACTCACCTCTTCCGCGTTCCATCGTGCGCTCCACTGACGTCACTTCCTGCAAGGCCGTCCACTTACAATACAGTGGGCGGCATTGCCGGAAGTGACGTCAGTGGAGCACACGATGGAACGCGGAAGAGGTGAGTGATTTCCCCGCCCGTTGCCTCTTCATCTTTATGCACGCTGGTTACTTAACGCTGGAGGAGGAGCGCAGATCGGGGGACCCAGGCAAGGGAGGGGGGGGGTCCGACCCCCCTCCCCACCGCTAGGCCCAATACCCCCTTTCTGTCAGCTACCCCTCCAGCTTGGCGGGCGGCACCCAGCATCCACAGACAGGCGGGTGCCGCCCCCCCAGATCTGCCACCTGAGGCAAATGTTTCACCCCGCCTCATGAGCGGGCCGGGCCTGCAAGTAGGGTATTGGTATTGATGTATTGGGTAATGCGTATTTGTCTGACTTACAAGTGCCTCTTTGATTTAATTGTAAACAAGATGACTGAAATGATCAAAATCAATGTCAAACTGGCCAAAACCCTCAATTTCAGTGGGGGTTGAATAATTTTGAACACAACTGTATAAATTGGAGAAATCATGATAAGTCATAATTTGGTGTCAAGTTCACGGGGGGAAGTACCATCAGATATGTCTTCATATTGCAAACTGATTTCTACCTCTAATGAGAGGCAGAACAGGGTCAGATGGCAGAACCTGCCCATCTCTCATTACAAACTCCATCCCCAGCAGAGAGAGGGTTAAATGTCTGGACACACAGGCTGTCAGAGTCCTTCAATGCTAACCCATTTCATCACAGATCCTTCTGCAAGCCCATTGGCCCTGGGCATTACTTTGGACTATTAACCACAGAACTTTCTATCTTCTTTTTTGACTTACCAAAGGACAATTCCCAAAGGACATGGTAATTTTCATAGATTGCTCAGACTTTATCCTGTTGCTATTTGAACTTTTTATTCTTATTATTTTACTATATCAGTATCTTATCTGTTCAGTGCTACATACATTTTGAACTTTTTATGTAATCATTTATGCATAGATTTTATTATAAAATAATCAAAAATTGTTTGTCTACGTGCTCGTTCCAAATATCCACCACAAAGAATCCTGCTTTGCGGAGAGAATATTACCATAACGGTTTTATTGATATATATATAGTTATTTAGAGAGGTTGTTGAAATAACCCTTTTTCCTACAAGGCTAGCTAGTTAGAATTGCGTATTTACATGCTAATGTCAATTAGTGGCAACTTACCGGATCTCTACACGAGATCGCAGATTGTATCGATTATACATACAATCAAAACTGTATTGTGTGCAGATTCACCAACCAATCCAAAAGGTTACTTTGCCTGCCATGCTAAATGCCTTCAGAATATTCTCAGTGTCTGAGGGCTGAATGGTAAGCTGTGGCACAGGGCCGCTTCTAGGTACAATGGAGCCTGGGGCAAAGTAACTTCGAGGCCCCTCTGATGTCCCCCCCCTTCCAACCAAATTTACACCTTGGTCCCCTGAGCCTGCTGCTAGGCCCAATCCAATCCCCGCCATCAAACAATATAATTTGGTGTCCATCATATGCCCCCTATAAAGCATTTTTGAGGTTCGCATTATCCACCTCCCTTTCCTACACAGAGTAAAACACAGCACTGTCATGGATCACCATAGCTGGAGGGGAGGAGGGGCACCTTGGGGCCCTCACAGGCTCTGGGGCCCTAGAGCAATTGTCCCATTTGCCTTTATGGAAGCACCGATCCTGTTGTGGCAAAGGGAACAGGAATTGGAGGGTAATGTCACACGCCTTACAGGGGCTCACAATATAATTCCTACCTTAGTCATATGTCCATCATAGTGCAAGGTCGGCTAATTTTGAGGTAAGCAAATTACATTTTTTATATGTCCCTGGAAGAAATCCATGCATATATTAGGATGCTGTATAATCTCCACATTAGGGACAAGTGGATTCTTAATTCTTATATCTGGAGGCACTTAAAGCACACCTGAAGTATACCAAAAGTTTATATTTAAAAGCCTGGTGGGTCACTTCAATTACATATAAAAGTCTTCATGCTGGTCATCGTCTTCAGGGTTCTCCTCCCCCTTTCCCTGTTTTTTTTTTTTTTTTTACCCACAGCCTTCTGTAAGTTCACAGCATAATAAACAAGCAAAATCTGAACATCATATGTCCACTATAAAGCTTAATACTCACCTGAACATGCAGGAAGATGGATGAAAGCGATGTCACTTGACGACGAGTGTTCCCTGATCCATCTTCCTGCTTGTGGGAACACGTGACATCCCAAAATGGCACAGGATGGTCGCAAGTGATCACAACACTGTACGTGGGAGTTGTCGGGGAACTTAAAGGTCCAATTTGCTATCACCATGTGTCACTAAGCGGTGTTTCCCTAATTGGGCATTTGCACCCCATTGCGAGATCACCAAAACAATCACCCTTTGCACAAATAATCACCATTCAGCGGAAGAATTGCGCAAAAAACTGTAATTTGGGTACAAGCCTTAAGAGAGCAATGGTAAACTTATTTCATTCATGCAGGAGTGCTTCCTTTTACTAGGCATGCGGAGTTTGGGACTCTTGACTATTTCAGAAGTGCTAGTGCACAGCCAAAGCACTTCCTGTGGAAGGACTCCACAGATGAGCCAGTTGAATATTAAACAGGCCAAGAACAGGGAATGGGAGGGACCCTATAGACCAGTGGTTCCCAACCTTTTCCGGCCCGGGGAACACTTTCTGACCAAATTTTTCTCCGGGGAACGGCGGGGAGGGGGGGGGGGCGGGTGTTTGCGCGACCTAGTGGACAGTGCCGTGCGCAGCAGGCTATGGGGGGGGGGCTGCATAGCTAGCATAGTTGCCCCAGTGTAGGAGGGAGTTTAGTTGCCTCAGTATAGCTAGTATAGTGCCCCAGTATAGCCAGTATAGTGCCTTCAGTATAGCCAGTATAGTGCCCCAGTATGGCCAGAATAGTACCCCAGTATAGTGCCCCAGTATAGCCAGAATAGTGCCCCAGTATAGCCAGTATAGTGCCCCCAGTATCGCCAATATAGTGCCCCCAGTATAGCCAGTATAGTGCCCCCAGTATAGCCAGAATAGTGTCCCAGTATAGCGCCCCAGCATAGCCAGTATAGTGCCCCCAGTATAGCCAGTATAGTGCCCCAGTATAGCCAGTACAGTGCCCCAGTATAGCCAGAATAGTGCCCCAGTATAGCTAGTATAGTGCCCCAGTATAGCCAGAATAGTGCCCCAGTATAGCTAGTATAGTGCCCCAGTATAGCTAGTATAGTGCCCCAGTATAGCCAGAACAGTGCCCCAGTATAGCCAGAATAGTGCCCCAGTATAGCTAGTATAGTGCCCCAGTATAGCCAGTATAGTGCCCCCAGTATAGTGCCCCAGTATAGCCAGAATAGTGCCCCAGTATAGCCAGAATAGTGCCCCAGTATAGCCAGTATAGTGCCCCAGTATGGGTAGGTGGTGCCCCCCGCACGTCCCCGCCGCTGTTATTACCTTAACAGCTGCCGCTCTCCCCTCTCCAGCGCATGTGTTTATTCAAGGCAAGCAGCGTATCTCCCGGCTGCTCTGTGATGCGACAGGAAGCAGGGCAGCGGCTTCCTGTAGCGGCGATATGTGTCGCCGTTACTATGGTAACCGAGCCCTAATTCCTGCGCATCACAGAGCAGCCGGGAGATACGCTGCTTGCCTTAAATAAACACATGCGCTGGAGAGGGGAGAGCGGCCGCTGCTAAGGTAATAGCAGTGGCGGCCGCGGGGACGTGCGGGAGGGGGGGAAGAGGACGGCACACCAGGCAACATGCTGCGTCACACTAGTGTGCCGTGGCACACTGGTTGAAAAACGCTGCTATAGACAACAAGAAACATGAAGACTTTTAGAAGCAAGTGCTTTAACACATTAGGCACTTAATATAAAAATGTACTTTCACTTTGAATGCTCTGCCATGTTTTTGTATTTGTTGTCCCAAGTGTCTGTTGCTTACGTTTGTTCTTTTGTACTGCTACCTTTGGGATTTTAAGGATAGAAGCAGCCTGACACTCACTGAATAGTTGTGTCAGTAAAGCAAGGTTTAGGCTTTTCTTTTCCTTACCCAAAAACTTTCTTTTCACCTGTTTTGGCATGATCAAGAGTTAAAGTGTACCAGAGCTGAACAATTGAAAAGATTTTATACATACCTGGGGCTTCCTCCAGCCCAATCTGCTCCAATCGCTCCCACGCCGCTGTCCTCCGCTGCCTGCAGCTTCAGGAACCAGGTCCCCGCACTTCCGTCAGTCAGAGCCAGTCTAACGTAAGAGAAGTGTGCTGTTTGTGCATCTCTCCAGCAGCTGCTGGAGAGATACGTAGAGGGTGCACTTCTCCTGCATAGTTGGCCGCGACTGATGTCAGTGACGGGATCCCGGTTTCCCGAAGCTGCGGGCAGTGGAGGACGGCAGCGTGGGAACGATCGGAGCGGATGGGGCTGGAGGAAGCCCCAGGTATGTATAAAATATTTTTAATTGCTCAGCTCTGAGTCCCTTTAAGCCTGGTAGATGCTTTCAATTAAAGTGGATTTAAACTTTTGCAGAGCAGACAAGGAAAATACATACAGTTGCTTAAAAATACTGTGTATGTGTTTAGATAAATCAGCCGGTTTAATTAGCTGATATCAGCAAGTTATCAACAAGTGTAAATCTGGGTTGTCAGCTGTGCCTTGGTGTCATTGTTGTATGCTAATATGTAAACACTGGACGTTAACCCTTTCTGTGCTCAAGAATTGCAGGAAGTAAACACTGCAGGTTTTTTTGCAGGAGTTCTATAAGTTGGAACAAAGACATTTTTTTCTTTAAAGGTTATTATGCTGTTGCTTATCTTTTAGAGTAGGGAGGAAGTTTTGAGTTTAGGTCTGCTTTAAGATTGGTCAATCACTGACCAATTTTACCACCTCCATGTAGTGTGAGGTTTTACCTACATAATCTGCTCATAGTATTCAATATCTGTTGACCTTCGCACTACATGGAGGTGGTAAAACTGGTGTGAACTGCAGCAAACTTCCACTTTACAGAGTTTAAAAAACATTTTTTCTTTGAATATTTTAAAATTGATTTTGCTGTGATGACTTGGTTTAACACATGATCATTACCACAAAATCAGAGCCTTACGAATCTACTACAAATTACTTGTTCCCATTTTTAGGACGTTGGGGGTCTTTTGTAAGTTGGGGACTTACATGCAGTGGCGTAGCAATAGGGGGTGCAGAGGTAGTGACCGCATCGGGGCCCTTGGGCCAGAGGGGCCTCAAAGGGTCCACCCTCTATCACAGTATTAGCTCTTTATTGGTCCTGTGCTGGTAATAATCACTTCTATAGATGCTTTGAATAGTAGTAATCATTAACACAATGTTCCCCGCCCCTTCTTGCCTCTCTGACACTGTGGTTGTCCTTGGCAGGTTTTGGTATGCCATATCAATTGTTATGCTTAGGGGTCCCATACGGTGTAAAACTTGCACCGGGGCCCATAGCTCCTTAGCTAAAGCCACTGCTTACATGACATATATTAGTCTGCAGTGCAGCAGCATATAACATTTTATTAAATTGCTTGTGTATAGACGTTACAGTAAAGAAGTAGGATTCAACACATCATTTATAAAAGGCTGTCAGTAAAAAAAATCTGGTCGGGAAAATACCGCATTCGGTGTTTTAGACTTTTGTGTGCTAATTCATACAAATTTTCACAACTGCGATAGAAGTGCAGTAATTTACAGAAGCTCAACTGTCGGTAACATGAGAAGAGTAGCTGCCTGTATTTTGTTACATTCCTGTCCTCCGTGCAGAGAAAGCATTACAATATAAGAAGAGGCATCCCCGACTTCCCTTTAGATGTTCATGTTTTGTTATACTGCCTCTGCTTGTCCTGAATCTGCTCTGAATCGGTCTATTAGTCTTTCTTAATAATCTATTTAATTGTTACAGTGTAGAAGAACTTCAAGAAACTTTACACATGGCAGGCTTTGTGATGTAAAATACACATTTAAAAGCAGGATCCCAAGAGATTAAACACAGCCTAAGGTATTTAGGGGAAGCCTTGTTTGTTCCACTCTCGCTCCTGCTGCCTGGGGAAGATCTCACTGCTCCTGCTTGTGAGTTTCCATTAACACACAGTCCCGCATAGACTTTGCTCTTATCACCTCTTCAAAGCAGGCGGTATTCTTCTGTGCCATTACCGCCTGTTCTAATCTTTATGAATTGATATTTACGGACGTGTGTTGAGGTAATTACTGCACAAGTTGGTAATTTACCTCACTGCTCTGGAATTTCAGCTTTTCATGCTGTAATTGCTTTTATAAATTGACATTTTGCTAAGTGCTCGGTAAAGTCAGCTGTTTTCTGCATTACCGAATGCGGTAATGCTTTATGAATGATAGCAATTGTAGTTTTTGCAAAAAAAACAAAAACAAAGCAAAAACTAACTGCTCCACCAGTTCAAAGATTCTCACAGACTGACAGCTGCCTGCTCATATATCCAGTGAGCCTGAAATGCTCCCCCTTTTGGAAGCTGAAGATTGTTGAAGAGGAAGAGAAGAGCTTTGACTTTATGCAGCAGGTGTTTTCCTATTCAGTATTACAAAAACAACTTTTTTTTTGTTTGCAAATACATTTTAATGGATAATGCATGTAACACTATGTTCTATTAAATGCATAAAAACTGTGCCTGAACTTGGGCTTTAAATGTCTGCTGTTTGTGAAGAAAGGAACAGATTTTCCTGCCCATTCATGTATAGACGAACAAAGAGATAACCACCTAAAAGATCTTTGAAGACAGATACCTCAAAAGATGTAAAAGTCTTGAAGTGGTTGGAATATGTCTTTTAATGTTAGAAACAATGTGAAAATATTTCAATAATGCAAAGATCTTTAACAACAAACTTCCTCAGAGCTCTGAAAAAACCTTTGAAGAACAAATTCAACAGGATAATAATCTTCAAAGAGGCTCTTCCTCTCCTCCCTTTTTACCACCACCTACAACCCAGTTCATTGAAGACTAAATTATACTATAGAATATAAACTTTCAAAGGAGGTAACCTAGTCTTTAAAGATCTCTTGTACTGGTGATATGAGCTTTATTAAGTCACGCAAGTCAGATATTTAAAACTACAGAAAAAGGGAACAAAAGGAAAGAGCTGACATGAATACTAAGGCTTGAATTTATGTCTGCTGCTATTCAAATGCATAAAGAAAGACAAAGAGAGGCCCATTGATGGAACCAGCAGATGTGAATGCTGTCCAGCCATAAATGGGATGTGCATCATCTTTATATTGCTGGAACAAGCTTTGGGTGTTGTAGAAGTCCAGAGAGAATAATGTCGTTTGCAGCCAAATGTGAAAGGAAGATCCCGTCTGTGTCAGTCTTATGAGGACTGTCTACACATTTTAATAGGCGAAAAAGCATACAACAATTGTCACTTGGCAGCTAGGCAGTGCAATATTTTAGCAACAACATAACAGGCAAGAATTCAAATTGATTATATTGCAACCTAATTTTGTTCCAAAGGAATTTATATTTCTGGCAGAAGGGCAGAGCTTAAGAAAACCATCTTGGGAATGCTATTTATGCCTTATTAAAATATCTGACCTTTAACTGCAACCATATTATTTTCCTGTATAATAACTTGGGTGACAGTTTGTCGTGTTTAAACATTACAGACATAACTTGACTGTGACAGAGTTTTCACATGTAATTTCAGTAAAAAAAAAATGCCTGTACCTGTAGAAATGAGCACCATTGTAATGATCTACAAATATAAACACCTACATCTCTGCATTCAGGAGCACCTATGAATATGTATACTCAGAAGAGGCATGCTAAAAAAAAATTATATCAAATAAGAGTAATACATTTCTGTAATCATCTCTGATTAGTAGAGGAAATTTAGGAAAGAATTCCTGTTTTTGGGGGGAAGGTAGACCACTGGCTCCTTCATACGGCTGCAGTAAAACAGGATAGCCTGTGTATTATTCATATAATATTAAGCTTTACTAGATCTGTACTAAACGTCTTCACCACAGTGGACATAAGATCATGCATAGCTGCAAACAAACAACCTCCCGAAGTGTACTGATCAGTGGCGTACCTAGGGAATTTGACACCAGGTGCTGGTTATTATAAGACACTGTGGCCTGGCTGATGGTGATGCTGTTGCCTGGCTGATGGTGATGCTGTGGCCTGGCTTTGATGCTGTGCTGGCCTGGCTGGCGGTGATGCTGTACTGGCCTGGCTGGCGGTGATGCTGTGCTGGCCTGGCTGGCGGTGATGCTGGGCTGGCCTGGCTGGCGGTAATGCTGTGGTCTGGCTGACGGTGATGCTGTGCTGGCTGGCGGTGATGCTGTGGCCTGGCTGATGGTGATGCTGGGCTGGCTGGTGGTGATGCTGTGGCCTGGCTGGGCTGGTGATGATGCTGTGGCCTGGCTGGTGCTGATGCTGGGCTGGCCTGGCTGGTGGTGATGCTGTGGCCTGGCTGGTGGTGATGCTGAGGCCTGGCTGGCGGTGATACTGGGCTGGCCTGGCTGGCGGTAATGCTGGGCTGGCCTGGCTGGCGGTGATGCTGGGCTGGCCTGGCTGGCAGTGATGCTGGGCTGGCCTGGCTGGCGGTGATGCTGAGGCTTGGTTGGCGGTGATGCTGTATTGATTAGTCAAACACACCATGGAGATAGGAGCACGTAGAAACATGAATGGCAAAAAAAAAAAAAAAAAAACTGCTAGATAGTGCAGGGCAAAAGAAAAACCATCATACCAACAGAAAGAGAACCCAAACAAGTGAGATAGAAAACATCCTAACTCCTAATCAGTAATGAAGGAGTTAATGAACAGAGAGAGGTCAGAGCTCCGGAGTGATTAGTGAAGGGGAGGAAACCACACAGATGAGCTTCTCTTACCTAGAAGAATTCCAGGCATCTGTGCAGACTGAGGGGAAAGCTGTCACCATGATCCACTTCTTCCCGATCTGCCTGACTGACTGACTGCTGCTTTTCATTCTGCCCGCGCTGGCTGCAACTATCCAATCAGATGCAGCACAGCCAGGCAGACATCATCTGCTGAAAGAGGAAGAGGAGAGGAAGCTGCATCTCCACCAATGGGGCAGCTGCAATTTTGTCCCTGGGCAGCCAATAGGAGGAGGAGGCAGTACATTCATCTTACTGAGCTGTGAGTACCGCTCAGTAACCTCCGCTGCTAAAAACGTTCGGGGCACTTCTGTCTGCACTCCAAAAATGATATATTCCGGGGGGCACCATTGCACAGGGTTCCAGAAAGTGCCCCGAATAAACCCCCCTAGCAATACCCCTGCTTTAATGCTGCTCTTTTCCTACCATGGGGGGTCGTGGCGACACCCCCTTGGGTGTCAGACACCCGGGGCGCCACGCCCCCCTGCGCTCAATGGTAGGGATGCCACTGGTACTGTTACAAAAACACCAGATTCTTCAATAGTTGGTGCAAACGATGCATGTTTGCTGCCAGCATGTCCTTTTTAAATATATAAACTGACGAAGCACAAACAGTGCTGTATTTGTGGTGAGCTGAGTGAAAACATATTGTATTAAATATCTTTCTTTGTTAATGCAACTTTGGAAGCAATTTGGAGGCCTGTAGGTAAGCCTGCTGTTGTTTCATTTAAAATAAACATCAAAACAATAATGTTTTCTAGTTTTAAATAGAGTGGAGAGATAGGGATGGGTTTTGGTCCTCCTCAGATTTTACTGCTATATCTCTTCCCTGCTACAACGATCTCATCACTTTCCTTACCAAAGACAAAACAGGGATAAACTCCACAATGGCAGGAAGGGTGCACATGTAGAGTTGTGCATATCTTGCAGCTATTTTAAATAGATTGGGCACGCTACCCCCGCTACTGGGAACATAGCGTGCGCTCCTTAGCAACGGGCGCTTCTTGTAAGTGCTGCGCGCTAGTGATGTATCGCTACCCGATACTACACTAGTGTGGCCGCTACTACATTAATGTAGTAGCTGCGCTAGTACAGTATCACAGTAGCGATATGTCACTATCATGTGGCACTTACAAAGAGTGGCCAGTGCTAAAAAGCACTCTGTAATTAAGCTAATGTTATTAGCATGCAAAAGCAGATTTAATTTGCGATGCTTCAGAGCGGCAAGATTAATGAATCAAGCTGTAAGACACTTATTCAACAATTATATATGCCCAGCAGCAGTTCAGAGTCAGATACTGCATGCAGTGGGGGTACAGTAGATAATGGAGCACAGAAGGAGATCAACAGTTTATTTTCAAAATGCTTCAGCCTGGGTTTAGTTTTCCAAATCTACATACTTAATGTATGGGGAGAGGGAGTCTGTCTGGAATTATGAGTCAAAAGCGGTACATTTTTTTTTTTTGAAGAATTTTAGGCCTCCAATTCTTAAGTCATAACTCAACAAAATATGTCAGAATAAAAGCCTGGCAGACATTCTGCATATAATTAAAAGACTAGGACACAAATTTGTTGCATTAATTAAATATATGAATAAACTTAAAAAATTGTGAAACTGTACAAATAAGTAGTCAAAATCCAGGCAGAGGTCAGTGCAGGCGGCAGGCAGAGAGTAGTCAAAATCCAGGCAGGTGTTGGTGCAGGCAGCAGGATCTCTCTCTCTCTCTATATATATATATATATATCTATATATATATATATATATATATATATATATATATATATATATACAGTGGAGGAAATAATTATTTGACCCCCTCACTGATTTTGTAAGTTTGTCCAATGACAAAGAAATGAAAAGTCTCAGAACAGTATCATTTCAATGGTAGGTTTATTTTAACAGTAGCAGATAGCACATCAAAAGGAAAATCGAAAAAATAACTTTAAATAAAAGATAGCAACTGATTTGCATTTCATTGAGTGAAATAAGTTTTTGAACCCCTACCAACCATTAAGAGTTCTGGCTCCCACAGAGTGGTTAGACACTTCTACTCAATTAGTCACCCTCATTAAGGACACCTGTCTTAACTAGTCACCTGTATAAAAGACACCTGTCTACAGAATCAATCAATCAAGTAGACTCCAAACTCTCCAACATGGGAAAGACCAAAGAGCTGTCCAAGGATGTCAGAGACAAAATTGTAGACCTGCACAAGGCTGGAATGGGCTACAAAACCATTAGCAAGAAGCTGGGAGAGAAGGTGACAACTGTTGGTGCGATTGTTCGAAAATGGAAGGAGCACAAAATGACCATCAATCGACCTCGCTCTGGGGCTCGACGCAAGATCTCACCTCGTGGGGTGTCAATGGTTCTGAGAAAGGTGAAAAAGCATCCTAGAACTACACGGGAGGAGTTAGTGAATGACCTCAAATTAGCAGGGACCACAGTCACCAAGAAAACCATTGGAAACACATTACACCGCAATGGATTAAAATCCTGCAGGGCTCGCAAGGTCCCCCTGCTCAAGAAGGCACATGTGCAGGCCCGTCTGAAGTTTGCCAATGAACACCTGAATGATTCTGTGAGTGACTGGGAGAAGGTGCTGTGGTCTGATGAGACCAAAATAGAGCTCTTTGGCATTAACTCAACTCGCTGTGTTTGGAGGAAGAAAAATGCTGCCTATGACCCCCAAAACACCGTCCCCACCGTCAAGCATGGGGGTGGAAACATTTTGCTTTGGGGGTGTTTTTCTGCTAAGGGCAAAGGACAACTTAATCGCATTAACGGGAAAATGGACGGAGCCATGTATCATGAAATCCTGAACGACAACCTCCTTCCCTCTGCCAGGAAACTGAAAATGGGTCGTGGATGGGTGTTCCAGTACGACAATGACCCAAAACATACAGCAAAGGCAACAAAGGAGTGGCTCAAGAAGAAGCACATTAAGGTCATGGAGTGGCCTAGTCAGTCTCCGGACCTTAATCCAATAGAAAACCTATGGAGGGAGCTCAAGCTCAGAGTTGCACAGAGACAGCCTCGAAACATTAGGGATTTAGAGATGATCTGCAAAGAGGAGTGGACCAACATTCCTCCTAAAATGTGTGCAAACTTGGTCATCAATTACTAGAAACGTTTGACCTCTGTGCTTGCAAACAAGGGGTATTCCACTAAGTATTAAGTCTTTTATTGTTATAGGGTTCAAAAACTTATTTCACTCAATGAAATGCAAATCAATTGCTATCTTTTATTTAAGGTTATTTTTTCAATTTTCCTTTTGATGTGCTATCTGCCACTGTTAAAATAACCCTACCATTGAAATGATACTGTTCTGAGACTTTTCATTTCTTTGTCATTGGACAAACTTACAAAATCAGTGAGGGGTCAAATAATTATTTTCTCCACTGTATATATATATATTTATATATATATATATATATATATATATATTGTATATACACACACACACATACATATATATATATATATATATATATATATATATATATATATATATATATATATATATATATATATATATATATCACATTTCTCTATGTTTTCCTTCTGTGCTAAGCAAAACTACAGTTCCTATTTAAAAATTGTTACCGCCCCCCCCACCCCCGCTGACACCGCCACAACCGCTGCACCGATTGGCTGCCGGGTCCCCGGAAGAAGAGTGGGGATATGGAGATCCCGGTGGCCAGGAGAGAGGGCAAACTGCCAGGGAGAGATGCTGGAGTCCGATTGCGTAGCACCGACCGCGCGCGAGACTCAAAACTGCTTGGAAACACAGATATTTCCCTATCCCGAGCTGAGCTCGGGGTTACCCGCTAGGAAGGTTGAAGGCACACAATAAAATGTATTTTTTGTGTGTAGCTGTCACTTACAGTAGGTATTAACAATCGGGCAGCACTGAGCCTCTGTAAGGTTTGGGACTAGTACATATCTTCACGGGGATTCTCGAGCTAGAACCTATAGAAAGGTGGTCCGGCGTACTTACTCACTTGAACATAATTCTGCATTCAGGTAGTGCTTTTGAAAATAAAGGAGAACATTAAGAATTTTCCAGAGGAGATGGACTAGTCCAAAACCTAAGAGGCTTAATGTACATACACACGTCGGATTTTTCCAAACGACGTCAAATAGGGAGTGTGTACAGTAGGTCGTTAAGCTGATAATGCTGGTTTTGACGGATCCGCTTGGCGGGTCATTTGGAAAAATCCGACGTGTGTATGAGTCTTTAGAGTTTTCAGATTATTAACCACCCTGGTGGTATTGACGAGCTCAGCTCATCCAGGAAAAACTTGCTGAAAGCGGTATTGACGAGCTGAGCTCGTCAATACTGCCAGGGAGATTTCTTGTTTCTCTGCCCCGCCGGCTGCACTTTTCCCTCATCAGAGGGATTCCCCAGGATGGCTGGATGCCTGTCGTGAAGCGATCTGTGCTACCCACAGCATACAGAACTAGCATCCAGCCACCCTGGGGAATCCTTGTGCAGCCAACGGGGCAGAGAATGTGCTCAGCAGCGTGCGGGATTCCCCTTCTGTGCTGCGGGTGGCTGGTGCGGGGATCCCCTCTGTGGGGGGGGGGGGGGTCCTCTGCTGTGCTGCGGGTGGCTGGTGCGGGGATCCCCTCTGTGAGGGATGTCCCCTGCTGTGCTGGCTGGTAGTGGCCGGCGGGGATCCTCTCTGTGGGGAGGGGGGGGGAATCCCCATACTGTGCGTGCGGGTGACCCTGTAGTGTGTGTGTGTGTGGGGGGGGGGGGGCGGGTATCCCCCCCTGTGGGGCTGGTCTTGGCCGGTCGGGGACACCCCCTTCCGTGCGGGGGGGGGGGAGGTGGGTGTCCACTTCTATGAGAGCTGTGGGTGGCCTCTCCCTGCTCCCTCTCTGTCCCCTGTGCCCCCCCCCCTCACCCCCGATCCTGTGTCTCCCCCCCCCCCCCCCCGATCCCGTGTCTCCCCACTGTCAGTCAGAAGCCCTGCTTTACTCACCTGAGGGCTTTCTCCTGCGCTGGCCGAGATGGACACCCTCCTCCTCCATCGCCGAAGTCCCGGTCTCTGTAATTACAGTACGCGGCTTGGTGACGTCACCAAGCCACGTACAGTAATTACAGAGAACACGAGACTTCGCGATGGAGGAGGAAGTGCGCCGCTTCCGCCGCAGGAGCAAGCCCTCAGGTGAGTAGATCAGGGCTTCTGACAGGGGGGAGACACTGGATTAGGGGGGGGGGGGGCACGGGGGATCGGAAGGGATGGGGGGAAGAGGAGGGAGAGGCCACCCACAGCCCTCATAGATGGGGACACCCACCTGCCCCCACCACAGAAGGGGGTGTCCCCGACCGACCATGACTAGCCCCCATAGAAGGTGATACCCCCCCACACACACACAGAAGGGCCACCCAGCCACCTGCACGCACAGTATGGGGATTCCCCCCCCCCCACAGAGGGGATCCCCACCGGCCACTACCAGCCAGCACAGAAGGGGAGCCCCCCCACAGAAGGGACACCCGGCCAGAGTCAGGGGGCATCGGGGGCAATGGGGGGGGGGGGCAGAGGCACCCGCAAACCTGGCTCCCTATACATATGACTCCCTACACCTGGCTGCACATCTGTCTCCAATACACCTGGCTGCACATCTGTCTTCTATACACCTGGCAAACATCTTGCTCCCCATATACCTGGCAAAACATCTGGCTAAACTATTCCTGGCTAATAAATCTGGCTAACTACACCTGGCTGCACATCTGGCTAACTATACCTGGCTGCACATCTGGCTAACTATACCTGGCTATACATCTGGCTAACTATACCTGGCTATACATCTGGCTAACTATACCTGGCTATACATCTGGGTCTTATACTCACCATTGGCATGCTGATCCCTCGTCGCGTACCTCTGATAGCTTCCCCAGTGCCTTCTTTCATGTCCATTGGCGGATTTTGCTTCTCCCTTGGAGATCACATGTCCCCCGTCGATCGGTGTTGATGGAACCAGTGTCACACAGCATCATCAAAATCTCGCAGCAAACACTTTTTTTTTTTAAAATGTAATTCAATACAATAACCTGTATTGAATTCAATATAAAAAAAATTGCAAAAAAAAAAAATTTGGTTGAAAATTATGGGAAATTAATTGAACCACTTTTTGCACGGAAATCCTGGGGAAATAGAACGCCAGGGTGGCTACTAATACCTTTTGTAACAGCTACATAGGAAAAAAACAATTTAAAGTGTATTTTACTTTCAGACAAATGTACATATTACATGTATGTGTACCTATGTGTTTTAAAATGTACAGCTTTTCAGTATGGTGTTCTTTTAAGAAAAATGAGAACATAAACACTGCTAATTTTGTCTCCGTAACATGCTGCAATGTGCCTTCTAATGGTTTTATGTAAACTGAAGAGAGATGAACAATCCATACGGCTTTCTTGATAAAAGAGTTCTGCAGAACACATTTTCTAATCTGCATTTGTTTATATTACAAGATTATTTGATGTCTTACATAACTTTAAGTTTATAGAACTAGGAAAAAAATAGGGAATATAGCAAAAGTGTTTCCAATTAGTCCTCAGGCAGGTGCTAAGGTAAGAAAAATTGCTGGGATCACAAGGGAATTTATCAGCCTCCTTTCGCGTACTATTGGAATGTGCCTTGATAAATTGGATGAAGTAAAGCAGCAGCACACAGTGCAGGTAAACTGACTTAAATTCCTCATGGAAGAAAAAAAAATAAGAGTAATAGCATGATGGTGTATACTGTTTCTTCAAACTGTAAATGTGCAGAAAAGCAATCAGAGAAAAGGAAACTGCTATTATGTGTGCATACCTTCTGTGCCTATTTTGGTGTCAAAGTTACTGGTGCTGGCATTTTTTTTTTAAGCTTGTTGTGGCTAGAACGCAAGATATTGCAGCAAACAGGGAAACTACTAAACACAGATTTTATTTATTTTATTGCTTTTCGCAAAGTATTTTAATTACCAAAATCGGTGTGGCTAGAGGTTGAAACAAACTGAAGCAAGTAAAATGGGCATATGCCATGCCTGGTCATTTTGGGCACCGCTATAGGCCGCAATGCAATTTGCAGCTATAATGGCACCAGGTGCATAATTTGGGCCCATGAGAGCGCTGGAGTTTGGCTTCAGTGTAGCCAAACTCTGGCTAGCAGATTTCAATGACATTTCAGCTGATCTGGCTATTGCAGGATTTTGGTTGGGAGCACTAGTGCCTGGAGTTGTAGCCAAACTCCGGCTTGGCCATTTTACCTGCTTAGTTTCAGTGGCTATATAGATGTTCGGCCATGTCCCTGGTAGCACTAGTGTACCAAGGCCAAACTTAGGCTTTACAATTTTCAGCTGGGAGACAGGTTGAGTGGTTTTATTGCCTCTTGTGCTTTTGTTACAGTGCAGTACACTAAAATTAGATATGAGAAGCAGCAATCCAATCCGAAAATAAACAATATATTTTGGTAAGCAAAAGACACAGAGATTTGACTTACCATATATACTTGCATATAATTCGACCCGCGTATAAACTGGAAGTACCCACTTTTCCCTCAGAAACCAGGCAAAATTGATTGACTTGTGTATAGCCCCCTCCACAGTAGCCAGATGTGCCCCCAGTACAAGTCAGTCCCACTCTCAATGGCCAGATGTGCCTCAAGGATGATACAGCTGTGTTCTCAAGACGCCACTAGATGGGGTCATAGATATGAGACACTGCAAATGCCTGCCACACAGAAAGAATCTCCGATTATTGCACCCAGACTTGCTTGAGCTTGCTTGCTCTGCTCTACAAGCCAGGGTACACAACACAGATAGTGATAGATGTTGCAGAGAATGGGGTGCACGAACATCACCAGATGGCAAGAGCAGGTTCACCAGTGCATGATCCTTACGCTCTTCTGCCAGTAACAAAACCTGCTCCACCATCCATTCTGCTCCACTGACCCACATATAAGCCAAGGGGGTAGCTTTTCAGCACATTTTTTTAGCTGAAAAATTAGGCTTATACGCTAGTATATAAGGTATACTTGCTTTCACTACCCACACTCAATGATCACTACTCTCTACCTGCACCTGCATAACTCAATCAGAATCAACGTGGTTACCAAAACCCTAACCTTTTGCTTGGGTACCTGACCCAATACAGGCCCCTACTCAATCACACAACATCACATCACACAACAATCTTGAGTGACCTGAAGTCCACTCTGAAGCATCACCTCACAAAACTCATTCCTTTAATCTGTAAAAGATTGCTTGAAGACAGTGGAAGATGCAAAGAGAGAAAGAGAAGAAGAGAAAGCTCCATATTATCCTTTTTTTATCTTATTTGCAGAATATGCTTTGTTGTAAAAATTTATGGTAATACACCATATTGCCAAAAGTATGAGTAGAAATTCAGGTTTTTCTAATCACTTTCATGGCCACAAGTGTATAAAATCAAACCACTAGGCATGAAGAGTACTTCTACAAACAATCTGTGAAAGAATTGGAACTCCATTGGGGAAATGTCCTTGTACCTAAATATGCCATTGTCAACTACTAGTGGTATTATAACAACAGTGGAAGTGATTGGAAACAGCCACTCTGCCCACGTAAAATCACAGAGTTGGGTCACCGCACACTTCTGCACATTGTGCAGAAATTGACAACTTTCTGCAGAGTGAAAAGCTACAGACCTACAAATTTCAGATTAGCTCAAAAACAGTGCTTAGAGAGCTTAATGGAATGGGGTTCCATGACCATGACCAAGCAGCTTACACCCAGGCATTACATTACCAGATGCAATGCAAAGTGTCAGATGCTGTGGTGTAAAGAGCGACAACACTTAAAGGGATACTGTAGGGGGATCGGGGGAAAATGAGCTGAACTTACCCGGGGCTTCTAATGGTCCCCCGCAGACATCCTGTGTTGGCGCAGCCACTCACCGATGCTTCGGCCCCGCCTCCAGTTCACTTCTGGAATTTCTGACTTTAAAGGGCTCCAGTCCTGTCTTCCCAGCACACAGCAAGGTTATCAGCTGTGTGCAGGGATGACAGGGCAGGTGCCTGACCAGTACAGAAGCATACCTTAAAATCCAGGATCAGCACAGTACAAAGGAACAGCAAATGTTCTGCTGAGAGACACTTCCTGATATAAATATAAGACATCCCCCCAAAATAAGCGCTAGCTCATCTTTTGGAGCAAAAATAAATATAAGACACTGTCTTATTTTCGGGGAAACACGGTATCAAAAGTCGGTGTTGCAGGTATCAGCAAAGAATGGAATTAGCAGTGAAGACCGTGCTGATATCAGCAGAGATTGCCGCACAGGGGGTAGGTTAGTGTTAGGCATCGGTAGAGAGAAGATTAGTGTAGTAGAGTGTTAGGTTAGGCGATAGTAAAATATCTGTACAAAAAATACCAATATTCTACTACTGGAATTAAGAACTGCTCAATAGTAAAATATAGGAAATGTACCGATCTTCTATTACAAGCTATTCCCAGGCACCCAAATACCCTTGGAACCTTTTTTACATGTATGTGCTGCTCAGTGCTGGCTGGCTGTTTGGACAACCCATGGTCCTGTGGAGTGTCTTGAAATGATGGGCAAGAGTGATGATACTATATGATCATCCTGATAATGGAGCAATCAAGACAAGCCCCCCTCTGTCCTGACTAATCAATGATCATTATAGGGGTCTGTCTAAGGCCTCTTATACATTTGGCATATATGTAAAATACATACGACTACAAGTAAGCTGACAAGAAGCAAGAGAATGCGAGTTTTAACATACATGACAACATTATTTAAGCAAGCTGATAGACTACTAACAACAACAAAGAAAAGGTTCTGCTCTGCCATCAACATAAGAACTTACAAAAAAATAAACTAAAACTACCCCCATGTGTGATTTATTGATTTCCAATTTACACATTTGGCTATTACACTTTACAAAAGTTATTGTATTGTATTTTATAGTAAGGGGTTTTAGGGAGACTCCGGAACTCATTATCCAGAGAGGGATCTATGAGATCACTCAGGGTGACTGGATAGAACAATAAACGCCCATCTTTCATGAAAGGATACCCCACTGGGCACAGTGTTTCACAAACCTGTTCTTAAGTCCTGCCAACATAATACATTTTGCAGATACCAATACAGTGAAATCACATTGCTGACTGACTGTGCATATATCAGGCTACCTACAAAAGTATTCAGGAAACTTTGAAACTTCACAAGCTTGTAAATATTTGAGTGAAGACTGAAAGCTAAAACTTATGCCGGTTTTTCCTCTGAGATGTGTTTTGTGACTTTGGCTTGTCTACATGTATGCGATTAGCGCAGACTCTGACACATAGCAAAATATACTTTGTCAGTGGTCCATCTAGGGTTCAATTTCTACGCATTCATTTGCACTCATCATAGGGCTGAGCGAATCCCCCCCCCCCTTTTTTTTTTTTTTTTTTTTTGCGGTTTTCCAGTTGTTGAACAGAACCCATCCAGAGTGTATTCAGACAATGCTAAGCTTTACATGCAAAACATTGATCACATTTATACAAACCAGAGACCTTAATATATATGTTAATACCATGATACTGTATGTCATCAAAGTTTTGAAAATAAAAGACCTTTCTTAATAGAGTAGCTGGATTGCCCTCTGGACCTTATCAACTACTGACCCAATCTACTCCCCATTTTTCATACTTTTCTTCTGCAAGATCCCATTTGTCCTTTCTTCATTTGTCTTGTCTGCCTAGTATATCTAGTCTTCTCTTGTCACGCTTAATCCTCCTTATTTGTCTACTCTCTTTGATGCATAATGCATTCTAATGAATCTGACCTAACAGTCTCTTATAATTTAACCTTGGACATCTTTGAATCATATGTAGCTAAGTATTTGGGCTGTAGCTTGAACCTCAGCATTTGAAGTGCGTACTGTGTATGAACTTGAAAGACTTGTTATGGTAGCACTATGCTACTCAGCAAGGTCCTGAACTGTCGGTCATCACTACTGAAAATCATCCCTACTCTCCTAAGTCAACCTGTTGCCTTCAGTGTCTGAAACACAGAGCTCCAGTTAGTGTGCAATTGAGTTGTTATGGTGCCAAAACACCTCATACGCATTCTCATTCTGGATCATAATTTAGAACATATTAAAGGCAGAATCAGCAAACGGTCAGTGGTCTCTTGGTTGGAGCCCCTCCCAAATCTTTTTAAGCTTGAAAAGTAGAGCGAATTTGAGCCTTTGCTACTAGGGATAGCCCTGCCTAGGAAACCTCACAGAGAAGCATGTGATCAGGTTGATCAGCTAATAAGTTTGTAAGGCTCTGATTTCATGGTCATGTTCAGGTGTTAAACCAAGTCATCAACACAGCAAATCAGAACCTTACAAATACAGTATATCAGCTGATCAAACTGGTCACTTGCTTCTCTGTGAGTTCTCCTAGGCAGGGCCATTCTCAAATTTTACATTTTCTGTATAAGTAATCATTTGAGGCTTGCATACAGTGCATATAGTAGAGATGAGCGTAATGGCGTAATTACGATTTCGCGAAATTTCGCGTAATTAGTGTAATTACGTTTATGGCCGTAAGTACATAATCGTAATGAAGAAGGATTTCGCGAAATTTCGCGTAAGCGTAATTTTCGCGTAATTTTCGCATTGCAACGGGTATTACGAAATTAATGCGTATGGCCATGCTCCCGAAGCGGAAAAGTTGACGCATGGATCAATGTTAGGTAGCCGCCGACTTTAAGGGTTAATAGCAAAGCCCCCTTAAATGCTAAGAGCCTCAAATTTGGAGAATATATTAGGGGGATCAGAAGGAATAAGAGGAAATTTTTTTTTCAAAAAGACCTTATAGTTTTTGAGAAAATCGATGTTAAAGTTTCAAAGGAAAAATGTAAACATTTAAAAACCCGCCGACTTTAACGGTTAATAGCAAAGCCTGCTTAAAGTTTAGGAACACCAAATTCCCAGGGTATATTAAGGGGATCAGTGGGAATAAGAGAAAAAATTTTTTTTCAAAAAGACCTTATAGTTTTTGAGAAAATCGATTTTTAAGTTTCAAGGGCGAAAATGTCTTTTAAATGCAGAAAATGTCAGTTTTTTTTTGCACAGGTAACAATAGTGTATTATTTTCATAGATTCCCCCAAGTGGGAAGAGTTTTACTTACTTCGTTCTGAGTGTGGGAAATATAAAAAAAAAACGACGTGGGGTCCCCCCTCCCAGACCTCTTTAACCCCTTGTCCCCCATGCAGGCTGGGATAGCCAGAATGCGGAGCACCGGCCGCATGGGGCTCCGCACCCTGACTATACCAGCCCGCATGGTCCATGGATTGGGGGGTCTCGGAAGGGGAGGGGCAGACAAGCTTTCCCCTCCCCCTCCGAGCCCTTGTCCAATCCAAGGACAAGGGGCTCTTCTCCACCTCCGATGGGCGGTGGAGGTGGAGGCCGCGATTTCCTGGGGGGGGGGGGGTTCATGGTGGAATCTGGGAGTCCCCTTTAAAAAGGGGTCCCCCAGATGCCCACCCCCCTCCCAGGAGAAATGAGTATAGAGGTACTTGTACCCCTTACCCATTTCCTTTAAGAGTTAAAAGTAAATAAACACACAAACACTTAGAAAAAGTATTTTAATTGAACAAAAAACATAACCACGAAGAAAGTCCTTTAATATTCTTAATTAACCATTAATACTTACCTGTCCCTTTAAATAAATGATCCCTCAAAATAGCCTCGGAAATGTTCTATCAGTTACAATGTAACAAAGTTATTACAATGTAACAACTTTGTTACATTGTAACTACGCCGCACCCGACGTCACTCGCCGCTCAGCCGCCGCAGCATACACTTACGCGTCCGTTCAGGACGGTAAGTCCCCGCAGCTCCCGCTGTCCACCCCGCCCACATCTGTCACCCACATGTGAGTGACATGTGGGTGACATGTGGGAGAGGCGGGGAGGGCAGCGGAGCCGGCGGGGACTTAGCGTCCTGCACGGACCCGACAGAGCTCTGAGCTATATAGCTCAGAGCTCTCTAAAGCATCTTTGTATTTGGGCTCCAAGGAGCCCCATTGGTCCTTAGCAGACCAATGGGGTTCCTTCTGATTTGAAGGAACCCCATTGGTCTGCTAAGGACCAATGGGGCTCCTTGGAGCCAAAATACAAAGATGCTTTAGAGAGCTCTGAGCTATATAGCTCAGAGCTCTGTCGGGTCCGTGCAGCGCAGAGGCGTATGCGGCGGCGGCGTCGGGTGCGGCGTAGTTACAATGTAACAAAGTTGTTACATTGTAATAACTTTGTTACATTGTAACTGATAGAACATTTCCGAGGCTATTTCGAGGGATCATTTATTTAAAGGGACCGGTAAGTATTAATGGTTAATTAAGAATATTAAAGGACTTTTTTCGTGGTTATGTTTTTTGTTCAATTAAAATACTTTTTCTAAGTGTTTGTGTGTTTATTTACTTTTAACTCTTAAAGGAAATGGGTAAGGGGTACAAGTACCTCTATACTCATTTCTCCTGGGAGGGGGGGTGGGCATCTGGGGGACCCCTTTTTAAAGGGGACTCCCAGATTCCACCATGAACCCCCCCCCCCCAGAAAATCGCGGCCTCCACCGCCCATCGGAGGTGGAGAAGAGCCCCTTGTCCTTGGATTGGACAAGGGCTCGGAGGGGGAGGTGAAAGCTTGGCTGCCCCTCCCCTTCCGAGACCCCCCAATCCATGGACCATGCGGGCTGGTATAGTCAGGGTGCGGAGCCCCACGCGGCCGGTGCTCCGCATTCTGGCTATCCCAGCCTGCATGGGGACAAGGGGTTAAAGAGGTCTGGGAGGGGGGACCCCACGTCGTTTTTTTTTTATATTTCCCACACTCAGAACGAAGTAAGTAAAACTCTTCCCACTTGGGGGAATCTATGAAAATAATACACTATTGTTACCTGTGCAAAAAAAAACTGACATTTTCTGCATTTAAAAGACATTTTCGCCCTTGAAACTTAAAAATCGATTTTCTCAAAAACTATAAGGTCTTTTTGAAAAAAAAAAATTTCCTCTTATTCCCACTGATCCCCTTAATATACCCTGGGAATTTGGTGTTCCTAAACTTTAAGCAGGCTTTGCTATTAACCGTTAAAGTCGGCGGGTTTTTAAATGTTTACATTTTTCCTTTGAAACTTTAACATCGATTTTCTCAAAAACTATAAGGTCTTTTTGAAAAAAAAAATTTTCCTCTTATTCCTCCTGATCTCCTTAATATATTCTCCAAATTTGAGGCTCTTAGCATTTAAGGGGGCTTTGCTATTAACCCTTAAAGTCGGCGGCTTTTTTATATTATACGGAGCGTTACGGTTTAACGCGAAATTACGGTAGCGTTTAATGCAAAATTACGGCATGAACGAAACGCGAAATTACGCGTTGAAAATTACGCTTATGGTATTTCCAATTCCGATTTTAATGGCAATTACGCTACTGTAATTTCGCATCGTAATCGCAAATTTCGCATGCGTAATTTTAGTAATGCGAAATTACGAAAATTTCAGCTCAACTCTAGCATATAGATGCAGCTGACATCTACTTGCATACAGTACATAAAGATGCAGCTTAAATCTCTTCCTCATGCATGCTTCAATGCTTGAAATCATTTTATAGATAGAAAAAGACCTGATTTACCAAGTATTTTTCAGAGCTGGTAATGATTGGAGAACATAACTGGTCCTGGAAATGGGTTTGAAAAAAATATGTTACTAGAAGTTTTCATCTCTCACCTAAGTTACATTACCACATGACTAAAGTTACTGATAAAAATAATGGATTAGAATCTCTGAAGTTGAGTAAATAAAGGCTAAATGTACTTAAGCATGCTGAAAGTGTCTTACAATGAGGTGCTGATCAATAATTCAGTATGTTTTTATTAGTGCATTCCAACCCATTTTATAATATTGGCATGCCTCCAGTATGTACAGTATACTATGCATATAGGTACAGAGCCTGCTGTTATCTGACTCAAAAATATTAGGAACGTATCTAAGTTATCAACAGCTTCTAAAGCCTTAATTTCCCTCTTTTTTTGTTTATTTGCACTGTTTGTCATCTCTCTGCAGCTCTTCAAAGCACTTTGCCACATACTGAATGCAGAGCATGGAGAAGGGATTAACCATTTCTTATTCTATACAGTTTGAGTAGTCACATGCCAGTATTTTAAATTATAGCTGAAATCAGTAAATTACGATAATCATTGGGATCCCACATTACCCCTTTACCGACACCATCTTCACCCGTGCTGGTTCTCCGAGCATTTAACCACTTAAGTTCCAGTGGTCTATGCCTCCTTAATAACCAGAGACTGCTGGTACAATAACGGCGGAATACCGATTAATCGTGCCTATACCCACCGCAACCCGGGATCCTCAGGACATCCTCTTTGCCATCTCTATGACGGCAGAGTCATGTGAGCCGGTCAGGAGCAGCTTTCATTGGCTCCTGACAGTGTTTATCAATTTAAGCCTATGGGAGTTGCTTACATTGATGAACATGGCCAGGAGCAAAAGAAATCGGCTCCTGACCCGCTCACAGGGCTCTGCCGTCACAGAGACAGGCAGAGCAAGTTAACTGAGATGGTACATGGTGGGAATTCAGCGGCGAGATCGGCGGGAGCAACAAAAATTGCGGATGCGCGCTGCGGCAGTGATTGAAATCTACTCCCTGCCAGCCAGGTAACCACCAAAACAGGGCATAGATTTCAATCACCATGGTCCTTAAGTAGTTAAAATGTCGCCTTCCAGCTCTTTTGTCACAAAGGCTCCAGAGTGAGCAGTGCAAGACATAGCTTATAAGACTTGGGAGGGAAAGGTGTGGCCACAGTTCTAGCGTGAAAGCCAAAGTTATTTAAACCTTGGCTTAACATCGCTAAGCACTATTTGCTTCAAGTGAACCCAAGGTGAGAGTGATATGGGCTATTATATTTATATATAAGGCTGTTATATTTATTTCCTTTTAAACAATACTAGTTTCCTAACAGCCCTGCTGATCTATTTGCCTGCAGTTGTGCCTGAATTACCACAGAGACAAGCATGCAGCTAATATTGTCAGTTCTGACAATATTGTCAGAAACACCTTATCTGCACATGCTTGTTCAGGGTCTATGGCTAAAAGTATTAGAGGTAGAGGATCAGCAGAACAGCCAGGCAACTGGTATTGATTTAAAGAAAATAAATATGCATGCGTGAATAGTTTTCAATAAAGAGTAGATTGCACAAGAAGATGCGCACCAAAAACACATAGGCCTCAATTCACTAAGCTTTAACAAACACTTTATCGAACGTTGGATTATTTACCCCATGGGTAAAATCTAATCTTGAATTCACTAAGGTATTATAGATTTATTGAACGTTTTATCTATAAAATATTCAACACATATATAACACCTTATTGAATTCAAAATTAGATTTTAGCCATGAGGTAAATTATCAAACGTTTGATAAAGTGTTTGATAAAGCTTAGGGAATTGAGGCCATTATTGTTTGGGATATCATGCCATGTTTTCGCAGCACACAGTACTGTTAGTTCATTCCAGCTTTGTGCATATGACACAGAAGTTGTTTTCTATTGTGACATGGGCTTGTGATCTCAATGCTGTCTAGTTATCCATCTGTCCATACCTTGGCTTATGAGCTTGATTCTGCACATGTATCCGCTTGTCCTGATCTCGACTCATGAGCTCAACTTCATCTGAACTCAGCATGTTCTGGTTCATGACCTGTGAGCCCAGCTTTGTGCTGTGAACAATTAGAATGGTCCTTGGCCTGATAGCCTGTCAGTTATCATTGTCCCTCCTCCGTCCTGCCTATCAGTCCTATCCACAACCTGTTACCCTTGGCCATGTCCTGTCAGTCTGTGTCCATGCCACACACTGTTATCATTGATCCTGTCCACTGTTAGACCTGCATTGGCCTCCCTGCCAACCTGCCCTACCAAGTTAATCTTTCTCTTGCCTAGATCCCAGTCTTATCCTTTCCATACTGCAGGGCCTAGCTCTTCTTTTATTCTCATCACCATTGGGGGACATCCTGGGTTTCATGACCTGGTGGGCACTTACAGTAAACCAGTCCACTGACCACTTGGGGTAGAAGCCCAGTGACCCTTATGGGACATTCTGGTAAAGACCAGTTGCTAATTAGATTCAATACATTTTCCTTTGGTGCCAAGATCAACAGGGCACTTACATAAAGCCTTTACAGGGCTCTTATATGCACCAATGGCTAATTTCTAAACAAATCTAAGTATTCCTATGCTTTAGAGGCTAAATCAACTGAAGGTATATCTTCTAAAATATGAATCTAGGATATTTTACATATCAAATCATTACTATTTAATGTGTGAAATCACTAAAAACAAAGAAGAAAATCATACCACCAACGTAGGAATTATTCACTATCTCCAACTAATTTTAAAAATTAGAAAGAAAAGTAGCAACATGTGTTAACAAGATTTTATCCCTAATTTTGGATCTAGAAAAAAGAGCAGAAACGTAATGTCCATTAAATTAGTAAACTGAGGAACTGAAATAAATAGTTGAAGCTCTGAGTAGTTGAAGAATTTTTAACATTTACATCATTAATGACTTTGAAATCAAAAACGTGCAAATGGAAATAATAGCTCTCATCTGGAAAGACTGCGCACATAATACGGATTTGGAAACACAAGTGTTGAAAACAGGAAAAACTGTGTTCATGCTTGTTTTAATATCTGTCTGGCCTTAAGTACTAAAATATCAATGAATATTCAGTGTCCTTCCTATGCTCTGGAGGCCATTAGCAGTATGCCCTGTTGTCTGCTAGGTTAGTTCTATAGACTACAAACCATTCTCATATTTACAAACTATTTCTTCAGGACTCAGATTATACTTATAAACCTTCCATCTAAATAAAATATTGAATTTCTTACATGCTATAATTGCATCCATTTCAATTCAACAAGGGTAGATGGATACAGAGGAAAATTGTGGGTGTGTCTGGTCTGTCGACTTCAACTCGTGAACTTCAGAGACTGAGAGAAAAAGAGACAAAAAACAAAACAAAAAAAACCACAATTTAAAATCAATTGGCAGGGTACAGAAATGAGAACAGCCCTAAAAAGTTTGACACCCCCAACAAGTACTTACTCATACCCTCAAGGTATGCACCAGTTGGGCGTATGAAACACACGAGGGCCATTCTCATTTGTGTACCCTTCCTTTTTTAAAAAGACCTTATAGTTTTTGAGAAAATCGATTTTAAAGGAAGAAAGTATACATTTAAATGCGGTAAATTACAATTAATGTATTTACCGCATTTACATGTATACTTTTTTCCTTTGAAACTTTAACATCGTTTTTCTCAAAAACTATAAGATCTTTTTGAGAAAAAAAATGTCCTCTTGTTCCCACTGTTCTTCTTAAAGAGAATCTGTACTCTAATATTCTTACACTAAAAAGCATACCATTCTATTCCTTATTTTCTCCTGTGCCCCTCTGTGCTGTTTCTGCCACTCTCTGCTGCAATCCTGGCTTGTAATTAACAGTTTTAGGCAATGTTTACAAACAAACTAACCAGCTTCTAATAGGCTCAGCTAAGCATAGTGTGTGAGTATGCAGGGGGCCTGCAGAGGGTGTGTATCGCTTCTACCAATCACAAGCAGCCCTGCACATTCCACACAATCAAAGCCTTAGCCCGACAAACAGGACAGAGGAAAGATACATTGATTTATTACAGAGACAGTGTAATTAGGAAGAGCTGCAGTAAGCCCCAGCACATTAGAACAGGCATAGGAACTCATAGGATAGAAGAACTAAGGCTGAAAAAATTGTTACAGAGTCTCTTTAACATACTGTATCTGGCAAATGTGGGTGTATCTGGCAAATGTGGTGTTACTAGCATGTAAGAGGGCTTTACGATTAACCGTTAAAGTCGGCAGGTTTTGGTGGGTTTTTAATCACAAATACTTTTTTCATTTGAAACTTTAAAAAGATTTTTCTCAAAAACGAAAAATTATTTTTGAATTTTGTTTTTTGTTATGTTGTAGCCACTGATCACCTTTATAATCCATGCAATTTTGGTGACTGTAGCATGTATGGGGGCTTTGCTATCAACGTTAAAAGTCAAATCCGTGATCACGGATTCTACATGTAATCATGGCTAAAATCCGAGTCGAATTCAGAGCTCCGATTCAAATCCGGATCACGATCACAGCATATCCGGATTTCGATTTACTCGAATTCGTGATTAGGAATATGCGAGCATCACTGGAGAACGCTACTTAGGACAGACTGCATTCAAATGACACGAAGTGTGCAAGGACTACTTGTAGACAAAAGTACACAACCTGCATTCAAATGAGATGCTTCTGACTACCACTGGAGGATGTTGGTTTCCATAATAGTTTGCATGCAAATTATCAAGTACTCAACCCTCCCACCATGATGAGGTCATCCTCGGCTGGGAGGGCCCTAGCTCCAACTAAATTAAAACCATGCATATGCATAACCTGGGTGCGACATGAAGTGAAATTCAAAATACAAAAGAAGGTAGATCAGTGCATCGCCTCTGATTGGTATACTTACAGAGATGCATTAAGCCATCCTGATTATTACAATAATTTCATGTTTGGAGGCAGGTTCCATCCCCAAAGATGTGGAGTTTCGATGGGAGCCAAGTTATCCCATCCCTGGCCAATTTGTACATGGGATGGTTGGAGGAGCTCCACATCATTGGAGAGAACAATCCGTATTTCTCCTGTGTCTATTGGTACAGGAGATATATTGATGACCTCCTGCTCCTGGTGTGGAGGGGTCTCCACGAGGATTTGCCAGCTTTTTTGGCTTTTGTCAATCAAAATGACTTAAATGTAGGTTTTACCATGAACAGTGGTGCTCAGGAGGTTGACTATTCATATGTGACCCTTATAGGGTCTGCAGAGTCTGGGTCCATTGAGACACGCACTTTTAGAAAATCTTGTTCAGATAATTCAGTGTTGACTGCATCTAGTTGTCATCTGAATCATACAATCAAGGCCATTCCCGTCAGGGAGAGGATTAGAGCCAAACGTAACTGTTCTAATCCAGCTTTTCTTAAAGGGATACTGTAGGGGGGTCGGGGGAAAATGAGCTGAACCTACCCAGGGCTTCTAATGGTCCCCCACAGACATCCTGTGTCGGCGCAGCCACTCACCGATGCTCCGGCCCCGCCTCCAGTTCACTTCTGGACTTTCTGACTTTAAAGTCAGAAAACCACTGCGCCTGCACGCCCGTGTCCTCGCTCCCGCTGATGTCACCACTAGTGTACTGCGCAGACACAGACCATACTGGGCCTGCGCTGTGCGCTCTTGATGACATCAGCGGGATCGAGGACCCGGCAACGCAGGCGCAGTGGTTTTCAGACTTTAAAGTCTGAAATTCCAGAAGTGGACCGGAGGCGGGGCCGGAGCATCGGTGAGTGGCTGCGCCAACACAGGATGTCTGCGGGGGACCGTTAGAAGCCCCGGGTAAGTTCAACTCATTTTCCCCTGACCCCCCTACAGTATCCCTTTAAAGGACAACCGAGGTGACATGTGACATGATGAGATAGACGTGTATGTTAAGTGCCAAGCACACAAATATCTAGGCTGTGATCATTTTTTCTCTCTCTGCCTAAAAAAGTAAAAAATATCAGGTATGCAAGTGACAGTTTCTGTCCGGGTCGGACTGATTAGGCATACCTCAATGAAGGTGTCATTGAGCAGAGACAATGAAACAGTAAAAACTTAAAAACTAGATTTAAATATAAAATAAAAAAATTAATTAAAACTGTGGCATATCTAAAAAAGTCATTTTTAGGAGAAGGAGGATGGATACAATTGTTTTTCTCATCAGTTTATTGTCACCTCGGATGTCCTTTAAAGGGAAGGTTCAGGGAGGGGATTAAAAAAATAAAAATAAATTTCCACTTACCTGGGGCCTCCTCCAGCCCGTGGCAGGCAGGAGGTGCCCTCGCCGCCGCTCCGCAGGCTCCCGGTGGTCTCCGGTGCCCGACCCAACCTGGCCAGGCCGGCTGCCAGGTCGGGCTCTTCTGCGCTCCATTTCCTGGCACTTCTGCGTCCCACGCCGGCGCGCTGACGTCATCGGACGTCCGCCGGGCTGTACTGCGCAGGCGCAGTAGTTCTGCACCGGAGACCACCGGGAGCCTGCGGAGCGGCGGCGAGGGCACCTCCTGCCTGCCACGGGCTGGAGGAAGCCCCAGGTAAGTGGAAATTTATTTTTATTTTTTTAATCCCCTCCCTGAACCTTCCCTTTAACAATGAATTACAGGTTGTAGAAAAGAGATTATTGGAGAGGTTACAAAAAAAATGGCAATTAAAGAGAGCATGTTACATAGTTGATCACAAAGACAGAACAGATCTTTCAAGGAATTGTGCATGAGAGACTCATGATTTGGATCACATTTTTTTTGTTACATTTAGTTGAGAATATGACAAAGTCACATCAGCTATTGATAAATGTTTACCAATATTATCCATTGATCCTAAACTAAATGCCATCCTTAGCAGAGGTCATTCATTTTCCTCATGTGAAACTAGTACACTTGGTTCAATCCTGTCTATGAGTCTCTGTGATGCCACTTCTGCATCACAATGCAGAACATGGCTTTCTACCACTTGAACTTATCGATGTAGAATACCTACCTGTCGATATTGTTTCTACCTCCAACTTAGCAGCGCAATCTATTCCTATGCGCAACAACAATCTTTTCATATTTCAGGTTTTCTTAATCGTGCTACAAATAACGTTAATTACATTTCTCTTGTCTCAAATGCTCAGTACAATATGTAGGCTGCACAACTCGAGCCCTCAGGGATAGAGGAGACAATTAGAGGAATCTCCCTGTGTCCCAGGTGGTCTTTATTCCAGATGGGATGTTAGTTTGTTTTATAATTTGTAACGCTAAATACTAGATCCTCTGAATTTGTACCCATTGACGATTCACTAGTTAAAGGGAACCTAAACTGAGAGGGATATGGATGTTTCCTTTTAAACAATACCAGTTGCCTGACTCTGCTGCTGATCTCTTTGGTTACAGTGGTGGCTGAATCACACACCTGAAACAAGCATGCAGCTAATCCAGTCTGACTTCAGTCAGAGCACCTGATTTGCATGCTTGTTCAGAGGCTGTGGCTGAAAGTATTAGTGACACAAGATCAGCAGGAGAGTCAGGCAACTGGTATTATTTTAAAAGGACAAATCCTCATCCTTCTCAGTTTAGGTTCCCTTTAACTTATTCATAGGTAATCTAGTTTGTTCTATCCATCCTTAAAAGAGCACTTTTTGTACATAAATATGCATATTTTTTTTTTTACTTTTGTACTCTGTACCTTTAAGACTTGTCAATCTGCATCCTTAGTGTTCCCCAACCCTGTCTTCAAGGCCCACCAACAGTGCATGTTTTGTAGAAAGCCACAGAGGTAGTTAATCGGCACTGCTGAGACACTAATTACCCCACCTGTGCATGTTTGTGGTTTCCTGCAAAACATGTACTGTTGGTGGGCCTTGAGGACAGGGTTGGGGAACTCTGCTTTATTGTATGGGCTGGGTGTGACTATGTCTGCATAAATTGTTGCTCCTGTTAGAGCATTTTTGCTATGAATAAGGAGCGGCTATAAACTCCGATACGCGTGAGCTAATATGCCTGTCGTCCAGTGTTGATGTTTTCTGGATACAAATTGGACTTTTATCATCCAGTTGAGCACTCTCTCTGCATTTGTTTGGCCTGGCTGGCTGTGCTTGGGCTGCTTCTGCCTGACATTGTGTTGTGGTGAGCGGTGTTTCCTTCTTCTGTTTGTTTAATGCTACCTATAGCAAATTATAGGCATGTCTAAATAGGTGTGTTTTCAGTATATGTTACGTTTGAAGGTTCCCAGGCTTGGAGCATGATGAACAGGCTGTGGGAGAGAGTCCCAAAAGAGAGGGACAGCCGTGAGTAGTCCTGGATGCGATAGTGAGAGGAGGTGACTAGGCTAGAGGACAAAAGGGTCTCCTGTGAGGAACGAAGGATCCGGGCGGGGAGGTATCTGGAGATTAAAAAGGGACTAGATTGTGAGTTAAGGTACATACACATGTCTGATTTTTCCAAACGACCGGTCATTTGGACGTCTGAACGACCGGTCGTTTGGACGTCTAATTGGGCGTGTGTACAAACCATCGTTCAGCTGATAAGACTGGATTTGACCGATCCGCCAAGCGGATTCATCAAAACCAGCATTATCAGCTGAACGACCGTTTGTACACACGCCCGATTTGACGTCCAAACGACCGGACTTAACGACCGGTTGTTTGGAAAAATCAGACGTGTGTACGCACCTTTAGTGACAAGACAATATACTCTGTACATCGCTGCGTAATATATAAATACTGAAATAATATAAATCAAGAGGAAATGTATGGAGGTGACAGCTTGTGTAGAGCTTTGTATGCAGGTGTGAGAACTTTAAACTAGATCCTTTGTGTATTTGGTAACCAATTGACAGATTGGCAGAGAGGGGCTGCCTCAGACGATCTGGAAGAGAGGTGGATGAGACAGGCAGCAGAGTTTAGCAGGTGCCAGTCTGCTTTTTGGTAAATCACAGAGTAGGGTGTTACAGTAGTCAAGATGGGAGATGAATAGGGCATGCACAAGCATTTTAGTTGCCTCTTGTGAGAAGAAGGGATGGATTCTGGAAATGTTTTTGAGATGGAAGTAGCAGGAGGTAGCTAATATGTTTATATGTGGTATAAATGAGAGCTCAGAGTCCAAAATTACCCCCAGGCAGCGAGCTTCAGGAGATGGTTGTGTGGATCCTTGCTTGATGTCAATATGGTTGGGGCACACAGCCCTTGAAGCTACAACCTGTCCAGGCCAAATCCGGGTGGGAGATTCAGCTGGAGCAACTTTTTTTGCACTATGTTATGAAATATCTCTAAATCCAATATGCCCATAGAAACTATATAATACTAATATATACCAAATATTAAACATATTAAATCATATTTCAAAAGTGAATCATTACAAAAATATATGCACAAAGAGCATATAGTGCATGGCAGGACAAGACTGATCTATTAAGATTGAAAAATCAAGATTACTTAGTAAATAATTAAATAAAAATAAAATAAAAATTAAACCAAAAAATATACCCTATATACTCGACTATAAGTCTAGAAAGGTGGCAATTTATACACGGGTCAGACTTTAATTTCGGACTTTTTATCCTGTAAAATGCAAGTTCTTCAGTGACAATTTGCACTACTAAACTCTGTCTCTTCCCACTTCTCGCAGGCAGAGACCAGCGTATGGGCACATGTGATCGGACTTGCATGGCTATTCGGTAATGGTACAGGAATTAAGCTATACATTTGTTTAGTGTCTGCAGTACTTAGCATTTGGATCTACACAAGAAGTTTTTTCATATATTGTCTCTGCAGTCACTTTATTCAGCACAGCCCTTCCAAATCCATCTTGAATGGCAGTTATTTTACTATCATCTTGTTCCATTATTTGATATTTGTGTATTGCTATAGGATATGCGCCCTGTCCCCCTAATCCTTTTGTTTTTAGCATGGTAATTGATTTTATTTGGGATTACTTTTTCCTAATGAAATGGTAACACTCTTTATTTATGAGATTGTTATGTGTACTTTTTTGAGCCTAAACATGGAAACTTTATCTTTTTATTGACCTTCTCACAGTACCATCTCCCATTAGTGTGTCTTCCTGTCATTGCTGCTGGTGCCTGAAGCAGCTGACCGCATCAGTCAAAATAGAGCAGCCTAGATGGTACCTCCATGTGTTGCTGTATAGAGGTCTGGTCAAACAGTATTGTTAAAGTACAGCTTTAGTCCTTGTAAAGTTTTATTACATATTTTAAGTATCATTATTAAACGCAGGACCCTCCCGCCGCACGGACTTTTAGCCAACAGTAGCGCGTGCGTACGCGCTGTCTGCGGACCGATAAGGCTGTTTCTGACGATCCGCTCAGCAGATCGTTCAGAAACAGCCTTATCAGTCTGCTGACAACGCGTACACATGCACTACTGTCGGCTGAACGTTCGCCCAGCGGGAGGGTCCGGCGGACCCGTCGTTGCCGCTGGTAGTGCGTGTGTAAGCACCTTTAGCCATAGACCCTGAACAAGCATATGCAGATAAGGTATTTCTGACATTATTGTCAGATCTGGCAAGATTAGCTGCATGCTTGTTTCTTGGGTAAATCAGACACTACTGCAGCCAAATAGGTCAGCAGGGCAGCCAGGAAATAAACATGGCAGCTTCCACATACTTCTCACTTAAGATTCCCGTTAAAGGTGCCAAAAGTGCAGGGTAAATGCAGGGCACACTTTAGTCTAGAGGTGCTCCTCTGTAAGCTGCGTTCAGGGTTTTACACACTTTGTTTAAAGGGGGCTTAAATGCTTTCCTTGCGTTGAAAGACACCTATGGCTACAATTACTAGGTAATGCCCAGTGGTGTTGATCCAGGGATTTTATCTGATTGCCATCTGGAGTCGAGAAGGAATTTTCTCCCTTTTGGGGCTAATTGGACCATGCCTTGTAAGGGTTTTTCACCTTCCTCTGGATCAACAGGGATATGTGAGGGAGCAGGTTGGTGTTGTACTTTGTTCTCTGGTTGAACTCGATGGACATATGTCTTTTTCAACCCAAATAACTATGTTATTGTCTGTGCAATGAATGTCTATGAGAAAGTTCATATTAGTGCGGGACGTGCGCTGTGCAGTCGGCAAAGCGGTGCGTGGGCCAGTTTTGGGGCGATTCCGCTTAAAATGGAAAGTATAGGAGAAACTCAAAATGCTCACAAAATTGCTTTGTGCAGCGATCGCGTTCACGTTTTTAAGAATAAACACATTGTGTTTATTATTTTCTGGGTCAAAGAGTTCACTTCCTGACTTGCGTCAGGGAGTGAATTAAAAAACCGCTCGGGAAAAGTGCGTAGAAATGCGCTTTGCACAAAAACGAATCACCCACCCGAGCGCCGGGAGGAGAAAAAAAACTCCTCCAAAAACGCCCAACGCAAACGGCCACACGAGCGGAATGCAATGTGAACGAGGCCTTACCCTGCACTTTTGGCACTTTTAATAGCTATTTTGAATAGTATATATAATGCGGTAAAACCTTGAATAATGCTGACCTCATATTTTGTTTGACTAGAGTATTTGCAACCTTTTCCCCCTTTTTACACATGTAGTACTATGAGGCACTGTTCTGCTTTTACTGACTGTGTTATTGGATACACTTAAGGGCCTACAGGGTACTATGGCTGCATTTGAGGACTTAATGGCACACTTTCCTGAAGTGACTAAAAAATGTCAGGGGGTCAAATATTTGGGCCGATATATACACGGAACAATCCAGGGGGTCTGTACACTCAAAGGTAGAATAAAGCAGTGTGTATTCACACACCATGACAAAAGTCCATTCACAAAAAACAACACCCATTTCGGGGCCCTGTGGGATCCCCTTTGCCAAGGTAACAAAGCAGAATTGCCATACTTACTCAATTTATACACAAAGTCTACATATATACACAAGTATACAGGTTAGTGATGAATATTATAAATAAAGGAAATGTCCCTTTTCATTAGTACGGGAGAGTATCAGAACCTTATATGTACAAGTTTCAAATAAAAAAGTGGTTATCCTTTGGTCTTCTCAAGGCTAAAAATTCTCAAAAAATCCATACTCAAATGTAAGATACACCAACACGTCTGCTATTTCAGAAAAACATATGTACTCTTAAGGGGTTGAGTACAGTAGAGCCAGATTATCCACTATATAGATGATACATTCACAGAAATTCTTTAAAGAGAACCAGAGATGAAGCACCCTCATGTATTTTATTACATTTATCAGTGGGAACATGACAGTAAACACCTACCCTGCTTTTAGTTTCATTGTTATCTGCTTAATTAGTCTATTAGCAACTGTGATAAGAATCCATCGACTATTCAGTCGAGGTTTGACCTGTAATCATTATAGCTGAGTCACTCTTCTGTGGAGTCCTTTCAAGCCCCAGCCTTCCCCCTCCTGGCTTAGATCTTCTGCTTTGCATACTTAGAGCTGTGATGACTGGGAGGGGCTGCTGCTCCTGAGAGAGAAGCTCTGTGGCTGTAATATGATCCCTGTGTGCTCTGTGTGCACTAGATTCTCATAGGAATGAAACTGCAGTTATTATCAGTGACACTTCCTACAGGCAGATTATACCAAAATGAAAGCACACAGATGAAAGGCTGCATAAGCCTAGATAGCAGCATAGTCTCATATAGCCTAGACAGCACATCCAGAACAACTATATAACCCAGAAGGAGAAGGGATATGAGCCGGCGGCCATATTTGATTTTTCCTGGAGCAATAATGGATAAAAAACACTAAAAAAGGCACACCAGAGCGGCAAAATTATCAGGTAGAGCATTTATTCTTTACAAGCTATCAACTAATATGTTTATTTTGTGTGAAACGTTCATCTCTGGTTCCCTTTAAAGAAATTTAACAATACTTGTCCATAGAAACATATAAAAGAATATATGAGCAAGAAATGCACACAAAATACTCAAGTTATTGGACAGATTGATTTATTGGGAATGCAACATATCAGCTATGTTTAGTTTGTATATGAACAGAAACCAAGTTAGTTCTCTGTACATCAGTATCAGAAAACTGAGGCAAAATGTAATTAAGGATCAAGAAATTACACGAAGGCTCTACCATGGAGGGTGATAACAGAATGTCTCTAACAACCACCTCTGACCTGCCCATTGTTTTCAAGAGATGGTCCTATAATTGTAAGCTTTTGAAAAGTTGTGTGGGCTACTGCGAAATTGCGAGTTGTGAACCTTAAAGAAGAACTGTCGCTTTGGTAAGATGTTGCATCAGATATAACTGGAATCCTAAAGGCTGGATCAGACCTATAGAAAGTTAAGCCAGGGGCGTCTTTTAGAAGTTCTCCCCAAATTACTATGTCCACCATGTGTCATCTGCTCACCCGTGTATAGCTAAAAGCAGTGTCAGTGCATCTTTCACCTCATCCATTGGAGACCGTAGTGATCAGAGACCTCTTCTCACTCTTACAACTCCCCTAGTGCAGTCATTAAATGCAACCAGCACTAGGAGAACAGTGAGGGAGAGGTCTCTGATCACTGGGACTCTGATGGATAGGGTGAGAGATGTGCTGCTGCTTCTGCTTTTATCTATACATGGTGGAGTGGAGGAGGACACAAGGACAATACAGGGAGTCCCCAAGATTCTGCCGGGTTAGCGGTTTGTATCGACAGGCGTTCGGAAGAAGGGGGCTCCCTTGTATTTGGAATATGAGACGCACTGACTCTTCCCCCCCATTTTGGGATGACTAAAAGTGCATCTTATAGTCCAAAAAATAAGATAGTTTGTTAAACGAGTGCATGAGCCATGTCTGGATTTAGGAAACACATGTTGGCAGATATCTGGATATGTATGGGCAAGGGTTGTCAGTTTAGATAACATTGTCTCAGATTGCGGTTAAATCTATGTGCAGGTTGGGACTGAGAGGAGCCTTTGTCACAGCAGCCACTTCCAAATGGCAAAGGAGCATACTCTAGCATTAGAATGCACATAGTCTAGCTGCCGGGGTTTAGTTGGGATTTATTCAACAGGTATATATCTGTAGCAGAACTGTAATGCAGTTGGCTCCCATGGTCATACTGTGTAAACGTACTATATTTACAGGGATTGTTTCACATTGATAAGGCGGCAAACTCATGCTGATAACTAAGTGAATTAGATATTGTTTTTAAACCTTGAAAAGTGTGGCAGCACTTGACCTTAAACAACAAACAAAGCAAACTGAGAATATGCACCATGAAAACAGTAAGCAAATGAGCTGCATTCAAGTACAAATATGTACCATACAATATACAAGACGTTTATAGAACTTATATTGAAGTCTCAATATACAAAAGGTTTACAGAAGTTGTATTGAAGTCTGGTGACACACTGCCCTTAAAGAGTGTATGTGTACCAGTGATTATTTACTTATAAGACTAGTGGGTATGTTGATTAGCCTGTTATGTGGTGTGGATCTATGGTTTGCTGATTGCACTGGACTCTGGAGTATCAGTAGGAAAAGCTCAGTGAGATCTTGAATTCAAATTGAAGGATGATTCTTCCATTTCAATGTATGTGTCTAGAAAACAAATACATCCAGTTTAACCAATGAACTGTGTGAAGTATAAAGACACACCTAATTATCAAGATCCAAAAGCAAAAAAAAAAAGTCTAATGAGTGAATTTAGCTGCACAGGGATTTTCTTATACATGGCTTGCATTCAATAGAGCAAGATCAAAAAATTCCTCTTTTTACTTTGTACTAATCTGAAACAGGATCAAACTGCTAAATGGATTTTGACTATCCCTGCTTGTAACTATTTCACACATATGCTAACCATGGCCTGATTTGTTTTATGCTAGTCTATAAGGCAGGGGATTGTCACACAGTGTAATTTTAAAATTGCATTACTGTCTCATGCATGGTACAAAATAGATAGTTACCCAAGAAGTGTGGAGCCTCTAGATGCTCCAGAGGCTTTCCAGGTCATCCTTGATCCTACCAACCCTGCCTGTGCCCCTCTTCTTGATTACAGCTCTACTCTTGTGCCTGTGTGAATACAGTTGGAGTATGCACAAAGCCACTTGTGTGCAGAGGGAAAATCCATGCACAAGTAGCGTTTTGCTACTGCACATGCGGACGGTACTTATGCAGGTGCAGTATGGCTGCACTAGTACACAGACGGGAGCAAGGGCATGAGAACATATTTGACAAGCTCTCATGGAGTATGTTCAGAGGATCCCAGTCACAGAACAATTGGGAAAGACTCTAGACTATCCAAAGGCTTATTTCTACTGAGGTAAGTACCTACCTTTCCTTAAAATTTCTGCCTCATGTGCACTTTAAATAAACGAAAAAAAAAATGTACTCCTCCATTTCAAAAAGCAATGCTTTGTTTGGTTTGCCTTCTTAAAACAGAAGGCATTTACAATAATTCAGCTTTAAGTGAATATCTGTGGTTACTCACAATGCACCGCTACTAAAAATGCAAATGATATCTTTATTTCCCTGAAGCCAGGCTAGCATTCAGAACCACTGGTGTCTAGCAAGCCTATAGCTTTAAATTTTACAGAGTCATACCAACCCCACATGCAGACAGCCTGTTTCAGACTTTCAGTCCCTTTTAGTCCCCTATACTTTCCTTGTGGTTTTGGGTCACCCGAGCTGCTTAGTTACTGTGTCCAATTCAGAACTTAACATGTGGCCATGAAATACCATAGTCATCTAGGGAAGATGGGGTATCTCGACAAGCCACCTCACCAGTGTTGCCAACCTTTTACATTATTTATTTACTGACAAAGATCAAAAAATGTACTGACAAAAGTTTTATTTCACTGACAAAAAAAAAAAAATCTGCGGTGCGTGCATGGCCACGCAACAGAACATGGGCGTGGTCATGGGTAGGGTCAAACATACATGACCTTAGCAGTGGTGTAAGTGGGCCTGTCGGGAAAGTTTGAGCACCACCGTAGTTTCCCCTAAAAACACACATAATCTGGCAGCGCTTTCTCTCCAAAATACATCAAAATTAAAACTTTAAAATTAAAGGTAGACATACATCTAGCGATGATGGACAGATTCAATCAAGAGACAAATCTCTCTCTAATTGAATCTAATTAGAGAGAGATCAGTTGACTGCCCACACCCTGCAGGCCAATTCCTGATCAATTTTATGCTGAAATTGATTGGGAATCAGCCTTGTAACACCGCATCCACCGCCTTGACACTGTCCCCTCCAAAGTTGCACTACTTTACCTGTCCATGTCCGCTGCTGGCTTTGTCCGAAATCTGATACACGTGCCCCAGGTGGTTCCCGCAGTAACGTAGGCACATGTCTGTATGCAGATTGTGGACAGAGCCGGTTGCAGACACATAAAGTATAGTACACATTTGACTTTAGAGGGGACAGCGCTGGAGGTTTCGTCGCTCGTCCCGATATCGCTCCCCACTACTGCCACGCACCTGATCAACCATGACAGCCTGACATATTTCATCATGTCCGATCGACACATGCGACCAATTTCGTCCCAAAATTGGTTGCATCATTGATCGGGCATTCTCTTAACAGCATCGATTTTTAACTGATTTGATAATAAGCAAAATCGGATGGTTGATGGGCCGCGAAGTCGATAGATGTTTGGCCACCTTAAAGCGGACCTGAAGATTGAATAAAAACAAATAGATTCACTTACCTGGGGCCTCTGTTGGCCACCTGCAGCTGTCCTGTCCCGCGCATACCTGGAACGATCCTCTGGTCCTCGCCAGGCACAGTTCGTACTCGTTTGAGTGTCCTGCACAGGCGCAGTAGAGATTTTCTCGTACTGCACCTGCGCAGGAACAAGGATGCATGCATCCAGAGCTGTGCAGGCACAGTGGGCGTTGACTTGTAAGTCGGCGGTGAATAAACGGAGCTGCGGTGGGGGACCAGAGGATCTTTGAGTACCGGCACGGGACAGGACGTCTGCAGGGGCTGGGAGAAGCCCCAGCTAAGTGAATCTCTTTTTTTTTTCAATCTTCGGTTCTGTCGAAGGGAAGGTGAAACTAATGAGTTAAACTGACCCCAGGTCATGGCTGGTCAGCAGGAGGATATCAGTGCACATCATAAGGCTCCCTTCCCCCATGATTACATTCTGCCTGTGCGCTCATAAGCGTCTCCAGGCAGACCTAATAGAGGTATGCTGGCAAGGTGGGGGATGATGAGGAATGAGAGGAGAGATTCTCTCAGAGAGGGAAAGACAGTTCCCCCTGCTCGCAGCTCCTGGGTCAGAGCTGCAGCTGGGGGCTGGGAGAAGGTACACAGGCAGCAACTACAGACAATGAATGTAAAAGTCAGTCTGACAGCCCAAACCTTTCTGTGGTGATGCATTGCTGGGCTTCACCGGCTGCTTTCACTTGTATCTGTGGCACGGCTGGCTACACTTTCATTCTGGCTGCCTCGTTCCCCAGTCCCTGTCTCCTTGTGTGCTAGAGAGAGGGGTGGAGCTGTAGCCTGGCTGACAGGAAGAAAACAGAGGCTGAGAGGAAGAAAAGCTGGGCTGCAATTGGATGCCTGAGCCGAGGGGCAGGACTGGAGTCTCTCCCTCTGTCACTATTAGCTGTGCGGAAATGATGCCTGGCTGGCGGCCCCGCCCACCTCTGGAACATATTTTTACGGATGCCACCCTGTCTGTTACGGATTTTACGGGCAGGTAAAAATATCTTTTTATTTACGGGCAATCCGTAAATTAACGGACGGTTGGCAACACTGCACCTCACTTCCTTTCATTTTATCTGGTTTTAATAGTTTTTATATATCCCAGGCAGGGGCGTAGCAATAGGGGTTGCAGAGGTAGCCACCGCATCGGGGCCTGAAGGGCCCTTCCTCAACTGCAGTATTAGCTCTCTATTGGTCCTGTGCTCATAATAATCACTTCTATGGATACTTTGAATAGTGGTAATCATTACCAAACTGTTCCCTATCCCCTTCTTGCACCTCTGACACTGTAGTTGCCATTGGCAGGTTTTGGTGTGCCGTATCAACTGTTATGTATAGAGTGCTTGGGGGCCCCCAATGTAAAACTTGCACCGGGGCCCATAGCTCCTTAGCTACGCCACTGATCCCAGGAAGCCTCTTTTTCCACATAGTACCACATAGTCATCTGCCCTGGGAGCCTCACCCTTGTGCCCAGTCTTCCTTTTCTCCTTTTAATGTCCTTGTTCACATACATATTATAACGTCACCAGTAAGCTGGAAGCAGGATGAGCTGAATGACGGCTCACCCTGCTGCTGCTCTAATTCCTAGCTGGGTTAAATACAATTCCCCCCTTTGAGTTGTAGTAACTTGGAGGGAGATGTAATTTGGAGTCTGGTGATCGCTGGAACCCCGAATTAACCTTGTGCAGAGCGCGCACTATAGCAGTAGTGCTATATCAGTGTCCAGCTTTGGCGTTCAGTGCTGAGTGACAAAATTACCTGCTTCACCTTGTTCTTCCTTTGTGTCACTGTGAATCTTCTTCTGGGCTCTTTTGCCCACAGTTTCTGGATACCTCTCTAGTAACTGGATAGCCATCCTGTCAATCCAAATGGCTCCACTTAACGGACCATAGTAATGATTCTCAAAAGGCAGAATGGGGGAATGGGGTGTCCATCATGGAAGTCACAACTACTCTTGAATGCTGAAACAGAAGTCCTACGGGACAGGACACTTTAAAAAAAGAGGGAACTCTCCTAGGAATGTATTATCGTCACATTTAAATCGTAAAGCGCAGATTTCAAATCCAAAGACAGTGACTGGAGAGATGCAAATCATTCCTTTATGTCTCTGTGGCCAGCTGCTCGTCCAGTGTTGGTGTATAGAGAAAACACAGGCTTAAACGTACAGAGGTAAGGTTTTAAGTTCAATGCATGCAATGAAAAGCAATGGAACATGTCTAACCACTTTAAAGAGAACGTTGTTGAATTTCATATATGTAGGAAAAATATCCACCGCATGTATCGTTTAGTGTAAATAACGTTCCTGCGATTAGACCTTATAATTTCGGTCTGAATGGAAGGCAGTACGCCTCTTTTAATGTAGTGACTCTGTGACTGGAATCTGTTGAGAAAGCAGCGCTGAAGATTATATGCTGAATTTGAAGTTAATACAAAGACTTGACTTTAGCAGCTGATTGTACGAGTTTTATACAGGACTGACGCAGATTGTGGTTTACAAAAATACCATGTGTTCCTTTTGCCTTGTGCCTCAGTCCACCGTAAAGTACTCTCTCAGCAGGCGGCCATGGGAGAGGAATCTACATAAATAAGATGTGGCAGGCCACATTTATTTTCCTGTAGTGCTAGGTGTAATAAAATGCTTGTGTTTTACTACTTCATACACAGGGGGTTGTCTTACCTCATACCTTCTAGGTGTGTTATTAAACCCTGGTGTGAGAAAGGAATAATGTGCTGTTAGCTGCATAAAACAACATTGTGGAGCACTGTAAAATGAGACATTATATGGTTATTTTGACTGTAGGTATGCAAAAACTCATTCCATTTATTATCGTGCAAAAAATCAGCCCACTGACAATTTACCACTTAAAAATTTTTGCCAAACAGTGGATGAAATGGTTTTAAATGACCAGTGGTTGCATCAGTATGGAATTATTTTAGCATTGTGAGCTAGTTACAATATGAGTTGCTTTCTTAGTAATACTGATTAAAATCGGAACCAGATGTGCTTTTCATAGTCAGATTGAAAGCGGCTAAAAAAGATAAACAACTAGAAATCAGTTCAAACAAAGTAGATGCCAAGGGGTGTTTCCAGAAATTAAAATCTCTTTGTGTGCATGTTTTGTATAGTTAAGGAAATAACCTTAGAATAGACAAAGAAGCTGAAAGCCAAATGACTGAGGGACCACCAAGGTGTCTCCATTCTTGAATATTTGCTAGGAAACGTAAGAGAGATTTTAGCCTTGCTGGCGCTAATGGGTTTACCACAGGTTACAAATTGCTTGGTGGTTATCATGAAGGGAGTAATGGTAGTATTACAAGCAATTGATAACAGTTCAGGAAAATGTACAGGTGTTTAAGGGGCATGCCAGGGACAAAAAAAAACCTGTGTAGTAAAATAAATGCAGGGAATGAAGCTAACGGGTAATAATATGAAACCATTTCCGTTTTTGTGTCTTTTAAGGCCCTTCCCCCACAATATCGCTGTGGGAATCACAAGTTATGTCACAAAACATGGTACTTGTGTTTCATTGGTCTACCTCGAACCAATGAGAATCCACCCTGTTGCTGACAATTCCCAATCCAATGGGAAGTGTCATGCTTCTTCTGGGCACTAATCTGTTTACCAACTTCGGGACAGAGCAGAAGAGTCAGCAGCAGTGGACCCGGGACACGTGAGTATTTGCATGACGCCAGACAAAGTGGACCCAGCGACCAGCCTAGGGAAATCAGACTCTGTCCATTCTCATAGGCTTTCACTGCGTCCATGCACACGGCATTTTGTGGTCCAATCTGGAAAAATATGGCAGGTTGGGTCTCTGCATTGTTTTTATTTCTTACAGTACAAGCGGAAGTGGATCCTATTATTAACAAAAGGATCTACTTCCTGCATTAAACGGAGATACAGAAAATGTACCCATTTGGTACAAGTGTGAATGCAATTTTATGCAAATTAGGAAGTATAAAGTTCCTTCTGTGCAGAAGGGCGTTGTTGTGCTGGAGTGATCAACAAGATCAATGCTTTTCTGCACAGGAAGAGGAAATAAACCAATTTGCATAAAATCAAGTTTTTTTCAAACACAACAATCTCTTAATATTTTCAGAACCTCAGGGCATCATTAAGTGTGATTCACTGACATTCTGCAGGAAAAAAAAACCAGCATTGAAAAAGCGCTATTTCTGCACTGCAAAAAATGGACTTCCATAAAAAGTCATTATTTGCATGTTTTTCTGAGAGTTTGCAGAGCGTTTAATTGCATATTTGTATTACAAGTAAGACCCCTGCCTAAAGGTAGCCATACACTGGTCGATTTGCCATCAGATCGACCAACAGATAGATCTCTCTCTGATCGAATCTGATCAGACAGGGATCGTATGGCTGTCTTTACTGCAAACAGATTATGAATCGATTTAAGCTTGAGTGATCGAATCTGCTGTATATAGGCGTGAAAATCGTTAGGTGTATGGGCCCCTTTAGGCTCTGTTCTCACTTGTTCCGAATCACGTGCGCTAGCGGGAGCTGGTGGTCCACCGTGGTCCGGCTGTAGCCCAGGGCAGATGCACTTCCCCATAGGCTTTATGAGGGAATGTGTCCATGTTTCGGGGATTAATGCGGACTGCACAGAAGTGCGGTCCACTTACTGCATCTGATCTCATGGATCCGTTGCAGCTTGACAAGTGTGAACGGCTCCTATAAAATAGGTGCCGTTCACTGTGGAGCGGAGAACAGACAAAAATGTCCGTTCCTCCACTTTAAGTAGGAACAGAACCTCATACTGTAATTTTTTTCTCACAGGTGCAGTAACAAGTACACATAACTAAGATGTACTATTTCTTCATTGAAAAATATTATATATATATATATATATAGATATATATATAGTTATATATATATATATATATAGTTTTATATAGTTTTATATATATACACACACAGGGGCGCCTCTAGGCATAGGCAGTACAGGCCATTGCCTGGAGTGCCATTGGTCCTGGGGGCGCCATGTTGCTGGATTAAGCCATGCCCCCTGTATGAAGCCACGCCCCCCAACTAAGCCCCACCTCCACGGGTGTTCTATTACTTGTTTCTGCTGCATCTGCTTAGCGTAAGTTGCTGGCAGCTGCCACTGTGTTCCTCTGTGCCTTGTACATCCTTTTCCCCCCTCTTTGTGCCTCCTTCTGTCCCTTTTGTGCCTCCTTCTGTCTCCTTGTGCCTCCTTCAGTCCCTTGTGCCATGTTTGACCCCCTGTTTGTCCTTCTGTCTCTTTTTATGCCTCCTGTCTCCCTTTTTGCCTCCATGTGCCTCTTTCAGTCCCCCTGTGCCACCTGTGCCTCCTTCTGTCCACCTGTGCCTCCTTCTGTCCCCCTGTGCCTCCTTCTTCCCCCCTGTGCCTCCTTCTTCCCCCTGTGCCTTTCTTTGTTCCCTTGTGCTATCTCTGCCCCCCTGTTCCTCCTTCAGTCCCACTCTGCCTCCTTCTGTACTCATGTGTCTCCTTCTGTCACCATGTGCCTCTTGAGTCCCCATGTGCCACCTCTGTCCCCTGCGTCTTCCTCTGTCCCCCTGTGCCTCCTTCTGTGCCCCTTTGTGCCTTATTCTGTCTCCCTGTGGCTCTGTCTGTCCCCCTCTGCCTCCTGTCTCCCTGTGCCTCCTTACATCCCCCTCTGCCTTCTTCTGTCACCCTTTTGTAGCTCCTTCTGTCCCCCTTTGTGCATGCTTCTGTTTCCCTTTGTGCCTCCTACTGTTTCCCTGTGCCTCCTTCTGCCCCTTGAGCTTTTTTCTGTCACCCATCGTGCCTCCTCCTTTCCCCTGTGTGCCTCCTTTAGTCCCCCTGTGTCTCTTTCTTTCCTCCTGTGCCTCAATCTGTCCCCCATTGTGCCTCCTTCTGTCCCCCATTGTGCCTCCTTCTGTCCCCCTGTGTGCCTCCTTCAGTCCCCCTGTGCCTCCTTCTGGCCCTCATGTCATTTGTTGTGCCTCCTTCTGGCCCTCATGCCTTCTTCTGTCCCCTTGTACCGCCCCACTGCCCCTTTGTGTACCTCCTTCCGTCCTCCTGTGCCTCCTTCTGTCCTCCTTTGTGTCTCATTCTGTCCCCCATTGTGCCTTCTTTTGTTGCCCATTGTGCCTTCTTTTGTCCCCTTTGTGCCTCCTTCTGTACTCCTTTGTGACTTCTTCTGACCCTTCTTATGTCGCTCTGTGTGCCTTATTCAATCCCCCTGTGCCTCCTTCTGTCCCCCTTTTTGCCTCATGAAAGTGGAGCCCTGCCTATGTGTATTTTCTGTTGAAACGCTGCTGCAATAAGTGTAATTTCTGATGAAACGCTGCCGCATTATGATTATTTTTCGGGTGAAACATTGCCGCATTATGATTATATTCTGGTGAAACGCTGCTGCAATACGATTATTTTCTGGTGAAACACTTCCGCAGTACGTGTATTTGCTGGTGAAACACTGCCGCATTACGATTATTTTCATGGGGGAGGGGGGGTTGGGGGAGGCGCCATAGGTTTTCTCGCCTGGAGTGACAAAATGGCTAGAGGCGCCCCTGTACACACAGTATGCCTTATCATATAGCTCAATTACACTTTTTTTTACTTCCTTTAAGAAATATGTCATGTGATACAAGGTTTTGGACAGGTGAATTTTCCTATGTAGTTAGTTAAAGGGGAAAAAATATATACTAGTGATTTGTCTTATTGCATGTCTACTAAGTCACTTGTTTGTTAGGCTTAGAATAGGTACAACAGTGACCTGTTTGAAGTTAAATTATGGTTTTCATATTCAAACTGATTATTTATAAAATGTGCAAGCAATTCTTAGCATTCTCATACTGCTGTCAATAGTCAATTTGTGGAAGAAAAAAAGGCAGGCTGGAAAAATTATAGATGTTTGCTCATATAAATGGCTTGAATGCCCCAAGGCTCCTGTGCTCTTTTGCTACTGTAAACTTTAATCATTTCTAATTTAGCTTGTTTTACTGCAGTGTGTTTGATCTGCATGCTTTGGTAAAGATAGTTATAAAACATGTTCTGTAGACATTTACTATGCTGACCATCTGGAGAGAAGACATACATGGAATGGTGCGAGAGAACTTTTATTCCCTACCACTGTTTATTTTGCCTTCGTTCACTAATTCTGGTAACAGAGAGAAAGAAAAAAAAGAAACATATAAAATTGGTTCAGATTTGAGTTAAAGTGAATTTCTCCACAAGTGTCAATTCTTTACTTTAGGAAATTCAGAACTGAACAACTTTAATGTTTGTAGAAAATTTGGTAGGCTATCCCACTTTTTCTCCCTGAAAATGGGGAGAAATAGTCCCTGTATCTTATATGGCAAAGGCAGGGAATCCCCGACTTACGAATGTCCGCCGATACGAACCGCCGTCACGTCGGGTATTACCTGCCTGTGTGTGCCTGCTCCCCTTTGTGACTCCTGTCCCTCCTCGGGTGTGTAGCGGCAGCTACTTACCTAATCTGCCATTACCGCGGGGATTGCAGACCTCTGTCCTCTTCATACAGCTTCCTCTAGTGATGGGCTTCTAAAGGTCGTGTCATCATTAGAAGCCTGTCACTAGAGCCAGCTGCACTGAGAAAACGGAGATCTGCAATCCCTGCGGGCATGACGGTTTAGGTAAGTAGCTGCCGCTAAGCGCACCTGAGGGGGGCCAGGAGACACAAGGGGGAGATGTCATGTGGGGAGTGAGGGCAGCGGACACACTGCGGGTCAGCAGTAGGGGAGACGTGGGACACAGGAGTACACGATGGAGAGATGGGGGACACAGGAGGACAGGACACATGGGGACACAGGAGGGCACATCGGGATACAAGAAGGAGACATGCAGGACACATGGGGGATACAGGAGGATACATGCAGGACACATGGGGGATACAGAAGGAGACATGCAGGACACATGGGGAATGCAGTAGGACACATGGGGATACAGAAGGACACATGGGGAGACATGGGGGACACCATTTGGGGGCAAACATGTACAATACAGTCCTGGAACATGGACGCACCAGGTTTAGTATGTATCTTTTTTCCCTGGTTGTTGCCCTCTAAACCTGGGTGTGTCTTATACTCTGGAGCATCTTATACAGCAGAAAACATGGTACGGTTTTGCCTTTCTGGTTTGTTTTCTTTGTGATCATAGTCCTTTTAATTAGATGTATTGTTCTAGAAAGTCCATTTATATTTCCTGACGTAATGCTACAACTTTACAGACCTCTCCGAAAATAAGTAAACATCTAAGACATCTGCCTACAGTCTGTCATTTATAACCTTTGGTTATTACATTTTTCTTTTTTTCTTTCTATGAATTATTTTAGCCTTTGACCATCACTTTTTCCCACCCACAGTTGTGGAAAATCTTACTGTCCATTAACTGAGCAAACATCATTCTCATTTTATAGTTGAAAAATGTGTTTTGGTTTTTAATTGACAACACCGCCCAGTGATGCTTCATTGCTTGCTTACAACAAACTAAGCCTAACACAAAATTGACAACATAGTTACATCAAAGTATAAAAATGGTGAGGTTTGCACTGGGGAAAGCCACATGTATAAGCAATTAATATTTCCATAGGTATACTACACATTGCAGAAGTAATATGCAAATTTCAACTAACATTTTTACAAAACTGGATAAACCAGGCATGTAGGGTACCTTCACACTAACACGTTGCACTGTAAGGGCTGGTGCACACCAGAAGACAGAAGAGCTTTTCTGAGTGCTTTGTGATTGTAAAAGCTCCTGCTAAAAATATCCTATGTGTGTGTGCACACTGAAGCAATGCGATTTTGTAAAAAATCCCCCATAGCATGAGCAAGAACTTTTAAAATCTCTAGCGTTTAAAAACCTCTTTTGGTGTGCTAGCCCTAACTGACACTGCTTAGTGGACTGTAACTTGGTGCGATTCATATTTATAAACAGTTCACACTGCATCAGTTGCAATGCAACGGATTCTGTTTTAACAAAGAAGAACATGCAGTGCATTGCTAGAAACACACACGCCTCAATTCACTAAGCATTACCACATTGGGTAATGCAGTAAACAGCAGATTTTATGATCACCTTGCCAAATGCCAATTTACTAAGCTTATTACTAACACTAAAAAGCAAAATTACCAACTAGTGAGGTAAATTACCAACTTGTGCGGTAAATTACCAACTTTTGCGGTAAATACCTCAAGAAAAGTCAAGAAATTGTAAATAACAAAGATTAAAGCATTAGATAAATCAAACAATAGTGCTTGGTATTTACCTCCAGATCTGACCAGCCGATAAATCACTCTCTCCATGTGGTAACATATTGACAGATGTAGCAGACAGCCAATAGGGTGAGCCACACAGATCCTGCTTCTGTTTGTGTATTTTCTGCAGCTGTGACTCCTACTGTATTTTGCCTGAGGAAGCAAGATGTATGGCCCGTGAAACGCATTGCATTGTTTTTTGGAGTTCCAAATAAATTGTGGACTGTCTGAAACGCAGTCCTTGCCTGTGTCTGTTTAGAGGGGGTAAGACCACCGCTGCCTCCTCTGTTTAACCAGTTGGTTTTTTAAGTTCATTTAATTACCTTTTATTCTTTTGGCGCCTCTGTATCTTGTACACTACATTGAGTCCGCCCTGGGTGGAGGGTTGTTACCCTATTTTCCTGTCTACAGAGAGCGACTTTTTATTCCTGAGTGGGGTCAGGATTGTTCTCCCCACCTGCCTATACAGTGGTTGCCTATTGGTAACCCTGATTTGTAAGTATAATTTTAACTTCTCATTTATTTTGTTGTCCCCAAGACGAATTACACTATTGGGGCTCTTGGTGTCCCTCTGCTTTATCTGCTTCTGACCTTATTTGGTCTAATGCCCAGGAAGGCGGCACTTCAGTCCAGCAGAGCAGAGGAGATTTTTCAAAAAGCTTTTCTGCATCCCTTCAGATGTGAATATCTGTATACTGTTATACAGAAGTGCTCCTCCCTGGTGGCTACAGCACATTTAAAGGGGTGTCAGGGATGCACTGGACAGAAAACCCTGACTCATGCACACAGACTCACAGCTTTCTGCCTGATCTGCTCCACAACTGGTAAGTAACACTTAACGAGCAGGGCTTAGTGAATCGAAGCATGTTAGTTTAGTAAATTACCGAACTTCTATTGCATGCGGGAAATCTTAGTTAATTTGGAAAAAAAAGTGTAAAATACCGAATGCAGAATTTTATCGACCTAAATTATTTTACCAAACTGCCCTTAGTGAATTGAGGCCATTATGTTTGTCAATCAAGGTGCATATTGGTCAGCTACTACTTTGCCTGTGTTACATCACATGCAACCTCAAAGGATATTTTTGGTTGCATTATGTGTATGTTATAATGGTACACAGTGCAACACTCCAGTGTGAAACTAGCCTGAAGACACTAGAGTTAAGTGCATTTACCACATTGTGAATAGCACTTTAAGCCATTCAGCTCCAGTGTCGGACTTGATTCAGCAGTGATTAAAATGATCAACATGTTGGACTAAGTCCAACACATTGGGGTTGATGCACAAAAGTGCAGAAATATTGCTTTGCGTAGGCAACACATAGCAACATTACTGTTACAACCAGCAGCATTGTACTGTGAGTTACACCAAAAGCATGACCTGCGGTTTTCAAGTAACGCAAGTGTTACTATGGTAACGCACAGTGGCGTAGGGATAGCCATAGCAACCATAGCATTGGCTAAGGGGCCTGGGTTTCCTACGCCAGGAGGCGGGAGCCCAGGGCTGACTGCAGAAAACTTTTTCATATAACTATATAATACCGATTCTCTCCTGGGCCCTGCCTCCCAACATGCATCTATAAACCTTTTTCCAGGTCTCTAAGTGCAGCAGGCAGATGATCACATATAATGGTTCCTGTGTGCTCCTGGTGAAAATCATTTGGAAGGGTAGAGAACAAGGTTGGCTACACGCAGCATTTTTGAATGCCCATTGCCATAAGTAACATCCTGCAACTAAAGCAATATCAGAAGGAAAATTATGTCCCATTGGATGCTCCATCCAACACACCTGGTGAAATAAAAAAATGATTTCCAAAGACCTCCAGCACATCTTAATAAAAACAGCTAATTGTAAGATTATCCTTGAAAAGGCAAATGCAGAATAAAAATGTCCCCTGCATGCATAAATGATCTTAGACCTGCACATACATCTATGCCCTCAACAGGATAGGAATACCAGGCTCAGAAGTAACAAGTACAAGGCATTTTTCCTGTAGAACAACAAACCTGGGACATATTGTCCTGTGCAAAATGTCCCATAGACCTTTCCAAAATGCTTTAAGTCAATGGTTGAACACGCAGAGGTTCCCTTTTAACAACAATCAACATGATGCTCCTGTTGTATCGGAACATCTCTGCAGCAGAGGACATAACTTAGGTGACCTGCAGCTTACTGTACTTATGGGTGGCTTTAGATCAGTGGTCCTCAAACTAAGGCCCGCCGGCCGAATGTGGCCCCCTGAGGCTTTTTTACTGGCCCCTCACACACAAAATGTATTACTCATAGATGAGGTCAGCTACATCTTTAAATATTGGTGGTCCGCATATAGAATAGCAGTGCTGGCACCACCCATCCACATGGAAGCCAGAAAGCAGTAATTTGCTGGTTTCCAATCAAAACATTTGGGGACCCCTGCTTTAGATTATAGAGGTCTAGCCTAATGTGGAAAAAAAAATATCCAAAGGTTTGAAATTCTAGACATAAATTTGAACAAAGATTCAAATTTCGCATTATTCTTACCAAAATGAATTAACAAGGTCAGACTTCAGATTTTTATAAACCGTACAATACGTAGGCCTCGTTCACATTATATGCGTTGCCATCCGTATTTCGGCAACGCGTGAAGGAGGCAGACACGCACGAACATCAGAAGTGCATAGACTGCACTGTCTGATGTACACATTGCATGCGTTCTGTACCAGTGCAGTGCGCAAACTCATGCTGCACGCATTTTTTAGCAAAACGTGCGGCTGACCCATTCACTAAAAGTGAATGGGATCAGCCATGCAACGCATGCAAACGCAGATCGCGTGGGATCGTACGCGTTGCGTTCCACTTGCAGTGTGGCTCGGCAGGTGTTTGTAGGTTCATGGAGGGCAAAAACTAGGGTGCCAGGTCATCTGTGCCTATAGGCTCCTGTGATGTATATCCAGGCCTGCTTAGTGGTACTACATTTTTACCTTGAATGCCCTTTTGGTTATTAGCATGGGGCTGACTATAGTTAATAGGTTTGTCAGCAGATGAACACTACAGGTAGCCTTGCCTGTTTTCTGCCCTACAGTCCCTGCTGTTCAGTCCACATTTACTATGGTAAAAGGCACATTCAATAAACTGTAGAAACACACAAGTACCAACAGCATTACATTTTAAATCTTCCTTTGCTTCAGTACTTATTTAAGTGCCTGCTTCCCACTTCCTCAGGCATGACTACTACATAATCATTGCCATTCATTAGGGGTGCCTAGAGGACCCCTGCTCACTTTTAGGGGGAGGGTTGTCTGTTCTCTCTGTTGGAAGTATAAACAAGATTATTGCCTAAACTGCAGTATAGTAAAACACCCACAAGCTGTCACTGTCTGTAAAATGTAGTGATGATCTTTATGGCATTGTTATTTCCTGTATTCTTTCTGTGTTCCTCTGTATTCTAAGTAAGCTGCTTTTCTTGATGGTGGTGTATGATATATTTCTGCATGTTTTTTTCAGTAAAGAGTTCTAACTTGTTATACTGGATGTGCATCTGCATGTACAGACCACTCTGCTCCATCAGTTTTTACATGGTACAATCTAATGCTGCCAGTGAACACTAGCAGCTAAGTTATAAAGAAAAGTCTGGAAAGGTGCATCTTGGACAAAAACTCAAAAATGGGGTTTAGAGGTGGCACGTTTAACATTAGTTCTTTAAAGTACAACGGGACTGATATGTGACATCAAGCCTTATTCATTGACTGCTAGTAATATTGCCAGGTGCATGCCGAAATATAAAACTGGGTAAATCATTTTATGGCCAGTTGCTTCCAGGTTCACACTATGCTTGTTTGGTAATTAGTTTGAGGTAAGGGTCCCTTCCAGAAGGATGGCCTCATCATAGTTACATAATTAGTTTGGTTGAAAAAAAAGACATTCGTCCATCAAGTCCAACTAGATAAAAAAAATAATAATAAAAAAATAAAATAAATAAAACACCATCCTGAAACTGCACATATGCCGGTTGAACCAGGGGAAGGGTACAGTTGGTCATTGGGTGACTGGGGTTCAAATTCAGAATAGGGAGTGGAGCCACAGCCAATCAGATTTGTTTCATTTCAATGCAAACTATTGATGCCAAAGACCACATAAGTTCACAAACTAGGTCATTGAATAATTGAGTAATTGTGTGTTAGGGTTAGAAAAAGTGGGAGGAGCCAACACCAGCCAAACACCGGGCAACGCCGGGCCATCAGCTAGTTGCGCTTTAACCACTTGAGGACCCACCCTTTACCCCCCCTTAAGGACCAGCACTGTTTGTTGTGATCTGTGCTGGTTGGGCTCTGCAGCCCCCAGCACAGATCAGGGTGCACACAGAGCGATCAGATCGCCCCCCTTTTTCCCCCCCTATGGGGATGATGTGCAGGGGGGGTCTGATCGCTCCTGCGTGCAGGCTAGTTGCGGGAGGGGGGGGGGGGGCACCTCAAAGCCCCCCTCCGCGGCGACATTCACCCCCCTCCCTCTCCTACCTCTCCCTCCCGGTGATCCGGGCTGCACAGGACGCTATCCGTCCTGTGCAGCCAGTGACAGGACGTCCCCTGTCACATGGAGGCGATCCCCGGCCGCTGATTGGCCGGGGATCGCCGATCTGCCTTACGGTGCTGCTGCGCAGCAGCGCCGTACAATGTAAACAAAGCGGATTATTTCCGCTTGTGTTTACATTTAGCCTGCGAGCCGCCATCGGCGGCCCGCAGGCTATTCACGGAGCCCCCCGCCGTGAATTGACAGGAAGCAGCCGCTCGCGCGAGCGACTGCTTCCTGATTAATCAGCCTGCAGCTGGCGACGCAGTACTGCGTCGCTGGTCCTGCAGCTGCCACTTTGCCGACGCACGGTATAAGCGTGCGGTCGGCAAGTGGTTAATGCAAGGAAAGCATCCAAGCCCTCTTTAACCTCCCTACACATCAATACTCTCCTGCACTGTATACTATATCCTTGCTTGACACGTTTTGACAAGTTATAGGAAAAAAAGGTTATGAAAATTAATTGGATCACTTTTTGCACAGAAATCCGGGGAAATTGAATGCCAGGGAGGTTAAATGCAGATATAGAGTTTGCCATAACTATTTTCTGAGGTAAGATGTTCCAGATTTTGATCACTCTCACTGTGGAGGATCCCTTTCTCAATAGATGGCAAAAACGTTTTTACTGCACATGGAAATCATGTCCCCTTGTCCGTCGTACAACCCTAGGGACAAAAAGCTCATCTGCCAAGCTTTTATATTGCCCTCTGATGTATTTATACATGTTAATCAGGTCACCTTTCAGTCGTCTTTTTTCCAAGCTAAATAAGCCCAGTTTGTCCAACCTTTCTTGTTAAAGGAGATCTTCCATCCCTCTGATTAATTTAGTTGCCAGTCTTTGTACCTGTTCCAGAAGGTCAATGTCCTTTTTATAGTGTGGTGCCCAAAACTGTATTCCATACTCCAGATGTGCCCTCACAAGTGATTTATACAGAGGGAGTAGTATGCTACCATCTCAAGACATTATTTCCCTTTTTATGTGTCACAGGAGCCCTAGTGGTCAGACAGCAAATTGCCTTCCAATCGGTTTCAGCACACAGACCATGCAAGCTTTGGTCGCGATCTTTGTGCAGAAACCGACAGAAATTTTGGCAGCAGCCCGACCAGAAGGGACTGTCTGAACATAGATCTACAAATAAAAACGGTTAAAACACGCTGTATTCTGTCTAGCTAGCAACAATACAATAGTAGCATCTCTTCAGAAGTCTGGTTCAGTTTGTGCGGCTGCGAAGCAGGGTAGTGGAACAGTGAATGACTTGAATAAAGTCGTTTATTCACAGCAACATAAATAATTAATATATACAGACAATTATTAAAATCAACAATTATTAAAACAGTAATAGCCAGTATGAAAAATAAAAGAAAGGGAGAAAAAATACTTAGTTTCATGGAAAATGTCGTTTTGTTGGAAAATCATCAAGTCCTTGGTTTCAAGTTCCGCAGAGTTCTTTGTTTCAGCTAAGTTCAAGCAAAATGGCCACCCCTTGTTCCTCACGGTGGCCGTGTGTTCATGAAGGTGGAAAAATGGAGGAATGAGGGGCCGCCTGCCAGCCATGTGCTTTTGATGAAGCTGGTTTGGGGGTGTGGCAATGCCGGCCCCCTCTGAGTCACCCACCAATGTCAGTTCATTCCCTCTGAGAGATTTTAGGTTTTAAACTTGCAAACTGCCGTACCTTACAAACGATACACATTATATTTAGGGGGATAACAGATTCATACTTGTCGGAAAATACAGATGAATATGACATCAGACATGGCTAGGGCAGCGGGTCCAGTTCTTGAGAAGGGTCATACCTCAATAACCGGACGGACTATCACAATGAATTTCATATCAGCACGATGGCCAGATTTTACCGAACAAGACGATATGAATTTTAAAGCTGTGCGAGGTATGGTTGCCATATAATCGTCAAGAAACCATACCCCACATGCATTCATATTTGGTCTGGTCGGAGCCGCTTCGGCTGGCTTTCTATGACCCCCTGTGGAGATTAGCTTCCTGAACTCAAGGGTTTGTTCCTGCTCATTAGCATATCAAAATATCCATCCTGCAGTTAAAGCGGAATATAACCCTGCATTTCAACTTTGCTCTAATACATTATTTACAGCATATTATATGCAAAAAGCATTTTTTTTTTTACTAGACCAGCATTGGAAGGGTTAAACACAGAGGTTTCAAGTTCCGTGGAGAGATATGCAGAAGTTCAGATTGTTACATTCTATTTAGTTAAATGTATCTATTGAGAAATGTTACACACTCTTTGGCTGTCCTCCAGCTCCTTCTCAGTCAGAGAGAGTGAGTCACATTCAACACGTACTTATTTATGTAAACAAAATGTATCTATGTCAGCTTCGGATGCGTCTGCAGGAATCTCCAGGAACTTTAAAGCCCTGTGTAACCCTTCCAATGCTGGTCTAGTAAAAAAAAAAATGCTGGTTGCATATAACAGTGTTTCTCAACATTTTATTGGTATGTACCCTATTAAAACCCTGTACTCACCAAGTACCACCTAGAATAGTAAACATTATCATAAGTACCCCTTGACAAATATATATTTAAACATAGTACATAATAATTAGTTATAAACAATTTCCAAGCATTTACTATTGCTATTAATTAGCTATAATATTAATTTGGAGGTGTTTAGATAAGATTTATCATTTTCTAAAACTCTAAATTTGTTATTCATGGTTAATATATGAAGCCCGAGTACCCCCTAGAACCATCAGAAGTACCCTCTGGGGTATGCGTACCACATGTTGAGAAACTAGGGCATATAATATACTGTAAATAATGCTTTAGAGCAAAGTTGAAATGCAGGGTTATATTCCGCTTTAAGCTGATGTCTTCTCTCTGCTGAGAAAAGACAGATGCTCCTACACAATCAATCCAGATTCTATTGATCTGAAGCGCAATCGATGCAGAGAATCGAGTGCGATCGCTTTTTCTTCACGGGTGGTTCCAGGACGCATCTGTGGCCCCGCAACCGTCCGTGACAGCCCCCCCCCCCCTCTTGTTTGCGGCTTAGACACACACCCGCAAGAAGTGTGGCGGCGCCGCTAACCTTGCTGACGGGTCTCGGGTTGCCGGTACGACGGGAAAACCCATTGGAGCCTGTGGCTCGGTTCCCCTGGACAGGTCGCGGTCCGCTACCCTCAGGCTTGACCCGACATGGACTGTTCCGGACAGGGCGCTTGCGCCACTGCGTTCGGATGGGGCGTCTGCCAGGACTGCTGACAACGGGCAGTGGTTTGGGTAGGTCAACAGCCAGCCCACGCAGGGGTTCCCTGCTAAGTGGTTGTGGACCTAAGGGAACCCCGCGGGAATCCCTGGACCTTCCCAGCTCCTGACAGACGGCACATGCTTTGCAGTAGTTTGCTACATCCCTGTTCATCCTGGGCCAATAAAACTGGTTCCGAATTCAGGCAAGTGTCTTGCGGACACCAGAGTGACCTGTCAGGGAATTATCATGTGCGGATTTCAGCACATGTCCCCTGAACGCACTCGGGACCACAAGCCATTTGGTATTCGCCTGCGGCTTACCTGTAGGGGGCTGTACAGTCTTGCTGTACAGTCTCCCACCTTCCCAGTACACTTTGAAAGCGACCCCGTCTGCGAGGGACTCAGAGGCTTGCTGCCTGAGCACCTCCAGGCTTGGGTCCCTTTGTAGTGCTGCTGTGAATACGCTGTCAGTTTCAGCCAACTGGCTCATGTCACACGAGGCCAGCGGCTGAAAGGTCTCATCCCTATGGTCAGAGGAGGGGGAGGAGGCCGGAACCCCCTCCACCTGTTCTGAGCTCAGGTTCTGAGCAGTACAGCAGCGCGGTACTGCTAGCACAGGTATACCTTCAGAATGGCACAGACTGGCATTACTCAAATCATCGTGGCATCCATTAATGACAGTGACAGGCATAGACACATTTTCATTACAGACAGTTGGTACACTAAACACAGGTACAGTTACATCATCATCACAACAGGCAGTTTGTTCATCAAACTCAGGTGCCTTTGAAGCAGGCACTATTGAACCTGGTACCCTTGAACTGGGCACATTCAACCCACCTCCCCCTGGTGCTCCCCCTAGTGTATAAAGTACCTGGTGGTGGGTGGAGAGTCCGTCTCCTTCCGTGGGCGTCAAGGCGGTCATGGCAGGTTCATAGTAGGACACAAGCTTGCCCAAATCAGTCCCCAGCAACACAGGGACTGGGAGATCCTTCATAACCCCAACAACCCTTTCTTGGACTCCCACCCCCCAGTCGATCTTCACTCTCGCGTGGGCTATGTGAAAAAGGGTGCCCTCTACTCCAGTAAGGGCAAGGGATCGGCTGGAGCTGATGCTCTCCTTTGGCACAAGGTGTGAGTGAACTAACGTGATGTCAGCTCCGGTGTCTCGGAATCCGGTGACAACTTTGCCGTTCACTCTAACAAGTTGCTGCTGGTCGGTTCGGTCGCGGATTTCCTTTCCGCAGGCAAACAGAACAAAAGTTGATGATCCAGGCTGTGGTTCGCTGGCGGGTTGCCTCTGCTGTGGGTGAGGTGCAGGTGATGCAGATGATCCAGGTGCTGGTGGTGTCTGTCTCCGCTCCGGACAGTCGAATTTCATGTGTCGGGGCTGGCGGCAGTAGTGACAGGTGACCTCTCCAGGGGCTGCAGGCCTGGGTGCAGCAGCTGCGCTGGGAGGCCTCTGTGGCTGACGGCTCACAGGGGCAGGAGAGTCTGCCGGGGTATTGGGCTGACCTCCTCTCCAGCTGTATGGGACAGTTCTGCATGTATCAGAAACCCGGGTAGTGGCAAAGGTCTCAGCGAGGTCTGCAGCGACAGTTGCTGACGCAGGCTTGCGCTAAAGCACAAACTGTCGTACATCAGCAGGGCAAATGTTCAGAAATTGTTCCAGGACTATCAAGTCCTCGAGGACATCATAAGACCCTTTGGTGAGGCCTAGAGTCCACTGGCGGAGTGTGGTGAGCAAGCTGCTTACCACATCTCGATAAGAGTCAGAAGATTTTTTCTGCCAGGCCCTGAACTTTTTGCGATAGGCTTCTGGCGTCAGCTGGTATTTGGTAATGATAGTGTCTTTTATAGTAGCATAATCATTATCTTTTTCCGCAGGTAACTCTGCGAAAGCATCAAGCGCTTTGTAGCGCAGCAAAGGTGTCAGATGTCTGGCCCACTGGTCTTGGGACAGACGATACTGACAGCATGCTTTTTCAAAAGACCGCAAAAACAAGTCAATGTCAGTGTCTTTTTCAATATTAGCAAATTTAAATTTTGCACTTACGGGTGATGCAGTTCCTTCAGCAGGGAGGCTGGGCAGAGAACTCCGGCTGGCCTGTTGAACTTTTGCCAGGTTCAGCTCATACTGTCGTTGGAGCTCCCGTTCCGTAGCAGCCGCTTGCCTTTCTGCAGATTGGCGTTCCCGCTCCTCGCGGGCTTCCATGTACTGCAGGTACTTTTCCAGGTCAGTGTCCTTCAGTTTCCGTAATGCCTGCTGCATTAGCGGATCAGTACAAACGGACAGTCCAGTACTGGCCATTCCCGGGAGAGTACTTTCAGAAACTCTGGGATTGGGGACCACACTGACAGCCTCTTGCGTAACTGTTGCCGCATTGCCCGCAGGTTGCTCAACCTCTGTACGCTCAGAACCTTTAGTCTCTGGTTCCCCTTGACGTGAGTCAGATGGGCTGGTATCCACTTCGGCGGACACTCCCGGCTCCCGCAGTTGCTGGGTATCCCATATGGACAAGTCTGCTATCAGGTCCCGTTTTTTCTTGCGGAGGATGTCCATGCCCCTCGCTTTGCAAAGATTTTCCAGGTCTGCTAGGCACATGTTCTGGTAGTTCCCGGACATTTCTATGCCAAATAAAATAAAACTTTTGGGGAGGGGTACTGGCTACACAGTCTCTCTGTATATATAAAAAATATATTGCCTTCCAGCTACACCAACTAATTAGTTAGTTTCTTGATAGCGCTAGCGCTATCTTAGATGCTTTCAGCACAACAGAGGTCCAAACCGCTGCCAAACACCGTCACAGGAGCCCTAGTGGTCAGACCGCAAATTGCCTTCCAATCGGTTTCAGCACACAGACCATGCAAGCTTTGGTCGCGATCTTTGCACAGAAACCGACAGAAATTTGGGCAGCAGCCCGACCAGAAGGGAGCCTGTGGGTTACGGAAATACACTTTACACACTAGTTCAGGGTATAACTGCCACCACCTCTGTTACCATGGGACAGAGGAGCCCGCTGACTGTCTGAACCTAGATCTACAAATAAAAACGGTTAAAACACGCTGTATTCTGTCTAGCTAGAAACAATACAATAGTAGCGTCTCTTCAGAAGCCTGGTTCAGTTTGTGCGGCTGCAAAGCAGGGTAGCAGAACAGTGAATGACTTGGATAAAGTCGTTTATTCACGGCAATATAAATAATTAATATATACAGACAATTATTAAAATCAACAATTATTAAAACAGTAATAGCCAGTATGAAAAATAAAAGAAAGAGAGAGAAAATACATAGTTTCATGGAAAATGTCCTTTTGTGGGAAAATCATCAAGTCCTTGGTTTCAAGTTCTGCAGAGTTCTTTGTTTCAGCTAAGTTCAAGCAAAATGGCCACCCCTTGTTCCTCACGGTGGCCGTGTGTTCATGAAGGTAGAAAAATGGAGGAATGAGGGCCCGCCTGCCAGCCATGTGCTTTTGATGAAGCTGGTTTGGGGGTGTGGCAATGCCAGCCCCCTCTGAGTCACCCACCAATGACAGTTCATTCCCTTTGAGAGATTTTAGGTTTTAAACTTACAAACTGCCGTACCTTACAAACGATACACGTTATATTTAGGGGGATAACAGATTCATACTTGTTGGAAAATACAGATGAATATGACATCAGACATGGCTAGGGAAGCGGGTCCAGTTCTTGAGAAGGGTCATACCTCAATAACCGGACGGACTATCACAATGAATTTCATATCAGCACGATGGCCAGATTTTACCGAACAAGACGATATGAATTTTATAGCTGTGCGAGGTATGGTTGCCATATAATCGTCAAGAAACCATACCCCACTTGCATTTATATCTGGCCTGGTCGGAGCCGCTTCGGCTGGCTTTCTATGGCCCCCCTGTGGAGATTAGCTTCCTGAACTCAAGGGTTTGTTCCTGCTCATTAGCATATCAAAAGAGCCATCCTGCAGTTAAGCTGATGTATTCTCTCTGCTGAGAAAAGACAGATGCTCCTACACAATCAATCCAGATTCTATTGATCTGAAGCGCAATAGATGCAGAGAATCGAGTGCGATCGCTTTTTCTTCACGGGCGGTTCCAGGACGCGTCTGCGGCCCCGCAACCGTCCGTGACATTATGCATCCCAGAATTGTATTTGCTTTAGCTACCGCTGCTTGGTATTGTACACTATTACTTAACTTGTTTCCAGCCCAGTATTCCTAAGTCCTTCAAGTCTGATGTTCCCAGCTGTATGCCATTTATTTTATATGATTAGGACACCTATGTTTACCTGGGTACTTCTACGCAGTATAGGTGACTAAGCATAAGAATGCATTCTTCTGTGAACTAAAACCCTGGCTTTTAATTTAGCTGTAGGGATAACAGTTGTGCCTGGATGAGTAAATCTGTAAATGCATTTGTTTGAACATTTGCATGTGAGTGTGCGAAGGGTTAATTGATTTTTGCTGTTTCTAGCCACACCCCCTTCAGCACCTCCCTTTCCCTAATAATTTATTTAATGTCCTAACTAGAGGCGATGTGCCTGGATATATGTATGTTTATTTTATATGATGATCTACCATTGGTACATCCAAGGTGCATGACTTTACATTTATCAACATTAAATTTCATCTGCCAGGTGCCTGCCCACATGGCCATGTTGTCAAGGTCGTGTTGTAATATGTCACTATCAGTCTTAGGCCCCTTTTACACTTAATCAGTTGCTCTCAGTTTAAACGATTTTCAAAGTAATGCCCATGTTTTTCTATGGCATAGTTCCCACTATACGCATTTTAACTGAAAGCTTTTTCACAATGCACTGCTATGGAAAAAACACATACTAACGTATACCAACGCATTAAGTGTAAAAGGACCCTTAGTGTTGATAATTCTGCATACTTTTGTATCATCTGCAAGGATGGCTACATTACTCTGTATTCCCTCTACTAGATCATTCATAAATAAATTGAAAAGAATAGGACTAAGTACTGACCCCTGTGGTCCCCCACTGCTACCAGTTTCCCATTTTGAGTATGTTCCGTTTACCACCACTCTTTGTTTTCTATCCCTTAACCAGTTCTCTATATACATACACACATTTTCTCATAGTCCCTGTATCCTCAGTTTCTGTACCAGGCTATTGTGGTGAACAGTGTCAAAAGCCTTTGCAAAGTCCAAGTACACTACATCTATAGCTTCCTAAGATCTACATTTTTATTCATCACTTCATAGAAGCTGAGCATGTTGGTGAGACAAGACCTGTCTTAAGTAAAACCATGATGTCAAACTGAAATAAGATTATTCTGTGCTACATAATTTTGTATAGCATCCCATAGGATACCTTCAAAAACTCCTGCAAAAATCTGCACATAAAATTAACCACCCTGGCGTTCTATTTCCCCAGGATTTCCGTGCAAAAAGTGGTTCAATTAATTTCCAATAATTTTCAACCAATTTTTTTTTGCAATCATTTTTTTTTATATTGAATTCAAAACAGGTTATTGTATTGAATTCAATAAAAAAAAAGTGTTTGTTGCGAGATTTTGATGATGCTGTGTGACATTGGTGCCATTAACGCCGATCGACGGGGGACATGTGATCGCCAAGGGAGAAGCAAAATCCGCCAAGGGACATGGAAGAAGGCACTGGAGAAGCTATCAGAGGTACGCGGCGAGGGATCAGCATGCCAATGGTGAGTATAAGACCCAGATGTATAGCCAGATGTATTAGCCAGATGTGCAGCCAGGTATAGTTAGCCAGATGTGCAGCCAGGTGTAGTTAGCCAGATGTGCAGCCAGGTATAGTTAGTCAGATGTATTAGCCAGGAATAGTTAGTCAGATGTATTAGCCAGGAATAGTTAGCCAGATGTTTTGCCAGGTATATAGGGAGCAAGATGTTTGCTGGTGTATAGGAGACAGATGTGCAGCCAGGTGTATAGGAGACAGATGTGCAGCCAGGTCTAGGGAGTCATATGTATAGGGAGCTAGGTTTGCGGGTGCCTCTGCCCCCCCAACCCCATTGCCCCCGATGCCCCCTAACTGTTGCCGGGTGTCCCTTCTGTGGGGGGGGCTCCCCTTCTGTGCTGGCTGGTAGTGGCCGGCGGGGATCCCCTCTGTGGGGGGGGGGAATCCCCATACTGTGCGTGTGGGTGGCCCTTCTGTGTGTGTATTGGGGGGGCAGGTATCATCCTTCTATGGGGGCTAGTCGTGGTCGGTCGGGGACACCCCCTTCTGTGGTGGGGGGAAGGTGGGTGTCCCCATCTATGTGGGCTGTGGGTGGCCTCTCTCTCCTCTTCCCCCATCCCTCCCTCTCTGTCCCCCGTGTCCCCCCCCCCCCGATCCCGTGTCTCCCCCCTGTAAGAAGCCCTGATCTACTCACCTGAGGGCTTTCTCCTGCGGCGGCCGCGATGGACACCCTCCTCCTCCATCGCGAAGTCTCGTGTTCTCTGTAATTACAGTACGCAGCTTGGTGACGTCACCAAGCCGCGTACTGTAATTACACAGACCGGGACTTCGGCGATGGAGGAGGAGGGTGTCCATCGCGGCCGGCGCAGGAGAAAGCCCTCAGGTGAGTAGATCAGGGCTTCTTACAGGGGGAAGACACGGGATCGGGGGGGGGGACACGGGGGACAGAGAGGGAGGGATGGGGGAAGAGGAGGGAGAGGCCACCCACAGCCCACATAGATGGGGACACCCACCTTCCCCCCACCACAGAAGGGGGTGTCCCCGACCGGCCAAGACCAGCCCCATAGAAGGGGATACCCGCCCCCCCCGCACACACAAAAGGGTTACCCGCATGCACAGTACGGGGATCCCCCCCCGGCCCCCCGCACAGAGAGGATCCCCGCACCAGCCACCCGGCGGCAAAGAAGGGGAATCCCTGCACAGCCCCACACATTCTCTGCTCCGCCGGCTGCACAGGGATTCCCAGGGTGGCTGGATGCTAGTTCTGTATGCTGTGGGTAGCACAGATCGCTACCCACAGCGTGCTGACAGGCATCCAGCCATCCTGGGGATTCCCTCTGATGAGGGAAAAGTGCAGCCGGCGGGGAAGAGAAACAAGAAATCTCCCTGGCGGTATTGACGAGCTCAGCTTGTCAATACCGCTTTCAGCAAGTTTTTCCTGGACGAGCTGAGCTCGTCAATACCGCCAGGGTGGTTAAGTATCGCATAAGTTAATTTTCAGTTCAGGTTTCTTCCTTTGAGGAACCTCAACAGAGTAGGTCTACAATTCACAACCCTTTCCACTATTACATACAAAAATCTGTAAATTGTGACAGGCCACAACTTCCGCAACATGTAAACATTCCTCAAGAAATGTGATTTTGACGTCTAATGTTATTGATCTGTTCTTGCAAAATTATATTTGTTTGTACTTTGGATGTTTCAGTATATATATATATATATATATATATATATATATATATATATATATATATATATATATATATATATATATATATATATACAGCATATGTTGTGCTTTTCGAGATTCAGAGTATTCAGGATGGACAGGATGGAGGCCTGAAAAACACATTTTTACAGCATTTTTCAAAGCTTGCTTTTTCAGTCTAAATGTGGGCCAAACAACTGTTTCATACTCAATCTAATACTTTTGTTATACTGTTCTTAACAAGCTAGACATGGAACCAAGAGAGATGCAGGACATTATAAGAGTGTTAGGTTCGTGGGCGACGTTGACACTTCAACTAGTGAGCAAAGTGTTACCCAGTTGTGGAATCTAAGTGACATTATGTTTTCACTAGAGCACCCCACAAGGGATGATGGTCTTTGCAGCCTTAGTGCCCACCAGATCACACGTGGGATAACTCCAATTAGTAGTTTAGAGAATGGCAATGCCCCAGTGAAGAGAGTCCCTATAATAATTTGCAGCAGAATCCAGGTTCGGGCGGATGTAGCAGAAAATGTAGCAGGTGCCGTAACCAGTATCCAGGCAAAGTCAGGGCAGGCAGCAAACAGACATACATGGTATCCAAGCTTCGGGGTCGGGCAGGTATCTAACAGTCATACACAGTATCCAAGCCAAGAGTCAGGGCAGACAGCAAAAAGCCTGGTCAAATTCAAAAGCTGAGGTTAAACCTGAGTATGAAGATTAAAGGGGAACTGAAGAGAGAGGTATATGGAGGCTGTCATGTTTATTTCCTTTTAGACAATACCAGTTGCCTGGCAGCCCTGCTGATCCTCTGCCTCTAATACTATTAGCCATAGCCCCTGAACAAGCATGCAGCAGATCAGGTGTTTCAGTGGTTCAGACTTATAAGTCTGAGCTGACAAGACTAGCTGCATGCTTGTTTCTGGTTTTAATCAGATACTACTGCAGAGAAATAGACCAGCAGGGCTGCCAGGCAACTGGTATTGATTAAAAGGAAATAAACAGGACAGCCTCCATTTACCTCTCTCTTCAGTTCCCCTTTAAGGCAGACAGACAGGATCAGAACAGGAGTATCAGCAGAAGCAGGCCTGGTCAGATACAAAGGCACGATTAGGAACCAACACTATCCATCAGAACAGACAGCACTGGTTGTTGGGTAGAACTGGTCTTTTATAATGTTCAGAGCGCAAAAAGACACACACCACACTTGCGCAGAAACGTACCAGACTTCGCACATGTGAGTGCAACGTCCTTTGTCGTGCACACGACTCCAGCCACAGTCGTTAAACTGTTGCAAGGGGCGTGCACGCACAGGACACCAGTGCAGGAGTGAAGAAGTGCGAGTATGGAAGGGAAAGATAAAAATGATCTTAATAGAAGGCCAGGGGAAAGCCAATCTGATTAGGAGAAGAGGTGCGCATCCCTGATAGGCGTAGGGACAATCCATTGTAGGCAATCTTCCAAGGAATGGGGAGAGGCATGTTTGGCAAGAGGGGGACAGCAGAATTCTGAAGGAAGCCTCAATTGGATCCTGGATCCTGAAGGCAAACTTTAAGGGTAGGGTAGGCTTCGGAAGCCCTCAGAAGCTGGCTTGTTCAGATACTTGCAGTGAAAGGTCCGCATACAGCACTACCATGAACCCCACATCCCCAATTCCTCCAACTCATACGTGAGGAGTGTGATTGCGCAATGTGTGGTACTTCGCTGCCATTAGTGATGGTAAAATTACTGTGCACTACTTGCGCACAGCACTATTACCAGCAGTTTGTGCATCAGGCCCAGTGTGTCTAAAATAAAATAAATAACACGTTTCCTTAATTGATTACATGAAAACAGCGGTTACCTTCTAGATGTCCCTTGTACTTTTAAATAGCGGATATGTGCATCCAAATAAGATTTCTAGAGCTGGAAGTAGCTCTGTGGCGTAATTATAGATTTCAGTGAATTTGGCCCCTTTTTTGTCCAACGCATTGAAGTACTGTCGGTGTGCAACAAAAAAGGATCTTGACCGAGTCCACATTAGGAGTTTCCCCCAGAATAGCTGCCAATACAGTTGGTTCAAGAGGCAGGGAATTCCTAAGGAGACTGCACAGAAAGGAAAAAGGAATAATACCAAAGTTCAAATATTTTTGGTGCCGTGAAGAGCAAGAATTGGGAGTGTTTTGGCTGATTGGCAAGTCCAACAGATGATCTATCCTAGATAGGAGGTAAAGTACAAATCTTTTAAAATTCTTCATGACCACGAATGATAGAGCAAATTGGTGCTAGTTGGACTGCACAGTACTCCATGTGACAGGCAAAACAAAATCTGGGCTCAATGATTTTTTTTAATGTTCTGGTTCTTGATTCATTTCTTGATCTCTTGTTTGCATATTGTTAGTGGATGTGAGAGTGAGAGCAGGGCAATGGAGTGTGCCCAATTATATAATGTAGGTTGTGTTGTGGTAGAGTGGCCGGCTGATGCATATTAGGTGAGAAATTAATTACAGTAATAGGAAGTAAAAGTTGTAGAAAACATCTTGCAGGGAAAAAAAGATGCAAATTCTGCAGATGGTTTGAAGGTGGAGGACTTTTATTAGATACGTCAAACATTAAAGCTTCAGATCACCCACTGAGGGATGCCTCCTTTTTTATTATTTGTGCATGGTACTCCCCCCATTGCAGAGAAAACGTTTCTGTAATCTTTTGCCTTTTAGCATAACCTACTGCATCTTTGATTCTATTATGTAGTCTTGATCCTCTATACTCTGCATCCTAAAGAGGATGGTAGTAATAAGTCACTTATTGTAAATAAACCCCCATGACTTCTGTCGACCTGTCTCCATGCACACCAGCTGCAATCCTACATCAGAGAGTCCATAGAGAGGGGCCCCGGATTGTGAATGAGTACACTATGCTTTCCTTTTCATTTATGGGAAACCACTGAGTACTAACGAGTCACGCAGCACAATACAGAAATGAAGAACATCACACTGTAAATTAACATCTCTGCATCCTGAAGAGGCTGGTAGTAATAAGTCACTTATTGTAAAGAAACCCACGTGACTTCTGCCGACCTGTCTCCATGCACACCAGCTGCAATCATACATCAGAGAGTCAATAGAGAGGGACCCTGGATTGTTAATGAGTACACCTTGATCCTCTATAGGTGCGTACACACGCACTACAGAAGCCAACAACAGGTCCGTCGGACCCTCCCGCTGGGAGGACTTTCAGCAGACAGCTCAGCGGATTGTTCAGGAACAGCCTTATCAGTCCGCCAACAGTGCGTACACATGCACTACTGTCTGCTGAAAGTACACGCACTACTGTCTGCTGAAAGTCCGCCCAGTGGGAGGGTCTGATGGACCAGTCGATGGCTTCTGTTGTGCGTGTGTACACACCTTATACTGGCTACTTTTCAAGATAAGGATTACTAAGCCCTGCTGTAAACAAGTGCTTGTTGTTGTTTACCATATGTGTGTTTTGATGGGGATGCAGATCTCTTTACAAAGGGTAATGTTTGATGTCACAGTATCTATTTACCCACTCTTGATTGCTTCTTTGAAAACATCCCAGTCTCCTGTATCAAAGCTCCTTCTCTTAACTGTAGACACTACAGGCTTGGCAGTTTTTAGGTTTTGTGTGTACATGGCAAGGGGCGAGTTGAATCACAGCATGATCAGGTTTTCCCAATGCTGCTCTGTTTGAGGATGTCTATTTTGGGAGCATTCTTGAAGCCTCCTAGAAAGGAGTCAGGGACTTACATTCCGCATCAGTGAATTCCTGCAGTTTTCATGTCAGTTTTTAGTGGGATATGCACAGCAACAACAATAAATAAAGGAAACCTCATGGGTAGAGTAAAAGGGTCAGCAGTTTATAAAAAAGTGTTTCCAGAACAGCAAAGCATGTCTTTCTAAGAACTGTAACATCCTTGTACCATCTTTCATTGCCACCTTTAAGGCTAGTTTCCACTAGGGAGAATTTGCAGTGTTTCCCCACACATACATTTGGATGTGGAATTGCAGCCAACTGAAATCAGTAGGCTTCTTCTGAATTCGCATGCAGGGGAAAAAATAGATGGCAGGCAGCATTTTTTCGCATTAGCTGCATGAGGTCCAGTGGGAAGTTTCCACAGTCAGTGATGCTGTTGGGAGCTTTGTGATTCTCTAGTGTTGGTCCACTTTATGCTTCCCTCTCTTGACAAGTTTTATGGAGATGCTTATTTTATTTTCCAGCAGGACTTAGAACGTGCCCACACTGCTAAAAGCACCAATACCTGGTTTAATGACCATGGATGGTATCACTGTGCTTGTTTAGCCAGCAAACTCGCCTGACCTAGATTCCATTGAGAATATACAGGATATTGTCAATAGGAAGATGAGATACACCAGCTGAAGGCTGCTATCAAAACATCCTGGGCTACCCTAATGCCTCAGCAGTGCCATCACCACCATGCCACTCCGCACTGATGCAGTAATTCATGCAAGAGGAGATCCAACCAAATATTGAGTGCATACATGGACATACTTTTCAGTAAGCCAACATTTCAGTGATAAAAAATAATTTTTAATTGGTCTTATGTAATATTCTAATTTTCTGAGACACTGAATTTACTGGATTTCCATTGCCTGTAGGCCATAACGAGCAAAATGACGTGATAAACACTTGGAATATGTCACTTTGTGTGCAATGAATATACTAAATTTGAGTTTTTGAATTGATTAAGTTTTTGCTAATATTCTAGTTTATTGAGGTGCACTAATATATATTCAAAACTGTATCTTGGCTATATACCATTGGTTCAGTATTTTAAATCACATTTAACACAGTTCTTTTTGTTTTCCTGTGGCCTACTGCACGAATCCTGGTGGTTTTGTATGACCTTCCTGGCTACCTTGCTTTGCTGAATTTCATGTTCAAGGATAGTAGCAAAAAAGTTTCAATGTTGTATACATGATACGCTGCATGAAATGCCCCTCAAGGGGAATCTATATAGGAGAAACAGGACAAAAACTGTGCACAAGAATGAACCATCACCGATTTAAAATCAATGAGGGTAAAATGGACACACCAGTGGGCCAACACTTCTGTGAACCAGGACACAGCATGCAAGAGCTAAAAGTACTTGTTCTTAAAGTGGATCCGAGATGAACTTTTACTCATTGCATAATTGTGTTCCTTTCCTATTGTTTATAGGATATTCCTCAAGCCAAATACTTTTTTTTTGTTTTTGTTTTAATACTCTAGTTCCCTATAAGCTAAACAAGCCTCGCACACAGCTTTTCAGAGAGCCTTGTTATTTTCAGACAGTAGCATTGGCTCATGGGAGCTCAGTCTGGGCAGGAGGAGGGGGAGGTATTACTAGCCAGAGATTTCAGAGGCAGAGGGGAGGAGGGATGCGGAGGGGGATTAGGTTTTTTTCACAGGCTGAGTGCTAAAGATGCAGATAAGCTTGCCTGTGTTTAATGTTTACAAACAACATGGCTGCTGTCATTGTATCACAGGAAGAAATAATCGTATTCTATTGAAGCTGTTTGCAGCCAGATTTGCTGTGCAAACTAGCTAAACTTTAAATAAGATATATAGACAAGTTACTTGTTAAAGTTAGTTTTTCATCTCGGATCCGCTTTAATGGTAACTTAAAAAATGAACAATAAAGAAAAATTTCTGAGTACAAATTTATGAAAATGTTCAAGACATTAACAGAAGGTTTAAATTGTGGAACAGGATTCATGACACCTTATTCAACATAATTGACTTGGCTTCATGATTTTCAGAAACCTGCTGGATTTCATGTATGCTTGCACTAACTCACTGGCTCCAGCCTGCTGATCACCTGAAACCTAACGGATAAACAGTAACCAGCACAACTGTCATCTCCGTGTTTACTATTTACCTGCATCAGTGTTTTACTTCAGCTAACATCTGGAAATATACCTGAAGTAGGGGACTAGATGCCAGAAAGCCTGCATAATTTAACTCTATCAGTTAGCCATTAACCTCCTTAGCGGTAACCCCGTGCTGAACACGGGGTAAGCCGCTGGAGGGTGCCGCTCAGGCCCTGCTGGGCCGATTTGCATAATTTTTTTTTTCAAACACGCAGCTAGCACTTTGCTAGTTGCGTGTTTGGTCCGATCGCCGCCGCCCGCCGCAGATGCGCCACTACCCGCCGCTAAACAGGGCCCCCCCCCCCCCCGCATACCTCTTGCGCAGCCTGGCCAATCGCCGCCAGGCTGCACTATGGGGTGGATCGGGACTCCGTGTGACGTCACAACGTCGATGACGTCGGTGACGTCACTCCGGTCATCGCCATGGTGACGGGGGAAGCCCTCAAGGAAATCCCGTTCAGAACGGGGTTTCCTTATGGGCAAGCGGCGCCGGCGGCGATCGGAGGTGACAGGGGGACGCCGCAGGGAGGGGGGAAGCATGTAGCTAGCGCTAGGCTAGCTACATGCTAAAAAAAAAAAAGGTTACAAAAAACCCCTGGCGGCCGCGCAGCCGCAGCAATCATACCGCCAGGGGGGTTAAAAGGTATTCTTTTTTACAAAACTTTTTTTCTACCTATATGTTCAAGGATAACATTTCAGGTGAGGGGATGACTGAAAAATTGAGTTCAGTATTATTAACATTACAATTTTGCAACTACCTTTATCTAACCTGACAGAGATGAGGGATGCATTTTGTTGAAATCTGTTTTGATGTGAAAAAAGTGTTTTGAGATCTACAACATTCTCAAGAAAACAGTAGGTCACTGTGGAAAAAGAGCACCTTCATGAGTGCATAACAATTTTCAAAATGCTGTCAATAGGACAGTGTTATTTTGTGCCAATGTATCCTTTGGCCAATCAGAAGATTGATCCGTGGGGTAGTGTTGGGTGAACACCTGGATGTTCGGGTTCGCGAACGTTCGCCGAACATGGCCGCGATGTTCGGGTGTTCGCGCCGAACTCCGAACATAATGGAAGTCAATGGGGACCCGAACTTTCGTGCTTTGTAAAGCCTCCTTACATGCTACATACCCCAAATTTACAGGGTATGTGCACCTTGGGAGTGAGTACAAGAGGAAAAAAAATTAGCAAAAAGAGCTTATAGTTTTTGAGAAAATCGATTTTGAAGTTTCAAAGGGAAAACTGTCTTTAAAATGCGGGAAATGTCTGTTTTCTTTGCACAGGTAGCATGCATTTTGCCGCCATGCAGACATAAATGTAATAAAGATAAGAGGTTCCATAAACAGGGACCGGCAACGCTAACCCAGCAGCAGCACACGTGATGGAACAGGAGGAGGCACAGGAGGAGGCGCAGGAGGAGAAGGCCACGCTTTTAGACACAACAACCCAGGCCTTGCATGAGGACAAGAAGCGTGCGGATAGCATGCTTTTTGCCGCCATGCAGTCATAAATGTAATAAAGATAAGAGGTTCCATAAACAGGGACCGGCAACGCTAACCCAGCAGCAGCACACGTGATGGAACAGGAGGAGGCGCAGGGTGGCAGTAAACACAATGCTATATAGTGTGGCTGAGCGGTGTACTACTGTTCCCAGCAGCGACACAGAGCACAATGCTATACAGTGGTGGGTGAGCGGTGTACTACTGTTCCCAGCAGAGACACAGAGTGGCAGTAAACACAATGCTATGCAGTGGTGGGTGAGCGATGTACTACTGTTCCCAGCAGCGACACAGAGTGGCAGTAAACACAATGCTATATAGTGTGGCTGAGCGGTGTACTACTATTCCCAGCAGCGACACAGAGCACAATGCTATACAGGGTGAGCGGTGTACTACTGTTCCCAGCAGACACACAGAGTGGCAGTAAACACAATGCTATATAGTGTGGCTGAGCGGTGTACTACTATTCCCAGCAGCGACACAGAGCACAATGCTATACAGGGTGAGCGGTGTACTACTGTTCCCAGCAGACACACAGAGTGGCAGTAAACACAATGCTATATAGTGTGGGTGAGCGGTGTACTACTATTCCCAGCAGCGACACAGAGCACAATGCTATACAGGGTGAGCGGTGTACTACTGTTCCCTGCAGACACACAGAGTGGCAGTAAACACAATGCTATATAGTGTGGCTGAGCGGTGTACTACTATTCCCAGCAGCGACACAGAGCACAATGCTATACAGGGTGAGCGGTGTACTACTGTTCCCAGCAAACACACAGAGTGGCAGTAAACACAATGCTATACAGTGGTGGGTGAGCGGTGTACTACTATTCCCAGCAGCGACACAGAGCACAATGCTATACAGGGTGAGCGGTGTACTACTGTTCCCAGCAGACACACAGAGTGGCAGTAAACACAATGCTATATAGTGTGGCTGAGCGGTGTACTACTATTCCCAGCAGCGACACAATGACCGGGGGACCCTGGCTAGCCTGGCTGGGGAGAGAACTACCCTGCCTGCCTACCCAAAGCTAAACCCACAGACAAATGGCGGAGAAATGACGTGGATCGGGTATTTATTTACCCGAACCACGTGACCCGTTCGGCCAATCAGAGCGCGTTCGGGTCCGAACCACGTGACCCGTTCGGCCAATCACAGCGCTAGCCGAACGTTTGGGTAACGTTCGGCCATGCGGTCTTAGTTCGGCCATATGGCCGAACAGTTTGGCCGAACACCATCAGGTGTTCGGCCGAACTCGAACATCACCCGAACAGGGTGATGTTCTGCAGAACCCGAACAGTGGCGAACACTGTTCGCCCAACACTACCGTGCGGCAGCAATTTAGACGTTTGTTTACTTCTGAAGATCCACCCCTATAGTATATGGAAACCCATTAAAATGGGGGTCATGAGATATGACAACAGAGATATCCCAGGATAAAGTACCAGCCTGTTGCTGTGTAGCCTCTCGCTCTCATGCAGTGTATCATCACTATACTATAATTAATAATGCACTATGCTGTGTCTGCATTGCTGATCAGAGACCTTATTGGTGCTCTTTTAACTCTTGTTAACCTCAAGTACAAGTTAGTCAAGATGGTAGTGACTAGGTAGCTATAAACAGAAGCAAGTAATCTTGCATTGCTGATCCTGGGATGGATGAGTGATTTCAGGAGAATTCTTGGATGTAGGCTTTACAAGTGCACTATAATGCTGCCTTTCCGCTGGGTGGTTCCAGTCAGGTGCACTGTAGACAACATATAGACGCCGGAGTTTACCATAGATGCCGGAGTTTCTCTTCAGCGATCTCAGGTCCTAGTCAGAGTCCAGGAAGGAGGAGTTGACAGGGGCGGCCTCTTACATACTTTTTGAATCCTTACTTCTAGTAAGTGTAATGTTTGTTGCGTCTTGAATTAAAGGAAGCTTTTAATTCACTATAGAGGCGCTTTTCTTTTCTATATGTTGTTGGTAGTGACTAGATAACTTGTTATTCTTTGATCTCGGTTAGTAACATATACATACAGTACGCCTTCTGGTTTGACCTGAGGCACTGTCATTGACTGTACAGTTGTACATTTAGGAATGGTATGTTTCTAATTTTTCAACCACTGGAATGGGAAGAGAGATGCTATCCTCTTTCAAAGGAGTCTGCTTTGAGCTAAGTTTGTCTCAGCTTACGGGCGGGGAGCAAATCAGGTGAATTTCCTTTCCCATGCTATAGATTGCTTGTAAAGTGTTAAGCTCTTCCCCTACCTTGAGAAAGTAACTTATATGCAATGCAGGTATGGGGGATTTTATACACCAGCTGGTGAAAGCTGTTATATCTATTTCAGCCTTCAAGGTTCTAGAACCTGTTAACCAACTTTCTTTTTCTGATATTGTCGTTGTGGGATGTAATAAGAATTAGTTCACCATGCTTGACTTGTTTAAAAGATGGGCAAAAGGGCTTTCAGCATTCACAGAGAATTAAGGGATTTGATTAATGCAACAAAAGCTTATAGTTCAGGATAAAAGCAAATTGTTATATTAGATTATGAACCTAACATAATCAGACAATAACAAAGAACCGTGCCTGTGAGGGCATTAACACACACACGCAAATATATATATATACTAGGTGACCTAAAGCCCATTTAAAAACGGGCTCTAGGTCTGTGTCGGATACCCATCCCCTCTCCTCCACTCCCCTCCCACCTCCCCTCTCCTCCCTTCCCACCTCCCCTCTCCTCCCTTCCCACCTCCTCCACTCCCCTCCCACTCTTCGCCGCAGTGTCACCGTGCATGCGTGCATCCGCTGACCCACCGCACGCCCGCACGCCCGGCCCCCTGGTCCCACGCTATCCCTGTGTAGTGTTGCACATGCGCACAATGGTTCAGCACGGACAACGCTACACAGGGACAGCGCACGGACACAGGGATTTTATTATAGAGGATATATATATATATATATATATATATATATATATATATATATATATATATATATATAACAACAGTGAGTCCATAGAATAAAACCAAATGAGTGTCTTGTCTTGTTGGACATAAAAAATGAGCATTTTTATAGTAAAATGTTATTTATTTCACATGATCATTTTTGGTTAGGGCATACTTTGCATTATTCGGCTTGTTGCAAAAAGCAACAGCAAATAACAGATGTTAATCTGAACTTGGGTCAGCTGCTGCTGCAACTTGTCTTTACATCAGTAAAGCAAACTTAATAGACACTTCTGCAAAACATACAGAATAAAAATAATAAAGAAAAAAAATACAAAAATGGTGTCACTGGACGTAGAGACCATCTGAAAGTTTGTGGCTGCCAACTGTGAAGGAGTGCAGCCACACTGCGCAGGACACTTCACACCTGTGCAGTACCATGCAGCCTAATCAGCTCCATTTTACTGTGCAGGTGTCCTATGCCGTGCGGCAGCATGCACTGTTTGTCAAGCCCTTGTTGAAGAGGTTTAGGGGGTTCCGATGCTGGTCGGTGGAGATGAAGGGAACAGGGAAACCTCTGGATTATCCAGAGATTTCCCTGGACTGAGCTATGTATCCATTTGGGACACTTTTTCCCTTCAGGTACACTTTAATATACTGCATGATACCTGTATATGCCTAACATTCTATAAATATCAGAGCCTAAAATTTCAGCGGTTATATTCTGTGCAGGATAGAGAAAGAGAACATTTTTTGGATCTTGATACCACATTTCGCCTTTTGCGATTACCATTAGTTTTTTTTCCTGCTGATTACTGCCATACCTACTGACTGCACCAGGCTCTGGTCACTAAGGGCTGGTTCACACGGGCATTTTTTTGTGGCATTTAAAGAGGCGTTTTTTGGAATCTACCACCGTCCCATTCAAGTTTAGAGCTGGCTTTTGCAGGCTTTCATGAAAGCCTGGCGGTAGATCCCGGCGTTGTGTCTAGTCCCGAAAGCAACATGTTGCTTTTAGAGGCGGTAAACGCCAGGAAACAATAGCAGAGACCAGAACTACTAACCTTGAACGTTTCCCAAAAGCCCTCAAAAGCTATCGTCTAAACACTGTCGTTTAAACGCCGGCGTTTGAACGTGGCGCCGAGCAAAAGCTCAGCAGAAGCCCTTGTGAACCAGCCCTTACAGAGCTCAGCATTTTTGATGCATACTGTGAGGGACATAGCTCTTGTTCTTTAACCTCTCTAGTGTTTTGGACGAGCTGAGCTCGTCCAGAGACGCTAAAGGGCACCGCTCAGGCCCCGCTGGGCCGATTTTGATGATTTCTTTTTCAAACACGCAGCTAGCACTTTGCTGGCTGTGTGTTTGCCCCGATCGCCGCCGCTCGCCGCTGATCCGCCGCTACCCGACATGAAAGAGGGTCCCCCCCACAGACCCTGTGCGCAGCCTGGCCAATCGCTGCGAGGCTGTGCTTTGGGATGGATCGGGAGTCCCTGTGACGTCATGACATCGATGACGTCACTCCGTTCATCGCCATGGCGACAGGGGAAGCCCTAAAGGAAATCCCGTTAAGGATGGGATTTCCTTATGGGCGTGATCGAAGGGTGGGAGGGAAAGGCCAGCAAGGGGAGAATCATGTAGCTAGCGCTAGGCTAGCTACATGATATAAAAAAAAAATCGGGCGAAAAAAACCAGGTCGCGGGAATCAGAATGCCCAGCAGGTTAAAAAAAAACACTTCTTCAAATTACATTACAATACAATGAGTTATGTTATATGGCCAGTCACTAGTCATTAGAGAAGAGCATAATTCAGTTTCTCCCACCACAAACTGAACCAGTATGTTAGTAGACATGGACCACTGCCAAGAGATTTAATTTACCTATACTGATGCCTCTCGCTAATATGTTGCAGACTGCTCTCTAGCAGTGCACAACGCATCGCCAAAAGGTGACAAAATAGGTAGGTTAACCCTCTCTGTTGCAACCTACACCCACAAACATGCTGGTTCAATTCTGTGGCAGAGGAAACAATCTTATTCTCACTTTCTCATCCCTGCTGTACATATAAGAAAAACTCAATGTAAATTAAAGCCTCTTTCCAGTATATAGTTTCGTTAAACGAGCAACTCCTTCACTCTCCTTTACTTTCTCACTAGTCATGTAAGTTAAATGTGTATATATATATATATATATATACACACAAGTATTCAAAAATAGCAGTTATGAAACCACAGATAGAACTTCTAACACTGTAATAATAAGTAAGCTCTTATTTTCAGGCTCTTTATTGACAGGTTCTGCACAGTTTGGAGAGTGCCATCCAAACCCTGCTTCCTCCCCATCACTGACCACGAGAAGAAAATGGTTGAGAAGCAGCTTGGTCATGGCGACTATTCCCCAACTGGATCTTGATTAGAAGGAGTGGAATGTGCAGCTCATCCCTGCCTCCTATCGCAAAAAGCAGCATGAATTCAGGGGAGTCAAAAAGTGACGGCCATGCGACTTTTGCTTGTCTAATGGCATACAGGTATTTAGAGACTTTTTAAAAATAAATATGATTAACTTACATGATGTAGTGCCTGGTGGAACTTCTGCTTTCTTTATAGTTGCTATGCCCCAATGTCCAACACAGTCTCCACCCTATGTGGTGTGTTCCCGCTCAGTTTCAAGAGACTATATAAAAAAAGATTTGTTGCTGTACATAAAGATGGTTTAGGCTAAAAGAAGATTGCCAACACCCTGAAACTGAGCTGCAGTATGGGTGTTTAATTTTGTAAGTCAAAAAATAAAATATAAAATGTTTGCAGACTTTGCTTATGCCCCGGGTCTCAGTGGTGTAAAAGATATATATATGCCACATTTCAAGAAGATTGGATAATATTTAGAGGTTGCACAGTTTGATCAGTTTTGTAAAAGTAGGCAAATAATGTGATATTTCAATATTAACCACTTGCCGACCTCACACTCATACCGTGCGGCGGCAAAGTGGTAGCTGGAGGACCAGCGATGCAGATCTGCGTCGCCAGGTGCCTCCCTAATTAATCAGGAAAGGCCGCTCGCGCGAGCGGCCGTTTCCTGTCAGATCACGGAGCGGGTCTCCGTGAATAGCCTGCGAGCTGCTGATTGCGGCTCGCAGACTAAATGTAAACGTAGGAGACATAGGTCTCCTTTGTTTACATTGTACGGCGCTGCTGCGCAGCTGCGCCGTAAGGCAGATCGGCGATCCCCGGCCAATCAGTGGCCGGGGATCGCCGCCATGTGACAGGGGACGTCCTGTTACTGGCTGCACAGGACGGATAGCGTCCTGTGCAGCCCGGATCACCGGAGATGACAGGTAGGAGAGGGAGGGGGGGAATTTCGCTGCGGAGGGGGGCTTTGAGGTGCCCCCCCCCCCGCAAACCTCAGGCAGGCAGGAGCGATCAGACCCCCCCTGCACATCATCCCCATGGGGGGGGGGGAAGGGGGGGCGATCTGGTCGCTCTGCCTGCACCCTGATCTGTGCTGGGGGCTGCAGAGCCCACCCAGCACAGATCACTAAAAACAGCGCTGGTCCTTAAGGGGGGGTAAAGGGTGGGTCATCAAGTGGTTAATTATGTACTTTTATTGGGAAAACTAGAAGTCACAAACTTAAAACTATACAGTAAAATTAATAGGTAGTATGATAGGTGTCAGGAACCGTCCCGCGGCACGCCTGCGTATACGGTTCCCGACTGCGGGTTTAACCCGATCGAGAGGGGAAGCAGCCTTAGTCAAGCTAAAGCAAGGCTGGGACCCCTCAGAACACTTCTCACTGCCACCACTAGCTGTTGCTAGACACGTCCACTCTGCTTTCGGGTGCTCATGCAATCCGCGTTTTCGTATTCGGGTCAGCTTTGCGCTTTAGGCCGAATACCGGAACGCAATGCACACACACACACAGTACAGTTGTACAGTAACACGGCACAATCAGGCACTAACTTGTAATGCAAGTTACACTGTGGTGCAGCAAAACCACTAACAGTCGTTCTGAACGATACTGTTAGCCACTCTGCTGTCGAGCGCAACAGTGCCCATACAATCTCATACGGTAGGGTTGCTCAAATGTAAAATCAGGCATGGACTTATACACAGTTACACTACAGTCTCTTCTAGGCTATGAGTGTTAGTTTAGTACAGCAGAAATCAAACTTATTAAATAACAATTTAATATTCCACGAAAAAAAAGGAACAATGCAGAAAATCATATATACAAAAGATTTACAAAAGCAGTAAAAGTTACAAGGATAAAAGTTACAAAGATACACACAAGGATATTTGCATAAAAATAAACGGGGATCAAAACGTTACCAACTTGAAGGTCTAAACGTTGTTTGCGGGAGAACGCAGTCCCGGCCAGTAGCCGGGGAAGTTCTAGCGTTGTTGCTATCTCCTGGAACTAGTTGTGACTCTCCTAGCTGCTGTTTTATAGCCCGATTTGGGGCCTCGGGCAATAGATGTTCCGTCCCATAATCTAATGCAATTTCCCCAATGTGTGACATCACTGTCTGCTGAGCACCCTGATTGTTCAGTTTGTCATCCCCCTTCTGTGATATGCAAACTTCCCCAGGTTTTTCCTGTACACTTTTGATGTTTACAGAGATTTCCCATCCCCAGGTGACAACTTGAGCAAGGCTTTCAACATTCCAGAAGGATGTCATATGCAAATGCCTGGCTCAGGCAGTTGCGAGCTGTGTCAAAGCATACTGCAGCCAGTCCAGGTGACAATTGCTCCCAAGCACAATACACCTCTGAGACAGTATTCAGACAACAGGGTCAGACCACCTGTATAGGCTTCAAGCAACTGTCTGATTAAGTGTTTCCTAATTACCTCATTCCCAATTAGGAGCAGACAATGGCTCCCCTTGCTTGCCATTGAATGCAGAGTTAATTTACATTATATAAGGAACTCCAGGAAGCCAGCTGCCAGCCTTCAAAGCCAGACTGGCTAACAGACAATCCCACATGATACAGTCAGAAAAAGAAATATGTTCCTGTATTATTCTTAACATTATCAGCATCATAACTAGCTGCTATATTCCTGACAATAAGTAAAACATGCGTTAAATTAATTAACTTAACTTATTTGAATAATGCAATCCCTTCTTTTGTCCACTTGGCGACAACTTTTCTGTCATGCTCGACCACCCTCAACAAGCATTGCTTTTTGTTCTTCGTCTCTGACAAATTTGTTAAACTTTTTTTATCAGAGCAGTTCCTCTTTCTATTAAAGGAGAAGAAAACAGTACCTGTCACCAAATGCAGCAGGGTGGAAACACCGGAGCAGTGAGATGAAGCATGCACATCCAAGATTGCTTATCGATGTCCAGTAGAAAAAGGAGAAAGCACAACTTCTTTAAAAATCCCTTTATTCCAGGTTGGGAATAGCAGGATCAGAGCAGGTACAGAGCAGTGGGGGTATCAAGTACCTGACAGCTGTTTCGCTGGCTAGATCAGCTTCTTCAGAGCTGATGCCAATTGCCATGTGTCCACAAATAATGCCAGGTGCGGCATCTGTCGTACTTGGCGAATAAAGCTGATTCTGAATAAAGGGACTTTAAAGAAGTGGTGCACCGCTTTCTCCTTTTTCTACTGTACATCAATTCCTCTTTCTACGGTATCATTGACCACCTTAAGTACTTGCTTGTCGAATAGAGAGCTATTCTCAATTAAAAGTAGATGTGAGGGTGTGATCAAGAGGTTTTAATATATGACTTGAACATAGTTTTTTTATTGCTGGAGGAGAAAACTCGGTGTCTTCATCACTAGGTGCTGCTGATGATGGAATTGAGTCTTTCAATATACCGGTCTTATTGATTTCAGCAATAGCTTTGTAATGTTTATATGCATCTTTTTTCTGGTTTTGTACACTTAGTTCTTATGTTTAAGGTGAAAACCTTGTCTACTGCACCCATTGACAAGCTCATATGATCTTCAATTTGTGACCTAAGAATTTCTTTATCTTCTTGTGATACACTAGTCATGTCCATCACTTTTTGCGGGGAAATATGAAATAACTTGACAAGATCATCTTTCCAAATCTCCCGTTTCACATTTGCTTTATCAGCGTTTCTCAATTTCTCTTTACCAAGATTTTGGTATTCTTTGTACAGCTTCTGTATACCAGTACGGATATTCCTCTCAGTCTTCGTTCACACTTCCTGTAGTTTAGTACTGGTAGATTTAGCAGCATCTAAAAGGGTTTCTTTTAGTTCCTTTTGATAATAAATAAAAACTAAAAAGTACTGATCCTTTGAAGGGAGCCGAGCTCCTAAAAACTCACCACCAGACATATTTTTTAGCAGCCAAATTTCTCTTTTGGTTCCCATTTTATAGTTCACTTGCAGTAGAATCCTTTTATAGTAAACTCCAAGGGAGCAGGCAAAGTAGTTAGTAAAATTACCATACTAAAGCACATAAAGTATACTATAGTACTGTATCTTAATTCCGTTAATAATTTGGAGTAATTTTTCATTTTCAAAGCTTTAGCAAGCGAGCACAGACAATGTTTAAGCTAGATCAAAATGCACAGTGCTCAATATACAGGGATTTGCAAGCAACAGTTTGCACAGGGAGCATAGGTCTCACCATTTAATGCAGGTACAGTACTGCTAGTGTGCTCCTCTGTCTACATTTCTGTACAGCCTGGATGATACTGTAGCATTGCAGCCATGCACAAGTAAGTCACAAATTATAAGCATTTCCCTCAGTAATAAGGCAGCAGGTTAAACAGGAAGCATAGGTCTCCCCAGCTGCTACTTTTTTCGTATTTAAAATTTTTATTTTATAAGTAGAAATAGTATAAAGCATACAGATTATTTGGTCATCATTGGTGGAGAAGCAAAATACCAAAGAATACATGCAGTATATTAACAGTAACAGTTATCAATTGAGTATAATATAATAAGCAGTCCTAACAAAATCAAACAAGGACAGTAAACCCGATAGGCCAGTGAAAAATGGGGTGTTGCTGGGTGCGGGAACCTACCGCACTCACATACCAGTGCTCCCCTTTGCCAATGCTGCAAGTGGCCCAACCATATTGCAAGTGACCAATCCATGATATATCTTACCTAAAGAAAAGTAGAGGATAAAAGAGAAAGATGGAGAAAAAAGGGTAAAGAAGAGAAAGTAGAAAGGAGAAAATCTGACGTGAAGTACCTGACTCCACATAAGGAAAGAGAGAGAGAAAGAAAGTGAGTCAGGGTGGGAATACAACCAAGTATCCTGATACAACCTAGGATCTGGGGGGAGGCGGGAGGATAAAGTCTCAATATGTAGACAAGATAAGGTAAAAAGACAGTGGGAGCCTAACATTATGGGGGGTGGAGAGGGGGGTGGAGACAGTGTAAAGATTAAGGAGGTTGGTAAAACTTCAAGTAGCCCATTTCGTGTAAACAAAATTGGTAAATGTGTTGGTAAAAATATAAAGTGCATGGTAACCAATGCTCGGAGCCTTGCAAATAAAATAGACGAACTAGAGTTCATTCTGAATGACAAAGGCTATGACATTGTGGGAATGACCGAGACATGGATGGATGAAAGCCATGACTGGATAGCTAATTTAAAAGGATACAATGTGTTTAGGAGGGATAGAACAGGGAAAAAAGGTGGAGGGGTTTGTCTCTTTGTTAAGAATTCTTTTACAGCTGTCCTCAACGATGAGATGGAGGAAGATTGCGAAGATGTGGAGTCCGTTTGGGTAAATATTGATGGTGGAAATAAAAGTTGCCAATTGCTTATTGGGGTATGCTACAGACCACCTCTTATTAATGAAGCTGCAGAACTGCGATTACTACAGCAGATTGAAAAAGCTGCAAGTAAAAACGAGGTCATAATTATGGGCGACTTCAACTTTCCAGACATTGACTGGGGTATTGAGGCTACCCATTCTGGTAAAAGCAGCAGATTTCTGGCAGCACTACAGGACAATTACTTGACTCAAATGGTAACGGAACCAACTAGGGGGAATGCGTTACTGGATCTGATCATTTCTAATAGACCAGATAATGTATCAAATGTGCAGGTTCAAGAACATTTGGGAAATAGTGATCACAACATGATAACGTTTGATCTGGTGACTGATAGGCCACGGGGCAGCGGGACCACTAAAACTATGAATTTTAGAAAAGCAAAGTTCAATCAAATTAGGCAGGCACTAAGTTTGGTGAACTGGGATAATGTACTACAAGGGGACGACACTGAAGGGAAATGGCAAGCTTTTAAACGTATTCTCAATCAATATTGTAGTATGTATATCCCATATGGAAACAAAATGTCTAGGAATAAAAAAAGGCCTCTATGGATGAATAGAAAGGTTAGGGATAAAATGAAGAGGAAAAAGAATGCCTATAAGGTCCTAAAACAGGAGGGGACTGAGGCTGCACTAAGCAATTATAAGGAGTGCAATAAAAATTGTAAAAAAGAAATTAGGCTGGCAAAGATCGAAGCTGAAAATCAAATCGCTAGGGATATCAAATCTAACCCAAAAAAGTTTTACAAGTACATCAACTCTAAAAAAAGAAAGGTTGACTGTATAGGAATCCTAAAGGATGAGGGTGGGAACTCAATGGTGGACGACCAAGGTAAGGCAGAGTTATTAAATGCTTTCTTTGCTTCTGTCTTCACAAAGGAAACAGCACTGTTGCAAATTACAGAGGCAGAAGAGTCTCAATCTTCTAACTGTAATATTAAATACTTAACGCAGGAAGAAGTAAAGGCAAGACTAAATAAATTAAAAATAGACAAGGCACCTGGCCCGGATGGCATGCATCCTCGGGTCCTAAGAGAATTAAGTTCAGTTATAGCTAAGCCCCTTTATCTTATCTTTTGTGACTCTCTTGCAACTAGCAGAGTCCCAGTGGATTGGCGTACAGCCCACGTTTTCCCATTATTTAAGAAGGGCAAAAAATCTGATCCAGGAAATTATAGACCTGTAAGCTTAACATCAGTTGTATGCAAACTATTTGAGGGGTTACTAAGAGATACTATACATGACTTCATAGTAGAAAATCTTATTTCTCAGCATCAACATGGGTTTACTAAAGACAGGTCCTGTTTGACTAACATGCTCAGCTTTTATGAGGTAGTGAATGCTAATATGGATATTGGGAATGCTGTAGATGTGATATACTTGGACTTTGCAAAGGCCTTCGACACTGTTCCCCACAGAAGTCTGGTGCAAAAGTTGAGGATGCAAGGACTGGGGAAGAGTTTGTGTGCATGGATAGGGAACTGGCTAATGGACAGAAAACAAAGAGTTGTGGTCAATGGATCGTACTCAAAATGGGAGACTGTTAGCAGTGGGGTCCCACAGGGGTCTGTACTGGGTCCAGTGCTCTTCAATTTATTTATTAATGACCTAGTAGATGCAGTAGTGAGCAATGTTGCTATTTTTGCAGATGATACAAAATTGTGCAGAATCATCAACTCTCAGGAAGATAGTGTCATATTGCAACAGGATCTGGATAGGATGGCTATATGGGCACATACATGGCAGATGAAATTCAATGTTGACAAATGTAAAGTCATGCATTTTGGTCGTACCAATGGTCTAGCACCATACAAAATAAATGGGATACAGTTGGGAACATCAAACTTGGAGAAGGACTTAGGAGTACTCATCGACAACAAGTTAAATAATCGTACTCAATGCCAAGCCGCTGCAGCTAAAGCGAACAAAATTTTGGGATGCATTAAAAGGGAAATAAAAACTCGAGATGCTAGCATAATATTGCCCGTTTAACTCTCTAGTAAGGCCACATCTGGAATATGGAATTCAGTTCTGGGCACCACATTACAAAAAAGATATTGCAGTTTTAGAGCAGGTGCAGAGACGAGCTACAAAATTGATACGTGGGATGGAAGGTCTCGCTTACCAAGAAAGGTTAGATAAACTGGGTTTATTTAGTCTAGAGAAAAGACGCCTTAGAGGAGATCTAATTAACATGTATAAATACATTAGAGGGCAATATAATAGCTTAGCGGATGAGCTTTTTGTCCCTAGGCCTTCTCAAAGGACTAGAGGACATGAGCTGCGCATGGAGGAAAAACGTTTTAGCCATTTATTTAGGAAAGGGTTCTTTACAGTAAGAGTGGTTAAGATGTGGAATGCATTGCCACAGGAAGTCGTTATGGCAAACTCTATACCTGCATTTAAAGGGGGCTTAGATGCTTTCCTTGCGTTGAAAGACATCCATGGCTACAATTACTAGGTTATGCCTAATGATGTTGATCCAGGGATTTTATCTGATTGCCATCTGGAGTCAGGAAGGAATTTTTCCCATTTGGAGCTAATTGGACCATGCCTGGTGGGGTTTTTTTCGCCTTCCTCTGGATCAACAGGGGTATGTGGGGGACGGGCTGGAGTTTACTTTGTACTGGTTGAACTCGATGGACGTATGTCTTTTTTCAGCCAAAATAACTATGTAACACTATGTAACTATGTAACCACTAGATGGTAAATTAAACCAGGAGGTTAACTGCGGCGACTATTCAAATAGAAGCGTGGAAGCTAGATACTCCCCAAATTTTATCAAATTGTAATTGTTTATCTGTTAATCTAGCAGTAAGCAATTCCATCCTATAAACATGGGTCAACTTAGTCAGAACCTCAGCTCTAGATGGGGTGTTAGGATCTCTCCAGTGTTTAGCAATTAAACATCTGGCAGCTGTGAGATAGTGATTTAACAAACGTTGAGCGTGTGATTTTACTTTTGGGATGGGTTTTGACAGGATACAGTACCAGGGATCATTGGGAACTACTAGATTGGTATGTTGGAATATGAGTTGGATAACATCCGCCCAGAAGTTCTTAATATGGGGGCAATCCCAAAAGATATGGAATAGGGATCAAGGCTTACCGCATTCCCTCCAACAAAGTGGAGAGACCGCTGAAAACCACTTGTGCAGCTTAACTGGAGTCCTATACCACATTAGCATTATTTTATATATATTTTCCTTTTTGGTTACACAGATAGAGGTTTTGGCCGCGTTGACCCATATTTTAGACCAAGTTTCCAGGGTAGTTTGAGTACCACATTCATCATCCCAATACTTCATATAATTATGCCAAAAATTTACTGTTTTACGAATAGGAGCATTTATCCAGGTATATAGGCTAGAAATTAGTCCTCATTGTTGTGGGCCCATTTCCCATATTACCTCTAGTTCCGATTTTTTAGGGAATGTTAAGGTTGGTGAGAGAGATCAAAGGAAATTCCTTATTTGCATATATTGCAGGAAGTAAGAGTTGTCCATATGGTGCTTTTCTTTTAGAGAATCAAATGAAAGTAGTTGATTATCTGTTGGATCCAAAAGATCCTCTATAAACCTAATGTGATTAGTGTGCCATTTGGACCAGCTGGTACTTTTGAGGTAATCCATGCAGGCCCAGAGTAGTGTGTAGTTAGTGAGCAGGCTACAATTTTCTGCCAGCCTGCCCACCAACTACAGCTCATGGGTCCTCTACTGACATATGACCAATGTGCCCGCCTACTTTCCACTATAGCTGGATACAGAATACCGCAGGGGCCAAAAAAAAAAACAGGTTTACTATAACAGAAGTTCTATTATATCAGAGTTTACTATATTAGGCATTACTCCCACATACTTATAATGGTGCTTGGCCGGAACCTGGACATTGGTTTACTACACCTGAATGTTTACTATATCAGAGTTTACTAGAACAAGAGCATACTGTACCTGCGAAAGTGAAAGAAATGCATGAGAAGCCCATTATTGCAAAGTACTTCAATGTTAGAAATGTCACTAGTTTGAGATAAAAGTGGTCAATGTGTGCAACCCCTATATATTATCCAATCTTCTTGAAATTTGGCACATATATTTTTTACATCACTGAGACTCAGGGTGTAAGCAAAGTCATATGAAAATCACATCTTTGGAAAAAATGAAACAAGACCATACAGCGGATTAATAACAAACATTCCTCTCAAATGGTGTGAAGTGTGTGTGTGGCAGCAACCAGGTGAGGAGTACAATGACAAGTGTGTCTTGCCTACAGTCATGCGTGGTGGTGGGAGTGTCGTAGTTTGCATGAGTGCTCCCGGCACTGGGGAGCTACAGTTTATTAAAGAGAACCCGAGGTGGGTTTGAAGAATGTTATCTGCATACAGAGGCTGGATCTGCCTATACAGCCCAGCCTCTGTCGCTATCCCAACCCCCCCTAAGGTCTCCCTGCACTCTGCAATCCCTCATAAATCACAGCCTCGCTGTCGACACACAGCGTGTCGCAGCGGGCTGTGTTTTTCTCTATAGTGTCAGTCTGCTGCTCTCCCACCTCCTGCAGAACTCCGGTCGCCACCTGCCTCCCTTCCCTCCCCACTAGAAGGAAGGGAGGGGGCAGGGACCGGAGCTCTGCAGGAGGCGGGGGAGCAGCCGAGACTGACACTACAGATGTAAACACAGCACGCACAGCACGGCTGTGATCTATGTCTGATTGCAGAGTGCAGGGGGACATTAGGGGGGTTTGGAATACCAACAGAGGCTGGGCTGTATAGGCAGATCCAGCCTCTGTATGTAGATAACATTCTTCAAACACACCTCAGGTTCTCTTTAAGGGAACCATGAATGCCAACATTTACTGTGACATGCTGAAGCAGAGCATTATCCCCTCCCTTCAGAAACTTACAACATGATAACGACCCCAAACACACTTCCAAGAAGACCCCTGCCTTGATAAAGAACTAAGGGTAATGGTGTTGGACTGGCCAAGCATGTCATTAGACCTAACCTCTATTGACTATCAGTGGGGCATCCTCAAATGGAAGGTGGAGTAGAACAAGATCTCGAATATCCGCCAGTTTTGTGATGTCGTCATGGAGAAGAGGATACCAGTGGTAACCTGTGAAGCTGTAGAGAACTCAATTGCTTAACAGGGTTAAAACAGTGCTGGAAAAGGATGGTGGGCACAAAAAAAAAACATTGGGCACAATTTTAACATTTTTCTGCCAGCGTTTAAGACATTTATGGCTGTGGGTTGAGTTATTTTGATGGGACAGCAAATTTACACTGTTATACAATTTGTACATAAACTACTGTACATAAAGTGTTATATATTCTGTGTTGTTCCATCTTCCATGAAAAGATACAGAATAATAACATATTTACAAAATGTAATCCTTAATACTCACTTTAGTGAGAGTTTGTATAAAACACAGCCATTTAAAAGTATTACTAGCAGTAAATGGCAGATGGCAATGTCAATACCAGCTGCTGATCACTCCCTTAGATCCTGTATAAATGTAATAATAAAGCTAATTACTGTTCCCATCTTAGTCAGTTTTGGAAATTCATGGACAGCTGCCAATTGATATGTCTTATGTTTTTTTTTTAAGAACAATATATTTGCACAAAAAAAACTTATGTAACACTGATATATTAACAACAATAACACAACTAAAATGCTTTCTGCCATAGGCTAAAAGCACTTAGATATGTCTCATATAAATATATAGTTGCAAGGTGGAATGTGTTACAGATGAAAAGTTTTGTGTTTATAAATGCCAGACTAAACATGTGGCTATTCAGTTTGCATTTAAATGTCTCCACAGTTGGAGCTGCCTTGATTGGGTGTGGTAGGGTGTTCCAAAGGCTAGGAATAGCATGACAGAAGGCACTGGCTCCAAAGGTTTTGAAGTTGCCTCTCGGGACTGACCAAGTTATTCGATCCTGTTGATCTGAAGTTGTGGGAGGTGCAATGCAGTTGCAGAAAATCCTTCAGGTATCCAGGGCCTAAATTGAGCAAATATTTGAGGCTGGTTTCACACTGCTAACCAGCATTAGCATTAAGGTGCGATGCCAAGATCGCATCAAACCGCAAAGCCAAAAACAGCCTTCAGGGATTCCCGCGTCAATGTACAGTAATATCCTTCTGGCTGACAGCAAAGTAGGAAGTGAGGCTCTCTAGCACACACTTCCTGTGGCCGAAGAAACAAAGGAAGTGTATTGCCAAAATTGTACATTTATTTTATGAAAGTTAAAATGGTCTATAGTTAATCGAAACAAAACAACCAGCATGGGCTTGAGTAAAATTGAAATGTTACAGACATGGTCAAAAATGTGTTTGTACATAATGGACAAGGATACAGCTACCCAACAATCACAAGAAAGAGATATTAAGCTTGGTCACACACATGGCCCATTTTAATCTTCTTAATATCTTAGTGGATTCAGAGAAATTGTAGACCTATACTTCTATTACATATGCAAATATAATGATTTCATAAGACAAATGTCCTAGCACACATCTTTGACGGCCATGCTTCTTTACTTACATATCAAAGGATAGCAGAACTACCTTTATGTAATTTCAGGGAACCTAATTCCATGCTTCTTAAACCCCAACACCAGGCACAAATATGTTCCTATCCTGTGTAAGCATCCATTGAAAGAGCTAGTTTTTCATTTATACCAACTTCTTGATTAGCTGATCCCAAATAAATCAATTTTAAAATACCCATTCACAAGTCCTTTTAACTAATGACTTCCTCCATCACAGAGACTTCCACAACCAAAGACTCAATCCATGGTTTGACTGTGTATAAATCATAATAATAATATTGCCGAGTAACTTGATTTATGAGCGCTTTGCAAGACAAGCAAAGATATGGTATATAGTATAATGGTATTTTGACTTGATAAGCAAGCAACATCTTGATATACAAGCACAGAATGTATATACATGTTCCGTAATCACAACTGAGTCGATGGTTTTTTTCGCTTTGACCCTGCAGGATTGTACTTAATTTGAGTGTAGGGACTGTACAATGTCACATTTCCATAAAATCCTTAAAAGTAGGCAAAAACCACTGTCATTGGATACGTTTTTTGTTAAATTCACACACAAAAAAGGTTAATAGCAATGATTCTGTTCTAGTGAAAGTCTTTTTAGCCACTTAAGCCTATCTGGACAAGTATTCTCGTCCAGGTAGGTGCAGCTAATGGCAAAGTGGACGAGTATTCTCATCCAGTTTGCAAGCAGCAATACCCGCGGGGGTCTCGGGGACCCGGCCCTGTGCACTCTGGCGGTTTTATGTTTCGGCATTTAGGGAAGCGAAGCAAAGCTTCTCGGAACCAATCGCATTGCCTGTAATGAATGGACATGACCTCAGTCAGGGGCTATGTCCATTCATAAGAATAAACGTGAATCAACAGGAAAACAAAAACACTTCCTGGCAATCCAGGGAGTGTTTCAATCACCATCAAGTTAAATTAAAAGTTAAATTACACTGCACAGATTTTATTTATTAAAAAAAATATTACAATTAAATCACTTCCAAAGCCCCCTTCCCCCACCCCAGTTACCCAGCAAACAAATTTAAAAAAAACGTAAAAAAATCCCATAAATAGTTGCCTTAGGAACTTCCCTTTTTTTAACATGTATGTCATGAGGGTATATTACTGTTATTTTAGTACATAAGGGCTTCCAATTGATGGGACACAAAAAAAAACACAGAGAAAATACACCTTTATTTCCAAATAATATCTTGTCACCATACATTGTACTAGGAACATAATTTAAATGTTGTGATAGCCGGGACTAATAGGCAAATAAAATCAAAAGTTTGCTTTCTTAAAACAGAAAGAATTTGCGATAATTCAGGTTGGAGTGAGCTTGAGATGTCTCCCAGTGCATCACTGCTGAATATATGCAAATTAACCATTGTTACCCTTAGAAGCTAAACACACCTCCAGAACCGCTGGAATGCAATGATGTGTTAGTTTGTTAATTTGTACAGAGTCATAATAATCCAACATGCATACAGACTGTTTCGGATTGTTTGATCCTCATCAGTGCATGGCATGGATTAATTTGGCTCTAAGGAATAGGGCTTGTAACACCGAGAGGTACAGACTAACCAGCACGCTCATGGTGACCCAGAACTCATTGCATTCCAGCGGTTCTGGAGGTGTGTTTAGCTTCTAAGGGTAACAATGGTTATTTGCATATATTCAGCAGTGATGCACTGGGAGACATCTCAAGCTCACTCCAACCTGAATTATCGCAAATTCTTTCTGTTTTAAGAAAGCAAACTTTTGTTTTTCTTAGCATTTTAGTAAAGGGGCTTTTAGGACCATTGTAGTCCCTTACACACTCCAATGAGTTCTGGGTCACCATGAGCTGGCTGGTTAGTCTGTACTAATAGGCAAATAGAATGAGTGGGTTTTATTTATAGTAGCATTACTTATTTCAAAACTATAGGGGGTGGAATTGAAGAAATAGTGTATTTTATCTTTTTTTGTGTGTGTGTATTTGCCTATAAATGCATACAAAATAAAGTAATTACTGAAAACAAATATTACTCCCAAAAAGCTTAATTTGTGGTGCAAAAAAACAAGATATGGATCATTTACGTGTGATGATTAGTGATAAAGTTATTGTCAAATGAATGGGAGAGGCGCTGACATGGGGAAAAATGCTTCTATCCTGAAGAAAACACCTGCGGGCTGACTGATGGTTAAACTTCATACAGTACTTTGTATTAAATATTTTTCTATAAATGTTTTTGGTTCAGTGTGGATTGATTTTTCATTAATCCTTACGGAGAAATTCACTTTGATATAGGAGTGATTTTGATTACAAGTACGTTTCTGGAATGAAATATGCTCGCAAACCAAGGTTCCACTGTACCTCAGACATACTTTACAGCCATTTAAACTAAATAGGTAAGCGGGTCATACATTTACTAAACTAATTAAATCTGGGTGGAAGCCAATATCTGGAGGATCCACTTTGTCTTCTCTGTAGTGTTGCTGCTCTGTACTTCCTGCTTCTCAGATCAGGCGCTTGAGCCCAAACTGAGAAGCAGGAAGCACAGAGCACAACACAACAGAGAAAACAGACAAGACCTCCAGCACTTGAAAGTGGAGGATTGTGAGCTGCACGTTGCCCAATGTGCTCTGTAACCCTGTGTGTGGGAGTATGTGTAGGAGGATGTGGAGTGCATAGGGAGGAGGAGCTAGAGAGCATATGCTGCCGGTGCCACACAGTGGCAAGAGGGAAGCCTGAGGAGAGGGATAGAGGATAGATGTCGGGTCACTCTACCACACACTCACAGCCCTGCTCCCAGAGGCTGGAGCCTCTGCTTTGGCCCGGTCCTACCCTGCAGTACATGGCTAATCTGAAAATCAGCAGACCAAGACAAAAAAAGGTCCATACAGTACAGCAAACATCAACACATTTCAAGGGACATTTGGTTTGAAAAGATCAGAAAAACTAAACAAATATGTGTTGTTTCAATAAATGTATTTACATCATGATTTCTTATCAGCAGGCGACAGATTAGATAATATCCAGAATCTGTAAAGTAGCATGGGAATATTGTCTTCAGTCCTCAGAATATTGCCATCAGCCTACATACATACTCTGCGTGCCTAAACAACATTGTACATAGAAGAGGGACACAGGTGCAGGAGGATTCCCATTGTGGGAAATGCATAAGCAATTGGCTGAAAACTCAGACATGGTCATTTGTTATTCCCCCATGCTTGGGCAGCTGCATATGCTGACATCCCACTGTTACCCATACATATGATAAAGGAATATTTTGAGTGTCATTTGTTTTAATGTCTGTATGAGGACAAACAGAGTAGCTCAGCAAACTGAAAACCAGATGATTGGGACAGATGTAATTCCCAGGCATATCCAGCAACAGTCCAAAAAGAAAAAAAACACCACCAATTCTGATTTATTTGTATGTGTAATCTAATGTATATGGTCATGTATTTGTATAGTGCTGATCTCTTCCACAGCACTTTACAAGGTACATAGTCATGTCACTAACTTTCCCTCCGAGAAGCACAGTCTAATTTACAATAGGATAAAGCCAAGTTCTGGGGGGAAAAATTAACTTATCAGTATGTTCTTGAGCTGTGGTAGGGAATCCGAGTGCCAGAAGAAACTCAAACAAACACAGGGAAAATATCCAATGCAGACAATGGCCTAGCCAAGATTTAGACACAGGACTTGAGCACTGAATGGCAAAAGTGCTATCCATTACATCACTGTGGAATCTTTTGGAAGAGTTCTCTATGGGGCAGATTCATCAAGCTGTGCTGCTAAAGCAGCGCATCTTAAAGACAGGAGCTCAAGCACAGCCCACACTATGTTGCAGTAGTGCAGCTAGTGTGTGCTCGTTAACTTAAGCTCGCTCCTCCAAACTAACGGCTCCTGTCACTTGACAGGTAGCCTATTGGGCCAATCAAAGTGCTGGGATGGCGTCACTGGATGCGCCGGAGCTCAGAGCGGGTTTAGTGGAGTGGGCGTTAGTTCGGAGAAGAGAGAGTAAGTTAACCTGTGCACACCAGCTGCACTACTGCAGCATAGCGTGCACTGAACTTGCGCTCCTGTCATTAAGCTGCGCTGCGTTTCCCCTTTGTGCCTTACTGCACTTGCATTTTGAATAGCTAGATGATGCAAATCAAGCAGCAGGCTTCCTGCTACACTGCTGTGCTTGCCGTCGACTCCTTCAACTGATGGGATCACCCAAACAAAATTGAATACATTTTAATGAGCTGCAGAAGCCTTACTTAAAAGAAAAAGGTACCTTTCAGCACTTTGCTCAATAAGCGTTCCAATTGTATTTTTACTTGGCTTTTAAAGAGACACTGAAGCGAAAAAAAAATGATGATATTATGATTTGTATGTGTAGCACAGCTAAGAAATAAAACATTAAGATCAGATACATCAGTGTAATTGTTTTCAGTACAGGAAGAGTTGAGAAACTCCAGTTATCTCTATGCAAACAAGCCATTAAAGAGACTCTGTAACGTCAAAAAGATCCCCTGGGGGGTACTCACCTCGGGTGGGGGAAGCCTCCGGATCCTAATGAGGCTTCCCACGCCGTCCTCTGTCCCACGGGAGTCTCGCTGCAGCCCTCCGAACCGCCGGCGACAGAGCCGACTGTCAGTTCAATATTTACCTTTGCAGGCTCCAGCGGGGGCGCTGTGGCTGCTCTCGGCTCCGGACTACACGGAAATACCCGATCTCAGTCGGGTCCGCTCTACTGCGCAGGCGCCGGAAACTTGCGCCTGCGCAGTAGAGCAGACCCGACGGCGATCGGGTATTTCCGTGTAGTTCCGAGCCGACAGCCGTCAGAGCGCCTGCGTAGGAGCCAGGAAGGTAAATATTGACGTCGTTATTCTTGGAGAGCTGCAGCGAGACCCCTGAGGGACGGAGGACGGCGTGGGAAGCCTCATTAGGATCCGGAGGCTTCCCCCACCCGAGGTGAGTACCCCCCAGGGGATCTTTTGATGTTACAGATCCTCTTTAAGCTCTCCGACTAAGTTAGTCGTGGAGAGGGCTGTTATCTGACTTTTATTATCCCAACTGTTCCTGGACTATTTACTTTTCCTCTGCTAGAGGAGAGGTCATTACTTCACAGACTGCTCTGAAAGACTCATTTTGAATGCTGAGTGTTGTGTAATCTGCACATATTATAGAATGATGCAATGTTAGAAAAAACACTATATACCTGAAAATAAAAGTACGAGAATATTTTCTTTGCTGCTAATCTTCTAGTAATTATTCATAGTACACAACCAATTCACTATATCATATTTTTTTTTCGCTTCAGTGTCTCTTTAAATTGGAATATTAGTCAAGTCTACAAAAGAATGTAGAAATTGCAGCATTTATACAATTATTATTATTATTACAGTGAAGGATGCAAAATCTCACATAACAATAGCAATAAAAGTGTGTGTGTGTGTGTGTGTGTGTGTGTGTCCACTTTCAGTTTCTTTAACATATCACCATACTTTGTTTCAAGTAGCCCTTTGCAGGAAAAGCCTGACCTGGGTGGTCCAGGTGTTTGGGGTGGCTGTTTGTGGAGTGAGAAACCAGGGAGCTGAAAGATGAAGGTAGTTTGGCTCAGCGTGGGAATGTGAACAGTTCAGGCTGTTGCATCTTTCTCTCTACACATAATAAAACTGGAGAAGCAACCTGTCTGTGTGCCATCTAATGTGTTGCCGTGTAAACATAGCTCCAAAATTATGCAAAAGATTTGAGTGCTATGGGCAAAAATATCTGTGGTGATGCAAGAAATGAAAAAGATAAATTAGGTCTTAATTCAGATTCCTAGTCAAAACACAGCATTTTAGTTGTATAGTTGTGCACCAAACACAGCCCCGAGGCTGTTCTATGCCCATAAAGATATACCCATAAAGATCATTATCTTTATTCTGACAACTTTATTTGAAGGCAGACAAAAGGTGACCTTGCAATTAACAAATACGGCTAGTTTGAAAGTTTCTTGGAAAGACCTGCAAACCAGTGGTTGCTATCTTATGTCTGTATCAAATGACAGAGACAAGTATCGTGGGAGTTCTCAAGAACTGTGGCTGCTGGCTCTTGTCATTAATCCTGGGCTTTATTCAATGTGTAGAAAGTTTAAAATTAGAAATTGTGTAGTGCAGTTGGAATTTAATCAGGGTATAATTATGTCTACCACCACGATGTGCACAGCTGTATTTCAATCTGTTATATCAACTTTTTTTTCACAAATCGCAACTGTACTTTGACAGGCATCTCACTGTATGTAAATGTAAAACTAACAGAGAAACACCAAATCCAAGTGATGCAAAATATGAAATAAAACAAGAAAATAAACACAATAGCAATACTTCTATTCAGTCAATACACAATAGAATTTGAATTATTGTTTCTGAAACTACTTTTTCAAGTGGATATTGGGCCATATGCCGATTCACTTTTTCTCCTAAGTTTTCTCCTAGGTGATATTTTCACACCTTATCAATAAAATGGCTTTTAAGCCACTAACAAGCAAGAAAATACCCCAAATAATTTGGACTGTACTTTTTCAGATGCAGAGAGCAGGAAAGTTGATCTAATTAGAAGATGAAAAATTATCTCCTAGGAGAAAACTCAGGAGAAAAAGTTAATTGCATATGGGATATTGGACAGTATGCAATTAACTTTTCTCCTTAGTTTTCCCCTATGGGGTTTATTTTCAAAATTGTCAATAAAAAGGCTTTTAAACCACCAAGCAAGCAAGAAAATACTCAAAATAATTTTGATAATACTTTTTTACCCACTTTTGGTACTTTTTCAATTGCAAAGTGCTAAAAAGTTATTTTAACTATAAGATGAAAAAGTATCTCCTAGGAGAAAACTCAGGAGAAATGGTTATTTGCATGTGGACCATTATGTCATTAAATGGATGCTAAAATAAAAGGTAAATTGAGCTGTGCCTCATATGTGTTACTCATTCAAAACTGCATTTTATTTTATTTGCAAATGCTGGTCTCCATTCTTTGTATTATATATATAAAACCATAAGCTAAAATGTGCCATACCATATGGCATTACATGCTAATAAATCCTTCAATACATAGAATTAATATTACTAGTTTAGAAAAAAGAAATGCTGTTTTGGCTCAGTAACTGAACTGACCGTCCAGTATTTTCAGTGCCTTCTGTTTACTTGCAATCTCTGTTTACTTGCTGGACTTTATTATATGCAATGACAAACAAAGATCACAGGAAGAGCTGATACTGTGATTTGAACCAGGTTTACCCAGGGAATGTTCTTAATCTCTGAAGCTCCTCCATGTACTCTAATTATAATTCCACACTCTCTGCATGATCTTTAAATATACACAAGGATACTGTATACTATCCATAACATTAGTGCATGCTGCTGCAAGGCTCCCAGCTGCAGTGCAAAGTACTAAAATGTGTTTTATAGGACTTTCTAGCTGTGCTTAGAATATTTTTGACCTTTCTATATATTTGTCTCCATCCAGAAGTAAACGTATCCCAAAAAAGGTGTATAGACAATAAGTAATAAATGATGACACTGTTGGAAAACATAAAAATGTGTGACAAGCTGTGACTGATGTTATAAGAACTTTTTCTGCCTGTGATGTAATATATTTCTCATGAAAGTTTCAAGTGTTCTTCCCAGCCTTCTCAGAAAGCTTCTGCTGCTCCCTCCTTACAAAAGAGAGCATAAAACATGCTCATAGCTCCCTCTGATGATCACTGAGAATCGCTCAACTTTCTTGTTCGTGCTTTCAGCTGCTGAGTGGTTAGATCTAATTGCTTCCAAGTGAGGTCAGCAAAAGGTATTTATCGAAAAGCATTGAACAACAACAGACTCAACACACACACACACACACACACACACAGAAGACCCCTCTTGCGTGTTGATTTATGGAAACAATTAGGATTGTGCTGGAGATTTTCTGAGTTGAGAAACAGTTTGCTGCAGAATCTCATGTTGGAAAAAGCAGACGACAGAAATGGAATACATGTACATCCAGCTGTTATCAACAGGAACAAGTAAGTTCATTCTGCTTTTTAACAAAATAATTGGTGTGCTACTTCTGCAGGGCTTTTATTTCTGCATTCAGTGAAGAGAGCTGCTGGATTAACAGACAGCTGTTAACAGCATTAGGAGTTCTTGTAAGTAAATGTCTCTGTAACACAGTGCTTAAGTACTCCAGCTTTTTCTGACAGCTCAGCTCAGATCAGCATGCTGCTTTCCATAAGACATGCTTCTAAAACAGTACCTGCTCACCATGTTTCACTATACTGGCTATGCTGAACTTAAGGATGGAAACCCAGTCATTCAGTAGCAAAACCTATCACTTACAGTGTTGCTTATGTAAGTGGTATACTCTTATTGCTACATATCTAATTTAAAGCATGTCAGAGTGAAGAAGACTTGCAGAGAACACTGGCTAGCATAGGAGCACACATGCATTGTATCAGCTGTCAGAGGTTGCATTGTAGAAATCCTCTATAAACTTTACCATATCTTTGCAGGCCTCTTGCAATTACATTCAACAGTAAAACCGAGCAGTTTTGAATATTACAACTGCCAAGACAGTCCCATCCTGATCTTCTAAGGATACCGGCAAGATACGAGACAGAACACTACAGAGGCATCCACAGTTTATGGCATAGCCACAAGACAATAGTACAAGCCTTGGAGGTATCTTCAGTCATTTCATCTGCATTCACCATAAAGTGTGCAATCAGGTCCTGGACCTAGAAAAACAGATCTACCTGAGAATTCATTTTCATTATGATGTTCATGAAAACCCAGAGCACTGCACTATAATGCGCAAATGGATACTAACTTGGATCCTGCCAACTTTGCTCTACATTCCATATCTTTACATTATCTTTCTACTGGGCACACTCACACTAGCTTGCAATGACATGTCTCCAGAGCAAATGGCTGCAAATGTGAACTGTTCCAGCCCTGAGCGACATACCAGAAGTTATGATTATATGGAGGGTGGGGATGTAAGAATAAGAAAACTTTTTTGTCGAACGCAGTGGTATCTGTGGATTGATAAACGTGGTAATGTGAAGGGTACACAGGACCCAAACAACAGCTACAGTAAGTAACCATCCCTCATTTCATTAACTATCATGCTACAAAGTATGGCTGCAAATACTTTGACAATGAATGAACATAATTATATCATTATACTGTGATGTTGGTCTTGATCCACCCTGCATTATGTGGATAATCCAAGATAAACCAGACTTGTGCTTTATTCCCATGGACAGACATTTGGCATTGATTTACAAATGTATCATTTTAGATAATGCACTGCAGACTGGTTGCAATAACTTTGCTAGTTGTGAATTTAAATATGGTAACCATTAGTTAACTACAGCTTGTGCTGATAAGTAACTCAAAAGTAGGAATACTTATATGGGTCAAAGAGGAGATTTCTTCATTAGCTTTCATGCTTTGTGCAATGGAAAATGGGGAAAAATACGCTTACTGGGTTTCACTGAAAATGTACATAAAAGGATAAACTCATACTAAGTGACAAGTTCTCTAGAAAGTCAATGAGGCTGGATGAGAAGATTGACTATTAACACTACCGTAGAGTGTAAGAAGTAGCGGAAACCAAGGTGCAGGGAAAGGAAGACAGCTGATGGTAGAAGAGACAGATGTAGAAAGGTACTGAACTGCCTGGATGTACAGTTTAGAGATGGAGAAGTTTATTGAGGTCAGAATGCACAATACAACTTTATGGGTGTACACACTAACATAGGTGTTCTAATATATAGAAGAGAGTAAGATCCAAGCATATGTTAGGGAATGGTAAAATATAGGATTAAAAAATACAATGACGTGATTTTAATTAGCGTTTTTTTTTCTGTTTATGAACCTAGTGATATTATACATGAAAATGTATAACAAATGTAGGAAAGTGTTTCTGAATTGAGAATTGCTTAGTTTTGCTGCAAAGGTTTATTATATACTAGTACTATTTGTTTAGAATTATTTGCTGATTATATTTTGTGGCATGAGTGCTTGCCATGAGGTTATCATTCCATAGGAACCTCACAGGTGACTTTTTAGGTGGCATAAAGTAGATTAAGAAATCCCAATGTGAACACAAGGCATGCTGTAAATATTTGTTAATAGTGCTGTTGCTTTATTAGTGGGCTGTCTGTACAACACAGTTGTATCAGCTTTGACTTTTAGTATGTTATGTAAATTATATGTTGATACTGTTACTGTGCTTTATTTATAATGTCACTAGTATTTACATACAATTTAAACTGGATTTTAAGCCTTTTCCTAGCAAATCAATAATCATCAAACATATACTCTTCAAATATAATACAATTTACACTGTACTGATATTAAGTTTATACTTTGTGAATGCAGGAATAACTAACTAGCCATGGAACGTCATTTGTCAGATATATTAACACTGTGTTCTTTGATCATGGTTTTCATATCTATTCAGGATGTGGCTTTTCATTTTATTCGTAGACAATATGGTGCCAATCTTATAAGGGTACACTTAAGCAGAATGTTTCAAGTGATTGCCCTGTATTACTATGACGCTAGTGTCAAAGAAGCAATGATTTAACTTGCATTACCCAGGAATGTGAAGTACCTGGCTGTCAATTGTCATGTGTTGAAGTAAACATTGTTTGGAGGAAAAAGTTCCTACTGTCCATATTAAAGGAATAACATTCAGAGTAAGATGTTTTCCAGTCAGTGAATCTGTAATATTTAGATTACCACCAAGGGATAAAGTAAGTGGAATCCTCAGAATGACAAGATGTATGGCTATGTGACACTTCCATGAAGGCATTTCGAAAGTTCAAAACTTTATATGAAAAGCCATGAACGTACACAGATGTTCCCATACTTTTACCATATTCATATGCTCTGAAAATTATTCAGTAATACATCCCCAAAGCCAATGTAAAGCATAAAGTATATTTGTATTTATATTTTTAAAGAATTATTTAGATAATAGATCCCCTACCAGTAGCTAAGAAAGCATAATAAACTGCTTGTGTCTGCCAGCTGAATGATGGATATCAACAGTTGTTTGATACTCATGTTTGATAACGAACAGCACCTATACTCTGATCATACTACCAGGAAAACAATACACTTGAGATATACTGATAATTCCATTGTAAGCATGCTAATGAGAAACAAGATGTAGCAGGTGCAGTGCGCGTTCTATACACTTCTCACAACGTCTTTGGTACTGCAAAACCACTTTTCAGGATGAGATGCACAAAAGTGATCCCACCAGATTTGTTGATGAAATATAAATTTATAACAACAGTGGACAGATAATCTCTTAACTGGGTACTCCACTGTAACATATTACGCAGGATATAATATTACTCTTAACACATTATTAATTAGGAAAGCATGAACAATACATTGCTGGGTATAATTAATAAAAATGCTTATGTGGAGAATTTTAGTCAAAGTGAACACTGTTATAAAGAGATAACCTTTTTATAAACACTTTGTCCCATTCAATGATTGTGCTATGGCACTCTATATAGATCATTCTGAATCTTAGAAAACTGACATTCGGTGGTATATATTTATTTATGCCCAGTTGAGACAACAAAAATATATTGGTGTATCTGCTAAGGTCTGAAGACTATGTGCCTGAGGCTATGACATTCTTTAAACCTTGAAAGGACAACTGTAGACTGGATTAAAAGCTTCACACAGAATCGCCTTGTAATTAATTTGTAACTGTACTATTTTATGATGCCTGGAAGTATCAGCTACTTAATTATTCCCTAAGTAACACAAATCGGCCCAGACTTATTTCTTTGAACAGTGAATTTATAGGTGAGCCTATGCTAACTTTCTCACTTTGAAACACAACTTCAGCCAAACCTCATGTTAAGTTCTGTGTATAGTGGAAAAGGGCTTAGACTAGTTAATGGTTAGAGGGGGACTTCCCTTCACTTCCTGTCTCAGTAACAGGCAATATTGTGGTATGACTTTTGCTTGTCTTCAGGGCAGGAAGTAAGAAACACAGACAGCAATACAATCTGATAGCATTTCTTACTCCTTCCAAGTGTATAAAACATTTTTACTTTGGATAAATGTTTATTTTGCTGTTGGAGACACTTTGCTCTCTTTCTGACTTGTGCCAACTATCATCAGGACAGGAAGCAAAAGCATGACTCGCCTTTGGGGACACATACATCGATATTTCACTTCATTGCTCTGTTCAAAACAAGAATGTAAATTTTGACTGGAGTTTGAGTTTATGAATCCAGCATAATTTATAAGCACTTAACTAATTTATATTCAATCATACAAGGCTCCTGAAAAAGTAGTACACTTTAGTTTCATTCTGGCTACAAATATAAAGAATATTATGTAATATTTTTCAACTATCAATTTCAAAACAATTACAAAAGGATCTAGTGATCAATTGAAAGTTTAAAAGTTATCTAATTGATCCAATAAGCGCTTCATTTTCCAACATTCTTATTTGATGAAATGATCACATTTTAAAACAATGCAATCTAAGCTAACAAGAAACATTTTTTTATTGACTGATCACCCTTGACACATGTGTGGCCAACTTAAATGCTAGTTATTTAACTATGCTTCATCATATTTTATATTTGAAATGTAGTATCTTTCTGAAAATAAACTAAGCTGTGAGTGTGATGGAATCCAATGTCTCTTCTTATCACTTTGGATCTGTAAACTTTTTGACTTTTTTCATTACCAAAAGAAATGCAGCAAACCAGCTGTTTTATCTCAGACAGGATATAAATTGCCCAAGATCTGCAAGGGATACATGTATTTTAAACATAACATCAGATTACCGGGTATGGTGTGGCTTCAATCCAAAATACTGACATGACTTTTCATGCATAGAAAGTCCTAATTACTATCACTAACAGAAATCTTTTTAACTCCATTCAAGTCTTCCAGAGATGATCTGACTTATGTAGAATATCTATAGATGTCCCAATAAAGTGTTAGCCATACAGACAAGATTATCTTCTCACTACCTCTTCTTATCCGGTCTATATGTTTACATACTAGCTGGCCATTAAGTATCTTTCTGGATTAATGGATCATTGAGGTTTAAACTTCCGTCTTATATAGTTGTTATGTCTGATTATTATGGTGTACCTGCATTTATAAAACACTGACAACTTCCACGGAGGGTGTGTGTGTGTGTGTATGTGTGTGTGTGTGTGTGTGTGTGTGTGTGTGTGTGTGTGTGTGTGTGTACTCTTATACTGAAGATACAAGTATGTGAACCATAATATATACAGTCTAAATTGTTAAAAATGTTCACATACTGGTAGTAAATAAGGTGCAGTCTGTGCTGATGCCAGCTGGCTTACTTATCTTTGTAACTCCAACTGCTTTGACAGCTGTAAATTGCCACTTAGTACTTAGCTATATTTCTTCTGTTGTAGCACTGATAATATCTGCAAACTCCAAGTTTGGGTGTAAATGGTACTAATGACTCATTTTTTATGTAAACATTGGAAGAGATAAGCTTGTATATTACAACAGATTCAAAATCTGCAATATTGAGCCTAATTTAAGTAATTGTAAGCTATGAATTATAAGAAGATAACCATTTTTAGAATATTAATCTGATGAGGATTGTTTAAGATTACATTTCTGTTTCAATAATTTTATTGAAGAATAAGTACATTGCATAGCAGATTTTGTGCTTGACCAGCTTACAACTTAGAAGGTGACCTCCATGCAGCACCATTCACCTGTTTGAATGCCAGCAAGATCTAGGCAGTAACTTGTACTAAGATTGAGAGGTCTCTGGTGTTTTTCAAAAGAATTGTTCAATTACTGAATACAGAATCTGGAGCACTCTGATCCAGTGGTGGCACACCTTAGGGCAGGACCACAAGATGCATAGAAAGGTCCTCCTTTGGGCACACGTCCATAAAATGAAATTTAAACTTCTAAGTCAATCCTTTTGTGAGTCAATGGCTTAATGTGACTCTTGGCAATGGTAATAATATGTAAAGGACACCTGAAGTGAGGGGGATATGGAAGCTGCCATATTTATTTCCTTTTAAACAATACCAGTTGCCTGGCAGCCCTGCTGATCTTTCAGGCATCAATTGTGTCTGAATCACACACCTGAAACAAGCATGCGGCACATCTAGTCAAACTTAAAGGATACCACAACAGACATGTGGCATAATGAGATAGACATGGGTATGTACAGTGCCTAGCACACAAATAACTATGCTGTGTTCCTTTTTTTCTTTCTCTGCCTGAAAAAGGTAAATATCAGGTATGTAAGTGGCTGACTCAGTCCTGACTCAGACAGGAAGTGACTACAGTGTGACCCTCACTGATAAGAATTTCCCCCTTTTTTATCTCTTTCTTGTTCTCAGAAGCCATTTTCTTCTAGGAAACTGTTTTATAGTTGGAATTTCTTATCAGTGAAGGTCACACTGTAGTCACTTCCTGTCTGAGTCAGGACTGAGTCAGCCACTTACATACCTGATATTTACCTCTTTCAGGCAGAGAAAGAAAAAAAGGAACACAGCATAGTTATTTGTGTGCTAGGCACTGTACATACCCATGTCTATCTCATTATGCCACATGTCAGTTGTGGTATCCTTTAAGTCAAATACCTGGATGCTTGTTTAGGCTCTATGGCTAAAAGTATTAAAGGCAGAAGATCAGCAGGACATCCAGGAAATTTGAATTGTTTAAAAGGAAACAAATATGGCAGCCTCCATATCTCTCTCACTTCAGGTGTCCTTTAAATAAATCCTGTGACTTTTGAAGTGTTTTCATCTGAAATATTTGATTATTATAAAGATTTCCAACTTGTTCAAATTCTGCATGTCAGGATGAATCGCAACTCTTGGCACTAGGAAGAGGGAAAGATGCATATCACTGTGAATACACTGATTCTATTCCCTGGTGGAGCTCTATGCTTCAGGGCAGATGAATCTTGCATGCCCACATGCAGCCTGACTGATAGAGGTCATCTGGTGGACACCTGATCATCCAATCATTCTGCGAGAAACAAATCAATCCAAGGCTACACTATACTGATCTACTATGATACAAGTGTCACCAAGAAGTAGTGAAAGTAGTGGGGAAAAACATTTTCTGAAACAAATCAAGCACAAATTTACTGGCTAAGTGGGCAGTTCTCGTGCTTTGCAGGGCTACAGTCCCAAGTAAAATCTCAGCCATGCAAGAACGTGCATTACATTGGTATGTTCTGTCTGTGTCCTCCAGTAACATTATATAGCAATGTGCACACTTTATCAAGCATTGTGTGTAACCTAATAACATTACAAAGCAGTGTGCGTACCCCTATAACATTACAAAACAGCGTGTGGACCTAGGGCCAGATTTACCATAAGGCACTGTAAGCACGTAACATTATAGAGCAGAGTTTGTACTCCAAAAATGTTATAAAGCAGCATGTATATCTTAGTAACAATGTAAGGCAGAGTGCATAGCCAAATAACATTATAAAACAGTGTGCATACCGTAACAACAGCATAAAGTAGCGTGTGTACACCAATAAAATTATAAAGCAGTGTGTCCCCGATACCAACATTATAAAGCAATGTGTGTCTTCCAACAGCAGCCTATGCCTCCCAATAGCTGCTTGTGGCCATCCAATAGCAGAAAACAATGACACCCAAGAGCAACAGTCTGTGACTTTCAGTAGCTGCAGCCTCTGTCTCCCAACAGCAGCAGGCTGTGCACCCCCAACTGCTGCCTGTGTCCCACAACAGAAGAAGCCAGTGCCCCCCAGCAGCAGTCTGAGTACCCCAACTGCTGCCTGTGTCCCCTCAAAGCAGCAACATATGACCACCAGTAGCAGCCATCTCATTCCCCCAGTAGTTTTAGCCTGTGCTCCAACAGTAGCAGCCTTTCCCCCAGTAGTTGCAGCCTGGGTCCCTCAGTAGTTTCAGCTTGTGCCCCAATAGCAGCAGTCTTGTCCCCAGTAGTTGCAGCATGTGCCCCCCCAGGTAGCAGCAGCATGTGCCCCCCCCCCCCCCCCAGGTAGCAGCACATGTAACAGATACAGTGGCTATTGTTCCTTTCCCCCTGCCCTTCATAGAAGCAGCCTGTGTTTCCCAATAATTTACCATTCAGTGGTGCTTTCATGTCTCTACTCTTTCATGCCTGGCTCTCTCCAGTTCTCCTCCACGTGAACACACAGCTTGCACTTAGAGAAGCACACAGTCATTGACCACACCTCCTCTTGCCTGGCAGCTGTCTCTGTCCCCAGTCTTCTCCCTAACCCTGCATTCTAGTCTCCTGCTTGCAGGAAAAAAAACATATAAAAGGATATATGGCCGCACAGGAGGTGGGCCCCAGAAGCCAGTGGGCCCCTGTGCAGTCGCACAGGCTGTACTGACGTCTGTCCGCACCTGACTATGATGCAACAATGACAGACAATGAAGTGCTTTGTTCAGTTATAATTTATTCTGAAAATCAGTGCAGAAAATATGTCAGTGCTATATAATAGCATAAAGGTAATAATGTACATTACCATGTTTATTGAGAGCTGATAAACTGCACAATTAGTTACTCCAAAGAGCTCTTATCTTTACTTTGTCAAATATGTTTTGCTGCTGTAGTTAACAGCCAGTGACATATTTCTGTACAAACAAAGCAATATAGCTGAGTGTTCTGTTCTATTTTACACTCAGACATGAAGCTGTCTTTACAGTTTAGACCATTAGTGTGTTATTTAGCAGTGAAAAAGTCATTGGATGACTTACTGCAGGACTGATAAACAGTGACCTGGAAGATAAGGAATAAAACAAACTAAATTTATAAATCGGTGAATGAATTTCTCCATTAACATTGGCAGATATGATTTTGGAACAAAAATCAGAGTCAGACACACAATCTAAAAACATAATTAACTAGAGACATCTTATGGCAGCAGTAATGGTTTCATTTCTTCATATTTTGATATATTACACAACTAAACTGGCCTAAGATAATCCCATAGCAGACAAAATAACTGTCCTGTAGGAAGTGATGAAGAACAGACAGATAAAATAAAGCCATTTGCTAGCAACACATTTCAATCGCAATCACAAAAGGATAACGTAAATGTTGAATAATCACATTGTGATCCTTCTAGTTCAAATGTGATAATTTTATAATGTAGAAGTAATCACTACACGATATATACATAGACATATGACTATGGTAGGGATTAGATTGTGAGCTCCACTGAGGGACAGTTAGTGACAAGACTATATTCTCTGTACAGCACTGCGTAAGATGTCGGGGCTATATAAATAAACAATAATAATAATCAAACTGATTATTTTAAGGCCCCTTGCAAACCTGCACACTACGTCAAACTAAGTTACTCTTCCCCGCCGCAAGGGCCATGCAAGTCTATGGAGACTCGTGATGTGGCGCAGTGCAAGTATCCCAATCCTCGTAATGACGACGCAAAGGCTGCTGCACATTGCCACATGATCTGTGCATACTGCATGGATAATGCAGTAATGTAAGTCAATGGGCAACACAGGCAGTGTGCAGGACGGAAGTGACGAAATGATGGGAATCCTAGTGACGTACTTCCTGCCCAGCAGGGAGTATGTCATTAGCCAGGGGCGGAGCTATGCATATGACCCTGTCACCACATGGTCATATGAAGGTGGCATCGCTAATAAGTAAACAACCAGCTTAAAACATTAAAGCAACTCTATAATTAAAGAGGAACTCCAGTGAAAATAATGTAATAAAAAAGTGCTTCATTTTTACATTAATTATGTATAAATGATTTAGTCAGTGTTTGCCATTGTAAAATCTTTCATTTCCCTGATTTACATTCTGACATTTACCACATGGTGACATTTTTACTGCTGGTAGGTGATGTCAGTGGAAGTACCTGATGCTTGCTTTTTTGGCAGTTGGAATCAGCTGTAAACAGCTATTTTCCACAATGCAACAAGGTTCACAGACAGGAAACTGCCAGGACCATGGTCCTCACAGTTCCCTGTGGGAGGGGTTTCACCACAATATCAGCCATACAGAGCCCCCTGATGATCAGTTTGTGAAAAGGATTAGATTTCTCATGTAAAAGGGGGTATAAGCTACGGATTGGGATAAAATTCAATTCTTGGTCACGGTTTCTCTCTAAAATAGCCTGTGGCACACTTTCTAACAGTTAAACTGTCTAATACTCTTCTGCACCTTCATTCAAATGTAGACCGCATGAGTCTTTGTGATATTGTCTCCATAGAAGCAGCTACAGGTACCATGGAAAAGTGACGGTACAGAGCATGGGCCCATCACTCTCTGCTGGCCTCCAACCTTCTTGTTCAGATTATTGCTATTCAGGGGGCTCTTCATGCTGTTAATAGTAGTTGTACTATTTATATGTGATAAAACAAGATTATTAATTTCACTTAGCTGCCATAATGTAAGATATATGAGGACTGGGGAGTATTTCACAGCTCAAAGAATTGGACTGTAGGTAGAATCAGATATCAATGCCTTTTCTACTACTGGTACTGTCAGTGGCATACATTCAAAAACGCTGCTGACTCGTGTGGTGCAGGGTGAAGCCAAAAGTCAGCTCACCGTGCTGCAGGATAACTCCCGAGTGGCATTAATGCTATAACCCCTTCCTGCTATTGCCGGAGGCCAAATTACCTCTTTTTCTAATTTGAGCTCTGGTGCCTAAATTGGTCACCGAGCACTGCTTTAGCCATAATTCTCATTACAGCCTATGGCGGCGCCCAAATCATAAACACAGCTCTGCACAAAAGCATTGCGTCTTGCTGGTCAGTGAAGCAAGATGATTCCTAAGTAAAGTCAGACCAGGCCTGTTCCTGAAATGTGAACTTTACGCTGAAGACTAGCTTCACTGCAAAGTCCCCTATCTCCCTTGGCATGTCCACTGTTAGAGGCAGCAGGCTGGAGTTCCACAGGTTAGGTATCTCCCTGCACTGTAGGTCATTTTCTCCCTTCCATGTGAGTGGACAGCAAAGAAGAATGTGTGAGGATGAAACAAGAGGCTCCAACTCTTGGCAGGAGTAATAGCAAGTTGGAGAAGACAATGAATCAGAATCATTTATTTCGCCAAGTACAAACGGGGGGCTGTACCCGGAATTGAGTACATATTGTACATATTGCTCTAGCACTGCTCAGTTCGGCGCAGGGAGAGCTAAATGACGGCTCTTCCTGCTGCCACTAAACTCTGAGGCAGCGTTAAATATTCCCCCTCCGAGTTGTCGCAACTTGGAGAGAGATGTAAATCGGGGTCTGGCAGCCGCCAGAGCCCCGAATTAGCGCTACGTGGGGAGCTCAGCATAGCATTGCTGCTTTGACAGCACCCGGCGCTCAGCGTCACACGCCAAAATAACCTGCTTCGCCCGGAATGGGTTTTGGCTCACACAGGTTCTGAAAGGATGGGGGTGATAATGTCCGAAAGCCAAGAGCCGAGGCTGCCATACTACGGCACCACCAATCGCACTTGGCAATCATCTGAGGAGGGGGTAATGAAAGAGTGCTCTGACACTTTTCAATTTCCACAGCATGATCTAACCAATGACAACCAGGAAGTCACTCATAATACACCCAGAGACATGTAAGAGCTAGCTTTCAACCCACTACTTACATTTGTCAAACTTGAAGTAAGCTTTCTGAATGGACATTTTATTTGTCTAGGTTAGCTTAAACCATGACCACACCCTCTATAATCTTTCTATTTTATCAATATGAAAAAAGTCATGCAAACTTAAAACAAAAAAGTATGGATGCAACGGCACAGGTCCGTTTCAGATTCAAAAAGACCCTTTCTCAAGCACAAATGACATCAAGCAAAAGAAGACGAGGGTCAATGTAGACTGCAAAGAAGACATACATCTTTTTCTCTGCTAGCTGACACAATATCTGCAGCTCTCTGCACAATGAATAAAGACTTGAGTGGAAACTTCAAGGTGAAAAAGGGCCATCCATCCAGCAAGTCACACAACGCCATAAAACATCCATAGAAAACACCCAGGCTCAATCAGTATGGATTGTTCTGTTAATTGCAATATTTGAATGTTTAGCAAAGGCTGGCATGAAGTTTTAAGCTGCTGTCCATTATCAAGTGCACAACCAAATGAAGTTACAATCCCCAATATGACATCACTCCACAAGTCCCACACCCTAATCTGGGTGGGACTATCCTTAAAGGACTTCCGAGGTCAAAATCTGCCCCCAAAACGTAAAAAAAGTTAACTACCTGCATGACTTTGTAAGGCACGGAGGACGCCGTCCGCGCCCTCCATGCCGTTCCGCCTGGTCCCCTCTGCTCAATAGCCCCCCGAAAGGCTGCGACCCCACGGTCCAGGTCGGTATCTGCAGCCTGCATAAAGATGGCCGCCGGAGCTGGCCACAGCTGCGCAGTCCGCATAGCCGCTACTGCGGCTGCGCAGCTCTAGGGCCAACCCCCGATCCACGTAACAGGCAGTGTGGATCGGAGGGTTGGCCCTAGAGCTGCGCAGCCGCAGTAGCGGCTATGCGGACTGCGCAGCTGTGGCCAGCTCCGGCGGCCATCTTTATGCAGGCTGCAGATACCGACCCGGACCGTGGGGTCGCAGCCTTTCGGGGGGCTATTGAGCAGAGGGGACCAGGCGGAACGGCACGGAGGGTGCGGACGGCGTCCTCCGTGCCTTACAAAGTCATGCAGGTAGTTAACTTTTTTTACGTTTTGGGGGCAGATTTTGGCCTCGGAAGTCCTTTAAAGATACAAATATGCATCAGAGCAGGCTAATCGAGGGAGAATTTCATTGCCCCCAGTCTGTCAATCCAAGCACACTCTATCCTAAGGGTGGTGGCCTTTCATATTGATACACATCACAAGACAAAGCATGTATTTTGCACTTATGGTTTAACACAATAATATTATAAAAATGGCATTTAAAAAGAATACTCCTAGGTCTACCTGATATCCTATTGTTAAGAATTATGGTGTGTGTTGAGATCACCAAAGTATTATCTGACCAAGGGCCTGATGCACGAAAGACTGGCAATTTTACCCATCCTAACGACATAGGAGCTTTGCCAGATACCCCATTAGCACCATACGTGTCACTGGGATAATGCACATGTTGCTATAGTAACGCATGTCATAATGCGCATTACCATAGCAAGTGTGCATTACCACAGCACTAACAGAATAAAGGGTGGTGCTACACTGGCTTTAGGACCAGTAAAATTGCAGTGTGCTGCCTTCACATGGCAAAATTACTGGACTATTGTGCATTAGGCCCCATATCTTCTATTTAATTTCTCTAAGTCCTACTTATTACTCATAACTACTTGACATCCTCATCCACAGGTTATTGTTACCCACAGCTACTTGTCAGTCATGCCCACAACTACTTGTTGCTCAAAGCCACTTGTTACCCACTGCTACTTATTATTGATTTGTACTCGTCACCCACTCTGCTTGTCATCTATTTGCTACTTTTGGCCTAGGGGCCTGTATACACTGCTGCGCTTGCGCTGCGTTTTTCAAAACGCATGCGTTTTTAAAATCGCAAGGTCTTTTGAAAAAGAATGAAAATCGTGATGACTTGTACACACTGGTGCGATGCGTTTTTAGAAAAACGCAATCGCAGTGCCTGCTGCGCTTTTTTAAGCGCAGCGCATGAAAAACGCATTAAAAACGCATGCACTTGCGTTTTTGCCTGCGTTTTTCAGAAGTCAGTATCCCAGAAGACTCTGCAATCTCCTGATTCCTGTTGAAATGTAAACTAGAAAAAAAACAAAGGATTCTTTAGCCAATCAGCAATTACAAGAAAAACGCAAACGCACAAAAAACGCAGGCAAAAGCGCATGCGTTTTTAAAACTACATGCACTTTAAAAACGCATGCGCATTTTGCTTGCGTTTTTCAGTGTGTACAGGCCCTAAAGGCTGTTTGTTTCAACCGGTCACCCATGCCTACAGCTTTTTGTAGGTTATGGCTACTCCACCACAGCTAATTGTCATCTAAAGATTTTTGTCAATGTCTACTACTTGTCATCCACTCTCACCCACTACTACTACTACTAGCGTCTACCTGTTACATCTCCACCATAGCCAGTTGTCATCTATATAGCTGCTTGTCTCCCACTGCCATTTGTCACCAACTGTTGCCCATTGCTACTTTTTGCCACTGTTACCTCTCATTCACTGCTACTTATCACCCACTGATACTTGTTTTCTTCTGCCATTTGACATCCATTGTTCCCTCTGGCTACTTTTGGCCTAATGCTATTTATCACTATCTGCCAGCCAGAGATGGCCTTAGAGTACGCGGGGCCTAGAGACATATGCTGTGGCTACACATGTTGTGGAAGCACACACTCTGTATAGGTTAGATAGGTAGGTGCCCCACAGTATAGATTAGATAGGTAGGTGCCCTGCAGTATAGATTAGATAGGTAGGTGCCCTGCAGTATAGATTAGATAGGTGCCTGCAGTATAGATTAGACAGGTGCCTGCAGTATAGATTAGACAGGTAGGTGCCCTGCAGTACAGATTAGATAGATAGGTAGGTGGGTACCCTGCAGTATAGATTAGATAGCTGCCTGCAGTATAGATTAGTTAGGTAGGTACCCCGCAGTATAGATTAGATAGGTAACTGCAGTATAGATTAGATAGGGTGGTGCCTGCAGTATAGATTAGATAGATAGGTGCCTGCAGTATAGATTAATTGTAGCAAAAGGAAATTAATGTATCCTTCGTGTTTAGGTTGGCCCCACCCTATATCATGCAGGGTATAGTAACCAATTTATGAGGCACCATTGCTCTCTTATTTATTGGCCCTGCAGTATAGATGAGATAGGTGCCTGCAGTATAGATTAGACAGGTAGGTGCCCTGCAGTACAGATTAGATAGGTAGGTAGGTGCCCTGCAGTACAGATTAGATAGCAAGGTGCCTGCAGTATAGATTAGTTAGGTAGGTACCCCGCAGTATATATTAGATAGGTGCCTGCAGTATAGATTAGGTAGGGTGGTGCCCTGCAGTACAGATTAGATAGGTGCCTGCAGTGTAGATTAGATAGATAGGTGCCAGACTGCAGTATAGATAGGTGCCAGCCTGCAGTATAGATTAGATAGGTGCCAGCCTGCAGTATAGATTAGATAGGAAGGTGGCTGCAGTATAGATTAGATAGGAAGGTGGCTGCAGTATAGATTAGATAGGTAGGTGCCTGCTGTATAGATTAGATAGGTTCCAGCCTGCAGTATAGATTAGACAGGAAGGTGGCTGCAGTATAGATTAGATAGGAAGGTGGCTGCAGTATAGATTAGATAGGAAGGTGGCTGCAGTATAGATTAGATAGGTAGGTGCCTGCAGTATAGATTAGATAGGTGCCTGCAGTATAGATTAGATAGGTGCCAGCCTGCAGTATAGGTTAGATAGGTGGCTGCAGTATAGGTTAGATAGGTGCCAGCCTGCAGTATAGGTTAGATAGGTGCCAGCCTGCAGTATAGATTAGATAGGTGCCAGCCTGCAGTACAGTTTAGATAGGTGCCTGCAGTATAGGTTAGATAGGTGCCAGCCTGCAGTATAGGTTAGATAGGTAGGTGCCCCGCAGTATAGATTATATAGGTAGATGCCCTGCAGTATAGATTAGATAGGTAGGTGCCCCGTAGTACAGGTAAGATAGCAAGGTGGCTGCAGTGCTGGGGAGAGCAGGCATAGTTGTTAAAACTCACGTGTTTTCACCGATGCTCAGCTACCATCTATTTCCTCTCCCAGCATCTGTGTATTGGTAACAGTGCCCCCCTGTGGTGACATGCGGTCACGTCATCATAGGGGGCGCTGTTACCAATACACAGATGCTGGGAGAGGAAATAGATGTAGCTGTTAGCATCGGTAAAGACACGTGAGTTTTAACAACTATGCCCGATCTCCCCAGCACTGCAGAGGGTGCGGGGCCTCCTCAGGCGCGGGGCCTGGGGCGATTGCCCCACTTGCCACCCCCAAAGGCCGGCTTTGCTGCCAGCTAATGGTATCTACCGTTTACTGACTGATTACCTATGACCTCCTGCTAACTGTTAAAATCTTGTCATCATTACTAGTCTGCCATTAGAATCTACCTATCACTACCCTCCTGCCACTAGAATCTACCTATCACTACCAGCCTGCCACTTGAATCTTCCTATCACTCCCAGCCTTCCATAGAATCTTGCTATCACTCTGCCTACCACAGAACCTCCCAATCACTACCTGGTGGCCACTACACCCTACCAATCACTACTTAGCTGTTATTAGAATATACTAATCAATCTGCCTACAGTTAGAATATTCCTAATAACTTTTAGCCTGCCACTAGATCAGGCATGGGCAAACTAGGCTCTCCAGCTGTTATGGAACTACAAGTACCACAATGCATTTGCCTTTATAAGTCATGACTGTGGCTGTCAGACTCCTGTAATGCGTTGTGGGACTTGTAGTTCCTTAACAGCTGGAGGGCCAAGTTTGCCCATGCCTGCACTAGAATCTTCCTATCACTGCCAGCCAATTATTAGAATGTGTACCTATCCCTATCTGCTTATCATTTGTATGCTTTGCCTGTATCTGATATTATCTGTGTGTCATTAAATATCTGTTTATCATTGGTACTGTCTGCGATTGATATCAGCCTATAAATGGTAATACCTGCATGTCACAGATATCTGCTTGTCATATGTAATATTCTAACATCACTGGAATTTTCCTGTCATGCTTGTGACACTATGGTATTCGGAGAAGTGAGGTTTGCTTGTGAACCACTTAAAGAGACTCTGTAACATTAAAAAGATCCCCTGGGGGGTACTCACCTCGGGTGGGGGAAGCCTCCGGATCCTAATGAGGCTTCCCACGCCGTCCTCTGTCCCACGGGGGTCTCGCCACAGCCCTCCGAACAGCCGGCGACTGTGCCGACTGTCAGTTCAATATTTACCTTTGCTGGCTCCAGCGGGGGCGCTGTGGCGACTTTCGGCACGGAAATAGACGGAAATGCCCGATCTCCGTCGGGTCCGCTCTACTGCGCAGGCGCTGGAAACTTGCGCCTGCGCAGTAGAGCAGACCCGACGGCGATCGGGTATTTCCGCCTACTTCGGCGCCGACAGCCGTCAGAGCGCCTGCGCAGGAGCCAGGAAGGTAAATATTACGTCACCGCTGCACGGAGGGCTGCAGCGAGACCCCTGACGGATGGAGGACGGCGTGGGAAGCCTCATTAGGATCCGGAGGCTTCCCCCACCCGAGGTGAGTACCCCCCAGGGGCCGTTTTGTCGTTACAGTTCCTCTTTAAAGAGGAACTCCAGTGAAAATAACGTAATGAACAAAAGTGCTTAGTTTTTACAATAATTATGTATAAATGATTTAGTCAGTGGTTGCCCATTGTAAAATCTGCATCTCCCTGATTTACATTCTGACATTTATCATATGGTGACATTTTTACTGCTGGCAAGTGATCTCTGTGGAAGGAGATGCCGCTTTTTTTGGCAGTTGGGAACAGCTGTTATTTCCCACAAAGTAACAAGGCTCCCACAGTGTGATGTCAGCACCATAGTCCTGACATCACAATGTGGGAGGGGTTTCAACACAATAGACATACAGAGCCCCCTGATGATCTGTTTGGGAAAATGAATACATTTCTCATGTAAAAGGGGGTATCAGCTACTGATTGGGATGAAGTCCAATTCTTGGTCACGGTTTCTCTTTAAATATAGGAAAAGGAGGTGTGGCACATTAATACAGTGTATACAGCAAACAAACTTTTATGTATGTAATATTTGGCCTCACTCAGTCAAGTGACCGCACCCAGTTTTTCTGTGGCATGCCTCTCATTGTGCCACAGCTGTAACAATTTCAAATGACAGTTTTACAATGAAGTAATTTTCCTGTATTGGTAGCATAGGAGGTGGTGGTATAGGTGAAATGGGTTTCCTTGCCTAGGCCACTAAATAGGTCAAGATAGGGCCCTGCTTGTAAGGGAAGCTTGCACATTCAGCTTGCCGTGATCCCAGGGGGGTCCCTCTATTCTAGGACTCTGCAATAGTACTGACATCCTTGCTCCAGCCCTTTATCTTGTGACTGCAATCCAGGCATCACCATTGAGTCACAGGCCTGTTGAACACACCTAAATGAGTTATCCCAGTTGATTTTAGGAAAGGGGGTGTAGAGTGCCAGGAGGAGGGATGTGCATATACATCTTTACTTTTATTTTGCAGACTTTAAGCACACCTGAAGTGAGATGGATTTATTTCCTTTACACCACTTCCCTACCACAGGTTATTTCCCCTTAAAAAAACAAAGAACATTTCACACTCCTCCCATTCATTCACCAATAACTATCGCTACTTATCACACATACATTATATAGATCAGTGTTTCCCAACCTTTTTGAGCCCGGGGAACACTATCGCGACCAAACTTTTCTCTGGGGCACCCTGGGGGCGTGGTTGGGGGCGTGGTTAGTGGCGGCGGCAGCACCCCCCTTTCCCCAATTTTGAGCATAGTTACCCCCAATAGTTAGTATAGTAGTTACCCCAGTACAGCAAATACAGTTAGCCCAGTATAGCAAGTATAGTTACCACAGTACAGCAAGTACAGTTAGCCCAGTATAGCAAGTATAGTTACCACAGTACAGCAAGTACAGTTAGCCCAGTATAGCAAGTATAGTTACCACAGTATAGCAAGTACAGTTAGCCCAGTGTAGCCAGCAGTTAGTCCAGTGTAGCTGCTAACTGCTGGCAGTGTACTTGCTACTCTGGGCTAACTATGTAGCCCGGCCTGCCGCCGTCCTGTAGGTCGGATGTGGAAGGTGTCACAGAGGGGACCGGGGGAGTCTCATGGGAGCGCGTGCGGGACCCGTCCTGAGGCCTAACACCGTGTGCTGTCACACAACTAACTGCTGTGCCAACCCCACTTACGCTTTCCGTCCTCCAATTTGACTCTCGCCGGCGCCGCATCAGCCAATAGGAGAGCCAGGAGGCGGAACTAGGCAAATGTAGTTTCCATGTTACGGCGAGCCCGATATGTGCGTTGGCGTCCACTCAGCGCTGCCTGCTAATACTGTGCACGCACACTGTGCACGCATTGCCTGCCACCTTCCCACATACTTATGACGTCACCTCGCCTCCTGTCACGGCACACCTGATAACCTCCCACGGAACACCAGTGTGCCGCGGCACACTGGTTGGGAAACACTGATATAGATCTTGGTTTTTTTGCAGGTCAAAGTAGACTTTCTTTGGGTAATACTTTTTTGCCAAGAATTATTTTATTTTGAATGCATTTTAAAGGGAATAAGATTTAAAAAAATTATTTCTCAGTTTTCAACCATTGTAGTTTGAAAATAAAAAGTGGTACTGCAGATAAAACCCACACAATTTATTTGCCAATTTGTCCTGCTTATTACAACATTTAAATTGTGTCCCTAGTACAATATATGGTGACAATATTTTATTTGGAAATAGAGGTGGTTTTTCTATTTTGTGTATATATATCACAGATACTACAGTGAATGTGTGTGTGTATGTATGTATGTATGTATGTATGTGTATATATATATATATATATATATATATATATATATGTATATATATATATATATATATATATGTTGCAGGGATCCAGACTGGAGAACTGGTTCTGTCAGTTCTGCTGGCATTAATCCTTCTGGCATCAGTAGTGTCTGAATCATACACCTAAATCCAGTCAGAAACGTGATCTGTGTGTTTGTTCATGGTCTGTGGTTAAAGAGAACCCGAAGTGGGGTTCTGACAATGTGCTTGTCCATGGTCTGTGGTTAAAGAGATCCTGAGGTGGGGTTCTGACAATGCTATCCGCATACAGAGGCTGGGTCTGCCTATACAGCCCAGCCTCTGTTGCTATCCAGATCCCAACTAAGCCCCCCTGCGCTCTGCTATCCCCCATAAATCACAGCCGCGCTGTGCGGGCTGTGTTTACCTCTGTAGTGTCCAATCAGCGGGGAGGGAAGGGACGCGGGTGGGGACTGGAGCTATGCAGGAGGCGGGGGGAGCGGCAAGACTGACAGTACATAGGTAAACACACGCTGCGTGTCGACAGCGCGGCTGTGATTTAACCAGAGACCATGAACAAGCACACAGATCATGTTTCTGACTGGATTTAGGTGTATGATTCAGACACTACTGATGCCAGAAGGATTAATGCCAGCAGAACTGACAGAACCAGTTCTGGATCCCTGCATCATATATATATTCTCTTTACAGGTATTAGAGTTAGAAGATCAGCAGGATAGCCAGGAAATTTGTATTGTTTTAAAGGAAACACATATATCAAGCCTCCCTCTCACTTCAGGTGTTCTTGGGGGTCTGCTTTAAAGTAAACTTTTCTAAAGGCATATTTTAAAAATAAGACATTGTCTGCAAGTTCAAGCAACAGACATGCTTATCGCAGTATGTGTCCACAGGTGGTTGACTGAACACAAACCTCTACAGATTTTGGAAAAGACTGTTATATAGAATCTCAAGACAGCTCGATTTTGCCGCTCGATTCTCCCGCTCAATCATTTCGCCGCTCGATTCTGCAGCCAATTCTCTTATCTTACGCTTGTTTTTCTTATCTTTTTCCATTCATTGCTACCTGGAATCGAGTGCCGAAACAATTGGGCGGGAGATCAGACATGTCGGAAATTATCTATCGAGCCATCTTAATGGCTCAAAAATGAGCCGTGTATTCCCAGCATAAAGCTTGCCACCCAATGTGGCAAAACAATGCATTCAAGTCTAATGCTGGCTCAATAGATAATTTCCGATCTCCCGCCCGATCGTTTTGCTGCTCGATTCCGGATAGCAGTGAATGGAAAAAATAAGAAAAATGAGTGGAAGATAAGAGAATTGATTGCGGAATCGAGCGACAAAAAGATAGAGCAGGAGAATCAAGCGGCAAAATCGAGCCGTGTATGCCCAGCATAAAAGGAATCGATTCAAGAAGTAATCAATTCCTACCAAACACTGCACATTGATTTTCAATAGATTCCAGCAGGGAATCAGCAAGTTAACATCGACTAAAGATCAACTGATCAGACATTTTGGGGGTATGGGTTCCCTGCAGATCATTTGAAACTACAGGGAATCGAATGGGGAAGATGAAAGTGTATGGGCACCTTTAAAATCACAATATCATTGTAAACTAAAAACTCCCCTATCTTTAAAAGGGGAAGAGCAACAGAATACCTTTCCATCTGCGTAAGCCCCAGATAATAAAAGAGTGAATACATACAAATTGCTTATACATAATGGGGCTCATTTATTACATTTTTAGAGCAATGGATAACACTAAAGAACACTAAACCGCCTTTAGCTTACTACTCTACAATTTGACCCTTGCTCATTTTGGCATTGCTTACTGCAGTTTGGTTGTTTTGGTTGTTCTATAGACAAAACAATATCTTGTGCTCTAAATATAATATTCGTTGCTCTATTCTGTTGCATACAATTCAGCCATTTGTACATTTCTGCTACAGATTTTTTTTCCTAGGGGGTTCTCTGTCCAAGCTGAAATAAAACACTAATCTTGTCAAGACAATGTGCAACTCAGACTGGCTTCAGATAATGGAAATTAGGGCTTACAAAGGGTACTATAAAAGTACAGGTTTCTATCAGATGTCTCACAAAGCTATTACTTTCATTATGTTCACTGTTATTAGGAAGGATTCCAGACATCTCAATTGTATTTGAGTTGTAGAATGATGGGAACTTGGTATGTTGTCAGTTCCTGTCTATGTTTTTAATGCGTCTTTTTGTTTTGTTTGTATGGGAGGGACATGGCAAGCCTGGGATAATTGCATTTCATATAGCTTCAGGCAAGAAACCTTTTCTAAATGGCATTGCTCCTCTTTGGATCAAAAGGGCAAGTAAAATTGTACCTATTAATCAGAGCATCAGGTCAATTGATTAAAAGATATTACATCTTTCATGAGAAGTGTTTTGCACATCTGTTTTGTGTGGAACAAACACTTTGAAATACTCCTACAGGCATTGCGATACCTTTGGTAATTAAAGCTGACAAAAGGCTGATGTGCAGTAGTTAGTGAGTTTAGACCAAGATGGTTAACTTTTCACAAGGCATGATCATAGTTATAGTACCTGTAATGTCACAGTAAACCAGCAATAGGTACAACTCTGTATCTAGAAAACTACAAATAATATTATTTTCCTTACTGTCATGTACAAAGCCTTTCATCTTTTCATAATTTGTTTCATTTCTTAAATCAGAAAAAAAAATACTAAAGCCTGATATTACTTGATTTTTATAAAAAAGCTGTGTAACAACACTACATTAATGCTTAATATGTTTACACAATTATTATTGATATTAGTTTGGATTTATATAGTACCAGTATCGTCAATGATAATGGAATAAAACAGAAGGAGGAAAAGCTATAATTAAACAAATAACAAGCCTTTACAACAGTTAATTGGACATTTGTTGACTATAGTAGGGTAAAGATACTCATACAAACATTTTTATCATTCAATATCCAGCAGATTTGAATAGGATGGGCTCGATTCCCCTTAAAACGTTTGGTTGACCAAAATCTATCAAAAATATTGATCGTACAGGATGGAAAATCTAAGTCAATTGGGGTGGTGCATGAGTGGTGATACATCAATGACCCATAGTGTTGCACTGCATCAAACAGTGCAATGCTGAGGTTCGATTCATTTTCAATAGATTCCCTGCTATACTAACGCTTGTAAGTTACTGTATGTAACTGTATGTAGCCAGCTTAAGACTGTAAAATAATGAACTAGATGAAAGCTGTTATTTCATGGGCAACCACTGCAGCAGGCTTATATTGTGACTTGGCAGGTGTAAACTTTTGGGACTACTTCCACTATTCCAGTTGCTAAAGATCTTCTAACATTTTATTATATCATTTTGAAAAATAAAGGTATGCAACGATAAGCACAATAGATTTAAAGAGGAACTGTTAGGTATAAGGTCTCAGAGAAAATAAACACATATATCAGTAGCTAAAGATTGGCTGTACTTACATTACATATGCATTTCACTGTCCACGTTTGTACTTCACAGAATTTTTATATAGTATATGCAGAGATTGATGCTCCTGACAGCTTATGGCAGGTTCCATGTTTTTCTGTCTTCTATGAAGCCAATTGTGTCGTCATGTCCTCCCTGCTTCCTGATCACAGAAAATCTCCTACTGAATAACACAGTGTGCAGTGAATATTAATGAGCCATGTGGCTAGGAACAATAGCTGACTCCTGCAGTGTACTCTGCCCGGAGATTTATCAGTGCTACGCGCTGGACTGATTACAAGCTGCTGTAACGTCTCATTAGCAGCCGAGGGGAGGGCCCCAGAATGCTTTGCAGTATAGTATGCGGCTTGCGTCCTGCTTGGGTCTAACAGCTTTGCTGATAAGCACACATCAAAGGTAAGAGAGATTTTTATCTTCAGTAATGCCTTTTTGGCTTCCTTCTAAACTGTTTAACACAGGAGAACAGAGGTTTAAATTAGCTTCTGCAGCCTGACAGTTACTCTTTAAATAGAGACTGTGAGCAAAACACGCTTTCCGCACACCTTGACAGGCCTATACCTCCAGACCAGGATCCCGATGCCGGACTCCTGCAGGTACACCACTCCTGCTAAGGCACAATACTATAACTAAAATGGAGACGGCACACAAAATGGCTTCTTCAAGTAGACTGTGTTAGCAACATACAGTTTTCAGAGCATGCAGAGTACACAACATGTTCCGGGCGTTGCCCTTCATCAGGTCAGGTTATGTGAGGAGGGGCAACGCCTGAAAAATGTTGTGTGCTCTGCAGGCTCTAAAGTCTACTTGAAGAAGCCTTTTTTTGTGCCATCTCTGTTTTTGATGTGGATTTAAAGAGAAAGCATAACCAAGAATTGAACTTCATCCCAATCAGTAGCGCATACCCCCTTTACCACGAGAAATCTTTTCCGTTTCACAAACGGAATATCAGGGGACTCTGTATGGCTGATATTGTAGTGAAACCCCTCCCACAGTGTGGATGATGGTTCTGACATCACACTGTGGGAGCCTTGTTGCATTGTGGGAAAACGATAGCTGTTTACAGCTGATTCCAACTGCCAAAAAGCAAGCAGCATCTCCTTACACTGACATCACCTGCCAGCAATAAGGGTCGGTTTGCACTACAAAGCGATGCGAATGCGGCTCCCTAGCCGCATCGCATCACTTCCGCTGCCGGCCGCCTCACTTCCGCATCTCCCGATGCGGAAGTGTATTGGAGGAGATGGGACGCAGCTGCAGATCCTCGGATCACTCCGCAACGCTCCGCACAACATGCACGTAGTGGAAACTCTTCCATTGCTGTGCATGTGTTTCAGGACACCTGCGGTGCGATGCGGCTATGTAGCCCGATCACACCACTCCTAGTGGAAATGGCCCTAAAAAGGTCACCATGTGATAAATGTCAGAATGTAAATCAGGGAGAGGAAAGATTTTCCATTGGGCAAACACTGACTAAATCATTTATACATAATTATTGTAATAATGAAGCACTTTTTATTTTCACTGGAGTTCCTCTTTAAATAGAGCAATCGTGATCCAAGTCTGTCAATTTGGATGGGACCACACTGTTTATTGCAACTGTTAACCACTTCAGCCCTCAGTCATTTTCACTTTATGCATCCGAACAATGTTCACCTCCCATTCATTAGCCTATAACTTTAACACTACTTATCACAATGAACTGATCTATATCTTGTTTTTTCCGCCGCCAATTAGGCTTTCTTTGGGGGGGGGGGGTACATTTTGCTAAGAGCCACTTTACTGTAAATGCATTTTAACAGGAAGTAAAAAAAAAACGGGAAAAATTCATTATTTCTCAGTTTTCGGCCATTATAGTTTTTAAATTATTACTTGCCTCCACAATTAAAACCCATGTATTGTATTTGCCCATTTGTCCCGGTTATTACACCGTTTAAATTATGTCCCTATCACAATGTATGGCAACAATATTTTATTTGGAAATAAAAGTGCATTTTTTCCATTTTGCATCAATCACTATTTACAAGCTTATAATTAAAAAAATATGTATAAATATTTAATCTTTACATTGATATTTAAAAAGTTTAGACCTTTAGGTAAATATTTACGTGTTTTTTTTTTATTGTAATTTTTTTTTTTAATTAAACATTTTATGTGGGTATTTTTGGGAGGGTGGGATGTAAATAGTATTTTTTTATGTAAATATATGTATATTTTTTTTTTTTTACATTTAGATGTAATTTTACTTTTTTTTCAGTTTTTTTTACATGACGTCACTCTAAGCATAACATGTACGCTTAGAGGGACGTAGGGGGACGCAAGAGGCAGAAAAAGCGAGGCTTCCGAGAGAAGAGCCGCTTTTTCTGCAGTGGAGAGGAATCAATCATCGGGCACCATGTCCCGATTGATTGATTCCTGGGCTAAAAATCTGCGTCCGGGAGCGAGCGTGCATGCGCGCGATCAGCCGCGGGAGCGCACATGGCCTCCTGGACGTAGCTTCTATGTCCAGGAGGCTTAAATGGTTGATACCTAATAACAGCAAGTATAATTTATTACAATGTAAATTAAAGGACATCTGAAATGATACAAGTATGGCGGCTGGCATATTTATTTCATTTTAAACAATGCACATTGCCTGGATTTCCTGTTAATCCTTTAATACCTTTAATACTTTAAGCCATAGATCCCCAACAAGCACGTAGCTGAGATGTTTAATTGGATTTGCTACATGCTTGTTTTAGATGTGTGCGATTCAGACACTGCCAATTCCATACAAAGTGGTCATATAATAGAGTTCAGAATAAGAACTGTTCACAGCAGAACTATACTCATAGCTTTCATGCATCTGAAGAACACTGGCAGTTCTTGGGTGTCTCAATTAGTCAATAAAAAAAAGTTGCGGGTATGTGACCAAGTCAACTATGAAACAATAACCATTTTCATCAGGAGTAGCAAAACAGCTGATTAGAGTTTAACCTTATTTATAAACTTCACATTTTATTGGAACAGATCAATGACGGTTTTACAGTTTTCTAGGTAAACATGTTCTTGTCAGCAATAAGGGGCTGATTTATGAACGGTGATAAAAATGTTTTTGATGTCTTTACTGGCCTCTGCAGTAGTTTGTGTTCATTCATGATGAACTAAAGTTTGCCTTGTGTAGAGCAGTAAAGCAGCCATTTTTTAAGTTGGACATTTCTGAGTTTTCTACATAAGGTGATACATAGGCCTCAATTCACTAAGCTTTATCAAACACTTTATCAAACGTTTGATAATTTACCTCATGGGCAAAATTTAATTTTGAATGCACTAAGTTGTTATAGATGTATTGAACGTTTTATCGATAAAACATTCAATAAATATATAACACCTTAGTGAATTCAAAATTGGATTTTACCTATGAGGTAAATTATCAAACGTTTGATAAAGCTTAGTGAATTGAGGCCATAGTAGACAATCATGCAGCCAGGGAGTCCCAGGGATTCCTTCCCGGGCCAAGTCATAATTCAGAAGAGTGTAACACTGAATGCATCTCCTAAATCAGAAAACTAGTACCTTGGGACATTAACAGCTAGAGAAGGTCAGTGAGAAGTGCATTTCTTCTTCTTATTTATTATATCTATAAAGAGCCAACATATTACACATACAGCATAGCACAAGGTTAAATATGCAAACAGGGTGTAAGATGCATGATCATGCTAGTTAACAGAGACCCAGCAATTCAAGTCCGAGTTAATGCATGGGAGGGTTGTCATTGGTGGAGTTGCAAGATCAAGAAGGACACACTAAAGGTGACCACTAACGGTCCAATCTTTTTAATCCAATTTTACCATTTCTATGTAATATAAAGGAATCGACTATAGTATCCATTCAATATATTCACTCAAGTTTACTCTTCTACTACACAGATTTGGTAAGATTGGATGCAAAAGATTGGATTTTTAGTGGCCACCCTCGGGGGTGGTTGCAAGACACTTCAAAAGGCTTACAATTGCTGAATTTCAATACAATACAATAACATTTCTATAGCGCTTTTCTCCCATAGGACTCAAAGCGCTTAGGCTCTCTCAGATTCAGTAATTAGTAGGATGAAGTATTCACATAACAAAAGTTATATTTCTGCAAATGCGAAACTGAACAGGTGGGTTTTCAGTCTGGATTTAAACACGTCCAGGGATGGAGCTGTCCTGATCTGTTGGGGTAAGGAGTTCCAAAACGTAGGGGCAGCATGACAGAAGGCTCTGGGACCAAAAGTTTCCAAGTGGACTCTGGGTATGACTAGATTATTAGAACCTGTGGATCTGAGAATGCGGGGATTGCTACGCAGCTGCAACATATCTTTCATGTATCCAGGGCCCAGATTATTCAGGGATTTAAATGTCAGTAGGCCGATCTTGAATAGGACCCTCCATTCTATAGGTAGCCAGTGAAGGGAGTGCAGGACTGGCGTTATGTGGCATTGACGGGGTTGGTTGGTTAGCAGTCTGGCAGCAGTATTCTGTATCAGCTGTAGTCGGTACAAGACCTTTTTTGGAAGGCCAGTGTAAAGAGCATTGCAGTAGTCCAGTCGGGATGTGATGAAGGCGTGGACTAAGGTTGGCAGATCTTCTGGGGGTATGAGGTGCTTGATTTTTGCAATGTACTTCAGGTGAAAATAGGATGATTTCACCACAGCAGAGATTTGAGTTCTGAAGTTTAAATCCCCATCAATTAGAACTCCCAGGCTATGCACATGATTAGAGCTGCATAGATCCGTGCCTCCTATTCCCAGTGGTGAAGACTGCAAGTTAAGTTGTTTTGTTATCATGCTCTGCCCTCCAATCAGAAGGACTTCAGTTTTGTCTGCATTTAGTTTCAGCCAGTTGTCATTCATCCATTTCTGTAGTTCATGTAAGCAGGCGTTTATAGTTAGAGTTGGGTCTGTCACACCAGGCTTGAAGGAAAGATATAGTTGGGTGTCGTCTGCATAGCAGTGGTATGTCAGGCCATGTTTTTGGATTAGTTTTCCCAGCGGTAACATGTAAATCGTGAAAAGCAGGGGGGAGAGGATTGAGCCCTGGGGCACCCCATACCTAAGTGATACAGGGGTGGACAGGAAGGGCCCCATAGACACTTTGTGGGTTCTGCCACTCAAGAAGGATTGGAACCACTGAAGAACTATGCCATCAATACCGCAGTATTCCTGTAGCCTGTTTATCAAGATGTCATGGTCAACTGTATCAAAGGCTGCAGGAAGGTCTAGCAGTATGAGGATGGAGCACTCTCCTCTGTCTCTTGCCATGAGCAGGTGGTTGCATATTTGGATGAGGGCAGTTTCAGTGCTGTGGTGTTTCCTTAAGCCAGACTGGAATGGGTATAACTGGCATTTTCGGGCATAACTGTTGTTTTGTAGGATTTTGGCTTCTAGCTGGAGGTAAACAGCTTTTTCAATTAGCTCGCCCAGAAAGGGGAGGTTAGAGACAGGTCTGTAGCTGGTCATTGCATCTGGGTCCAGGGAGGGTTTTTTGAGGAGAGGCCTGATGATTGCTTCCTTCAGTAAAGCAGGAAATATCCCTGATTGTAAGGAACAGTTAACAATTTTTAGGAATACCGGTACGAACAGGTCGGGGCAGTTCAACATGAACTGTGCTGGGCCAGGATCCAGGTCACAGGTAGTTAGGCGGACGTGAAGGATGATGCTTGATGTGACTTCATCAATTTCTTTTAAGTTTGACCAAGGTGTTACATTGTCTCTGCTAATGGTCTTCGACGCTATATTAGGCTATTTTCAAGATAGATACAGTTTGCAATAAATTTGCCGACAAGCCGAAATGATTGATATCTCATAGTAGCAGACTAGAGTTGAAGACAGAAACAATTATATTGTTCACCAAAGAATGTCAGTTGTTTCTGATACAATTTATTGAGCTATATTGGTAAAAAAAAAAAAAAAAAAACCAACAACAACTGCAAACGGTCAACTAGAGAAGAAGATTGCTGGGTTTTGTGCAGAGAGGCACTTATAAAGTTTCTCTAAGCATGTTAATAAACATGTTTAATAAATACTAGAAATTCAGTAATGTGAATATTCTGCTTATTGATGAATCCAGTTAATGACAAACATATTCATAACAGTATATCTACAACAGACCATTTAAATTCTTTATCCACTACACAATAGCTGGTGAACAGTGGATACATTTAGTATCCTTCAGCACGGTGTTTGTTTCACTGCATACAGGGACAAATAGAAGTCTCCTGAGGTCCAAATATAAACATGCAGACTCAGCCCAGCCTTTGCTGCGATTCAGGGATGTCTGGGTATTTACACTAGCTAATGGCCAAGGGGTTGTGTCTGGCTTTTGCTAGAATTCCTTTCCCAGCGTTTCTGGACTGTGTTTGTGCCTTGCTAGCACATACTAGATTTGTTAGAAGGTGAGGTATTGGCTCAGCAGATACTAATAGTCACCTCCTGTAATGCTAAAACTGAAAGGTGGCACTTAGGTACAGTGAAGATAACAGTATTGAATGCAGTGAACTGACGCTTACTGGTATAATCATGATCTAGTAAAACAGCTGTAGGGACTTTTATCTATGCAGTATAGAGATGTTATTTATTCTTCTCAGTTTGGGTATAGTTCTGTTTGTGTATGGATTAAACAATGAAATGACAAGGAAAGTCTGTTTCTATTACGGCTATTTAATGGTCTTAAAATCACAGAAACAACATCATGCACAAATAACGTCTATTGTAAGTCCTTTATTCTTCTACATCTTAAGGTTCACATTGCAGGTGTGTCTCTTTGAAGTCACAAGTGTGCAGTTATAGTAGAAAATCATTAAATTGTATGTAATTAACATTAAGGGGACAGTCTAACAGATATATGCTGAATCCAGTCATTTAGAAAATAGCTGGTTTCAGCTGTACTTACTTAGTCTTTGAAAACATTGCAATACTCCTTCAGAACAATAAGGGGGCTATCAATTTTCAGCATTGCTCAAATGTACTGTAATAAAAGGAGGAACACACAAAGACTTTTTTTTCCCATGAACAAGCAGTTCAGTTAGTGAACAACTGTGAAAAATCAGACCCGAAATATATAAAGAACTTAGAAAAATAATAGATAAAAATAATAAGATATGAATATTAACTGATAGACTCAGAAGTCCAGTAGTAAATACAGTATTAGACCAAACTGATGAAATCTTTCTCACAACTGACATGGATACTAAACTATTCCTTTAGAGTTAAGCAGTTCAAACATATTAGGGATTTGCTTAAGATTTCTTAGGAAAAGTAAAACAGCTGAATGCTGGACTCAACAAAGTGCAAAGACTATTGATATTTGAACTATTAATCATGCACATAAAATGTATGATCCATTTGGCAAGCAATTGTTAGGCAAGTTCTTTTTATCTGTGGTTTTGTCTATGATACAATGGCCTGTTGAAATTAATGTTAGCTGAAAACTCTGAAAAACTTTTAACTATAAAAAAACACATTACCAAAATGACATTTTCACTGTACACGAAGTAAAAACATCCTTGCTGAATAGCCCTACAGACTAATAGCCAAGCTTTCAGTCTCATAAGTAGTTAAAGTGAACTCAGGTTTAAAATCAGATACTTACCCTGAAGAGAGGGAAGCCTCAGGATCCTATTGAGGCTTCCCTCAGTGGTCAAAAGCCCCCCGTTGCTGAGCGCGGCCCCCTACACAGCTCCTCTTTCTCTATCATGGGTGGGCATTAGCCACGCGAGCCTACCCACACATGCGCCGTAGCACGGAGCCCGCAGTTCCAGCTTATTGTGCATGCGTGGGTGGGCTTGGTCGCCATCACGTGGCCATGCTGGAGGAAGAGGAGCTGTGTGGCCCGATGCACAATGCCTTGTCACTAATCTTCCAAGTGGGCATGCTCAGAGATGGGGACAACAAAGTAGCAAGGGAAGCCTCAATAGGATACCTTAAAGGAATCGTCAGGCAAAAAAAAATTAGTTTCACTTACCTGGGGCTTCTACCAGCCCCCTGCAGCCATCCTGTGCCCTTGTAGTCACTCAATGCTGCTCCAGTCCCCCTATGCCAGCTATTTTTGTTTTTGCCGACCTCGGGGTCAGCGGGCCGCATTGCGTACATTTGGGAGCAGCAGTGAGTGACTACGAGGGCACAGGATGGTTGCATGGGGCTGGTAGAAGCCCCAGGTAAGGGAAACACTTTTTTTTTTTTTTTTTTGCCTGACGATTCCTTTAAGGTAAGTATCTGATTTTTGTACCCAAGCTTTGGCTCGGGTACACTTTAAAAATATACAGGTAGTATACAAACCCATATGTGAAGGATGAGGACTTTATATAGTGGTTACTTATCTAGATTATCTAATTTCTGTGTGCTTCAAATATGCATAACATAGGATAAATCTTTTGTATACCTCACCTCTTACTTATGTCTCTATTCCCATCCCACTGGATATTGCTTCTGATCAATTAAAAATGGTTGGGGAGAGTAGGAGGCGCCCAAGGTGTGATTTTGCATAAAATAATATATATATAGGTATATGTAGGTAAGAAGGTCTTACCTTAGTAGTGCCAATTTCAAGGATGCAAGATTTTCGTTATAAACATACTTTTTATATGTGCACAATAAAAATTATGTTCATAACGAAAATCTTGCATCCTTGAAATTGGCACTACTAAGGTAAGACCTTCTTACCTACATATATATTATTTTATGCAAAATCACACCTTGGGCGCCTCCTACTCTCCCCAACTATGTACATACACTCCCCTAGAGGAGTTTATAGGTTCTAGACCTCTTTGGAGGTGCAAAGATCCACTTTTTTGTTTTTGTTTTGGAGCTGCGACCAACAGACAAAGGCCGAGTAAGGGCGGTTCTTCCTCACATGCCAGCAAAAGTGGTTGCCTTGTTTGCAACCCTCCTTTGTGAGTATATATAGTTTGTTCTATATAATAGCAAATAGACCCGACGATATCCCACGACATTGGGCTCCCGCGGTGTCTCTGTGTCATTTTTTTCGCCCCTACAAGATTGATTCAAAATGGTGTGCCTATATAATGATGTTCACATAATGTATCCTGCTCATTTAACCACTTGCCGACCGCCCACAGCCCATGGGCGGCGGCAAAGTGGACGCCTAAAGGACCGCAATACGCCTTCAGGCGGCGCGTCCTTTAGGCATGCCGGGGGAGCGATCGCGTCATTGATGACGCGCGCTTCCCCCGGCAACTGGCTCCGCCCACCCGCCGTAACATCCCGCCGGCCGTACGGAAGCGCCGGCGGGATGTTAACCCCGCGATCGCCGCATACAAAGTGTATAATACACTTTGTAATGTATACAAAGTGTATTATACAGGCTGCCTCCTGCCCTGGTGGTCCCAGTGTCCGAGGGACCACCAGGGCAGGCTGCAGCCACCCTAGTCTGCACCCAAACACACTGATCTGCCCCCCCCCGCCCACTGATCGCCCACAGCACCCCTCAGACCCCCCCCTGCCTACCCCCCAGACCCCTGTTTGCACCCAATCACCCCCCTAATAACCCATCAATCACTCCCTGTCACTATCTGTCAACGCTATTTTTTTTTTTATATCCCCCCCTGCCCCCTGCCCCCTCCTGATCACCCCCCCACCCCTCAGATTCTCCCCAGACCCCCCCCCAGACCCCCCCCCCCCCTGTGTACTGTATGCATCTATCTTCCCTGATAACCTGTCAATCACCCGTCAATCACCCATCAATCACCCATCAATCACCCATCAATCACCCCCTGTCACTGCCACCCAACAATCAGCCCCTAACCTGCCCCTTGCGGGCAATCTGATCACCCACCCACACCAATAGATCGCCCGCAGATCCGACATCAGATCACCTCCCAAATCCATTGTTTACATCTATTCTCTCCTCTAAACACCCACTAATTACCCATCAATCACCCATCAATCACCCCCTATCACCACCTGTCACTTTTACCTATCAGATGAGACTCTAATCTGCCCCTTGCGGGCACCCAATCACCCGCCAACACGCTCAGATTGCCCTCTGACCCCCCCTTATCAATTCGCCAGTGCATTAATTACATCTGTTCTTCCCTGTAATAACCCACTGATCACCTGTCAATCACCTGCCAATCACCTATCACCCATCAATCACCCCCTGTCACTGCCACCCATCAATCAGCCCCTAACCTGCCCCTTGCGGGCAATCTGATCTCCCACCCACACCATTAGATCGCCCGCAAACCCGCCGTCAGATTACCTCCCAAATGTATTGTTTACATCTATTCTCTCCTCTAAACACCCACTAATTACCCATCAATCACCCATCAATCACCCCCTATCACCACCTGTCACTGTTACCCATCAGATCAGACCCTAATCTGCCCCTTGCGGGCACCCAATCACCCGCCTACACGCTCAGATTGCCCTCAGACCCCCCCTTATCAATTCGCCAGGGCATTATTTACATCTGTCCTTCCCTGTAATAACCCACTGATCACCTGTCAATCACCTGTCAATCACCCATCAATCACCCCCTGTCACTGCCACCCATCAATCACCCCCTGTCACTGCCACCCATCAATCAGACCCTAACCTGCCCCTTGCGGGCAAACTGAACACCCACCCACACCAATAGATCGCCCGCAGATCCGACGTCCGATCACCTCCCAAGTGCAGTGTTCACATCTGTTCTCTACCCTAAACACCCACTAATTACCCATCAATCACCCCCTGTCACTGCTACCTATCAGATTAGACCCCTATCTGCCCCTAGGGCACTCAATCACCCGCCCACACCCTCAGAATGCCCTCAGACCCCAGCCCTGATCACCTCGCCAGTGCATTGCTTGCATCTATTCCCCCCTCTAATCACACCTTGAGACACCCATCAATCACCTCCTGTCACCCCCTAGCACACCTACCCATCAGATCAGGCCCTAATTTGCCCCGTGTGGGCTCCTGATCACTCGGCCAAACCCTCAGATCCCCCTCAGACCCCCTTCCGATCACCTCCCCAGTGCATTGATTGCATCTATTTTCCCCTCTAACCACCCCCTGAGACACCCATCAATCACCTCCTGTCACCCCCCTAGCACTCCTATCCATCAGATCAGGCCCAATACAACCTGTCATCTAAAAGGCCACCCTGCTTATGACCGGTTCCACAAAATTCGCCCCCTCATAGACCACCTGTCATCAAAATTTGCAGATGCTTATACCCCTGAACAGTCATTTTGAGACATTTGGTTTCCAGACTACTCACGGTTTTGGGCCCGTAAAATGCCAGGGCGGTATAGGAACCCCACAAGTGACCCCATTTTAGAAAAAAAGACACCCCAAGGTATTCTGTTAGGTGTATGACGAGTTCATAGAAGATTTTATTTTTTGTCAAAAGTTAGCGGAAATTGATTTTTTATTGGTTTTTTTTCACAAAGTGTCATTTTCCGCTAACTTGTGACAAAAAATAAAATCTTCTATGAACTCGCCATACACCTAACGGAATACCTTGGGGTGTCTTCTTTCTAAAATGGGGTCACTTGTGGGGTTCCTATACTGCCCTGGCATTTTAGGGGCCCTAAACCACGAGGAGTAGTCTAGAAAACAAATGCCTCAAAATGACCCGTGAATAGGACGTTGGGCCCCTTAGCGCACCTAGGCTGCAAAAAAGTGTCACACATGTGGTACCGCCGTACTCAGGAAAAGTAGTATAATGTGTTTTTGGGTGTATTTTTACACATACCCATGCTGGGTGGGAGAAATTTCTATGTAAATGGTCAATTGTGTGTAAAACAAATCAAACAATTGTCATTTACAGAGATATTTCTCCCACTTAGCATGGGTATGTGTAAAAATACACCCCAAAACACATTATACTACTTCTCCTGAGTACGGCGGTACCACATGTGTGGCACTTTTTTACACCCTAAGTACGCTAAGGGGCCCAAAGTCCAATGAGTACCTTTAGGATTTCACAGGTCATTTTGCGACATTTGGTTTCAAGACTACTCCTCACGGTTTAGGGCCCCTAAAATGCCAGGGCAGTATAGGAACCCCACAAATGACCCCATTTTAGAAAGAAGACACCCCAAGGTATTCCGTTAGGAGTATGGTGAGTTCATAGAAGATTTTATTTTTTGTCAAAAGTTAGCGGAAAATTGATTTTTATTGTTTTTTTCACAAAGTGTCATTTTCCACTAACTTGTGACAAAAAATAAAATCTTCTATGAACTCACCATACTCCTAACGGAATACCTTGAGGTGTCTTCTTTCTAAAATGGGGTCATTTGTGGGGTTCCTATACTGCCCTGGCATTTTAGGGGCCCTAAACCGTGAGGAGTAGTCTGGAAATCAAATTCCGCAAAATGACCTGTGAAATCCTAAAGGTACTCATTGGACTTTGGGCCCTTTAGCGCAGTTAGGGTGCAAAAAAGTGCCACACATGTGGTATCGCCGTACTCGGGAGAAGTAGTACAATGTGTTTTGGGGTGTATTTTTACACATACCCATGCTGGGTGGGAGAAATAACTCTGTAAATGGACAATTGTGTGTAAAAAAATCAAAAGATTGTCATTTACAGAGGTATTTCTCCCACCCAGCATGGGTATGTGTAAAAATACACCCCAAAACACATTGTACTACTTCTCCCGAGTATGGCAATACCACATGTGTGGCACTTTTTTGCACCCTAACTGCGCTAAAGGGCCCAAAGTCCAATGAGTACCTTTAGGATTTCACAGGTCATTTTGCGAAATTTGATTTCCAGACTACTCCTCACGGTTTAGGGCCCCTAAAATGCCAGTTCAGTATAGGAACCCCACAAATGACCCCATTTTAGAAAGAAGACACCTCAAGGTATTCCGTTAGGAGTATGGTGAGTTCATAGAAGATTTTATTTTTTGTCACAAGTTAGTGGAAAATGACACTTTGTGAAAAAAACAATAAAAATCAATTTTCCGCTAACTTTTGACAAAAAATAAAATCTTCTATGAACTCACCATACTCCTAACGGAATACCTTGGGGTGTCTTCTTTCTAAAATGGGGTCATTTGTGGGGTTCCTATACTGCCCTGGCATTTTAGGGGCCCTAAACCGTGAGGAGTAGTCTGGAAATCAAATTCCGCAAAATGACTTGTGAAATCCTAAAGGTACTCATTGGACTTTGGGCCCTTTAGCGCAGTTAGGGTGCAAAAAAGTGCCACACATGTGGTATCGCCGTACTCGGGAGAAGTAGTACAATGTGTTTTGGGGTGTATTTTTACACATACCCATGCTGGGTGGGAGAAATAACTCTGTAAATGGACAATTGTGTGTAAAAAAAATGAAAAAATTGTCATTTACAGAGAGATTTCTCCCACCCAGCATGGGTATGTGTAAAAATACACCCCAAAACACATTCTACTACTTCTCCTGAGTACGGCAATACCACATGTGTGGCACTTTTTTGCAGCCTAACTGCGCTAAGGGGCCCAAAGTCCAATGAGCACTTTTAGGCTTTACAGGGGTGCTTACAAATTAGCACCCCCCAAAATGCGAGGACAGTAAACACACCCCACAAATGACCCCATTTTGGAAAGTAGACACTTCAAGGTATTCAGAGAGGGGCATGGTGAGTCCGTGGCAGATTTCATTTTTTTTTGTCGCAAGTTAGAAGAAATGGATTCTTTTTTTTTTTCTTTTTTTTGTCACAAAGTGTCATTTTCCGCTTACTTGTGACAAAAAATAATATCTTCTATGAACTCACTATGCCTCTCAGTGAATACTTTGGGATGTCTTCTTTCCAAAATGGGGTCATTTGGGGGGTATTTATACTATCCTGGAATTCTAGCCCCTCATGAAACATGACAGGGGGTCAGAAAAGTCAGAGGTGCTTGAAAATGGGAAAATTCACTTTTTGCACCATAGTTTGTAAACGCTATAACTTTTACCCAAACCAATAAATATACACTGAATGGGGTTTTTTTTTATCAAAAACATGTTTGTCCACATTTTTCGCGCTGCATGTATACAGAAATTTTACTTTATTTGAAAATTGTCAGCACAGAAAGTTAAAAAAATCATTTTTTTGCCAAAATTCATGTCTTTTTTGATGAATATAATAAAAAGTAAAAATCGCAGAAGCAATCAAATAGCACCAAAAGAAAGCTTTATTAGTGACAAGAAAAGGAGCCAAAATTCATTTAGGTGGTAGGTTGTATGAGCGAGCAATAAACCGTGAAAGCTGCAGTGGTCTGAGTGGAAAAAAAGTGCCTGGTCCTTAAGGGTTAGAAAGACTGTAGTCCTCAAGTGGTTAAAGGATACCCGAAGTGACATGTGACATGATGAGATAGACATGGGTATGTAAAGTGCCTAGTACACTAATAACTATGCTGTGTTCCTTTTTTCTTTCTCTGCCTGAAAGAGTTAAATATCAGGTATGTAAGTGGCTGACTCAGTCCTGACTCAGACAGGAAGTGACTACAGTGTAACCCTCACTGATAAGAAATTCCAACTATAAAACACTTTCCTAGCAGAAAATGGCTTCTCAGAGCAGGAAAGAGATAAAAAGGGTCAATATTTCATAATTTTTAACTCTGGCATACTTCAATGAATGTGTCATTGAGAAAAAACAATAAAACAGTTAAAACTTAAAAAGTAGATTTAAACATAAAATAAAACTATGGAATATCTTAAAAAGTAATTTTTAGGAGAAGGAAGATAGATAAAATCGTTTACTTCATTAGTTTATTTTCCCCTTGGGTGTCCTTTAAATTGAAGCAACTCTCGAACATAACATAATTTGCATGCAAAGTTGCCTTTTTGCAAATTCTTGTTGGTTGCACATCCAATGCAAGTCAATGGCATCACATTGGACTTGCGGTGTACAAATTTTCTGCAAAAAAAAAAAAAGTCCTACATGCACGTTCTGTTTTCACACTAGACATGCGTTTCACATTCATTGTGTCAATGGGACTTGCACATTTTTCTGAATGTAAATATTTGCATGCAAATGTGTAGGGAATTACACAGTTACAATTCCATGTCAATTAACTTCATTGGTATGCACAGAAAAAACACAATGCAAACAGTTGAATGAAAACGCAAATAAGAAAAAGAAGATTCAGAACCTAAAAATCGTAAATCACAGATGATCAACTTACACCCAAAAACTTTGTGACAGATTTTTGGGAAAAGGAAAGTGTCCCAAAAGTGTGTGGAGGGGTGGTTTATATGTGAGTCATGTGTGAGCCCCTATACATAGTGCAGGCATTCGAAGCAAGCATTGTATCTATAGTTACTTCTCTTCGCTCCTGACAGCGATCTTCCTGTCTCCGATACAGCTCTCCTTGCTAGATGTCCAGGTTTTACTCTCTCGAGGGAGCCACTTCCTGTTTCTATTGCAGTTCTGTACTCCGCTACTAGAGGTCAGCCGTGAGTACAAAGCTGCAAAGCAGATGGGGAGATGGCTGCCTAGAGAAGAGAAGACCCTGAAGCCTGGAACTCTAGCAAGTACAGAGCTGCAGCGAGTACGGTTAGCGTGAAGGCGGTCTAGCGGTGTTGATTAACAGTACAGTTTAGTGAGCAATAATATTTTTAATAAGATCATTCACATTGAAAGAAGTTATTGTATTTAATCTGTCCATACCACAAAAGAGTCCACCTTGTGATCATATCTTCACCAGCTATGATTATATCTATGAAAAAATGTGCCAAGCAGAAATGTCTTTAAAGTGGACCTGAACTCTTGCACAGGACAGAAGGAAAATAGAAAAAAGGAACCCAGTATGCAATTGAAAGCATTGGATGTTAACAATATGTAGGTTTCCATGAATCAGGAAGTAGAAAAAATGCAGATTTATTTTAAGATTTTTTTCAGCTGTAACAAAGAAATGTTTTTGTTTAAAGGTTCTGATGCGGTTCTGTATCTTTTAGAGCAGAGAAAACATCTGAGTTCAGGTCTGCTTTATGTAAGTGATAGCACTCCACCGCACTTTTTAAAGTTACCTGACAGACCTGATACATAAAGCCACCAAAACCTTAGCTGCACCCCTGTAAGTTAAATAGCTTGCCATCAGAATTGGTCTTAGACTACTATAGGAACATATGCTATGGCTTTGGTAGGGATTAGATTATGAGCTCCACTGAAGGGCAGCTTGTGACATGACTATGTACTTTCTAAATTGCTCTGCAAAATGTCAGCACTACCATTATTTGGTTTTCAGCTTGCCAAGCTACTCAGTTTGGCCTCATACAGACATTAAGGTAAATTCCATACAAAATATTCCTTTATGTTATGATTGGTAACAGTGTAATATCTGCGGCGTGCAGCTGCCGAAGCTTTAAGGAATAACTATATTGGAGATTTTGGCCAATTTGAGGCCTCCTGCTTCTGTGTCCCACCTTTCTTTACAACACTGGACATGTTGTTCAGACAGGTAGTGTGTGTATATATGTGGAAAACTGATTGATGGGACAACTAAAGTCAAGACTCGGATCCTGCAAAACCATCATCTAGTCTGTCATAAATGATTAACACTATCTGTAAAACTAAGTGCCCCCTTGAAATGTGTCAGTGTTTGCTGTACTATATGGACTTAGGCCTCTTTCACAGTGGGACGGTGCGTTTGATGCAACGTTAACCACTTGAGGACCACAGTGGTAAACTCCCCTAAAGACCAGGCTGTGTTTTGCATAATTGGCCACTGCAGCTTTAAGGCCAAGCTGCAGGACCGCACAACACAGCACACAAGTTATTTCCCCCATTTTCTCCCTACCAACAGAGCTCTCTGTTGGTGGTGTCTGATATTTATAAATATTATAAATATTTATGTGTGTTTTTTTTTTTTTTTACTATTGTTTTATATATTTATTTATTTAAAACCCTCCCTCCCCCCAGCCAGCCAGTCATAGCGATCAGCTCTCATAGGCTTCACCCTATGAGAGCCAATCGCTCTCTTTTTTCCCCCAGGGGTACAGCCGTGTCACACGGCTGTCCCCAGTACAGCGCTGCTGCCGATCGCAGCGCTGTACATGTAAATAGACGGCGATCACGCCGTCTAACAGTCTCCCGAGCGGCAATTGCTGCTCGGAGACTGAAGAGGGGCCTTAGCTCCGCCCCCCGAGCAGGAGATGCGCATGCAACCTGCGCGCGATCTCCTGCAAAATGCAGCCCCAGGACTTGACGCCAATTGGCGCTAGGCAGGCCTGGGGCTGCCGCAGCGACCACGCCCATGGGCGTGGGGCGGTCTAAATGCAACGTGTGCACTGTGAATGTCGCACAGACTTTGCATTGCTGTGCGTTACTCTGCGTTAAAGTATTTTCTAACATGCAACTTTAACATCGCACTGTGAAAGAGCCCTTAAAGGACAATTTTGAACTTTTTTATACAAACCTTTCTGCATTTTGACAGACACACCCTTTTAAAGCATTCCTGAACAAAAGGGGTCTGATGCACGAAGCACCTATAAACTTGTTGTGCGCAGGCAGTACTAATGGCAGGGGAGCAGCGCACTAACGGTAATGCGCACAGCTCCCTGCCGTTAATACTGGTAAAGTTGCAGTGCACACCATTTTATTTCTGCTTTGTGCATCCGGCCCATGATGAGATAAACATAGGCACACATAGTACCAAACCTACTTAGAACCTGCCTGTGTCCACTTTTTTTTTTACTGCATTCAAAGAGTTAAAAGAGCAGTGTTATCTGTATGCAAATAAGGCAAACAGCAAATCCAATGCAGCTGTGGTTATACTGAATAGTAAACAGAAGCAAACACTGCTGAAAACAAAAGAGCTGGAATGCTTAAATGTTCATTATTTCTTTTTGTTGGCAGCTGAATGAAGCAGATTTTATGTAACACTTAAATGGCTGTTGTGCTGACCTCAGCGTTCTAATTTAACCCCTTAAATTGAAAATAGGAATACGAGACTGCAAGTAGATTCTATATACCTTTTTGACCAATTATCTCATAGGATTTTTTTCAGATCAGTACAAACACTTATGTCTGCTTTTTCTTATTAACTCTGTTAGGGAGAGGTAAATAACCTGCTGCACATGGTCAGATTTGTGGACAACCTTTCAAGCAAGCTATTACTTCTAATCAATTTTCTTGCAATTGATCCCAAATCAGCATCCACCTGATCGATGGCTCTTCCATCTGTTCTTTGACTCCTCTGCAAAGTACTGCTTCTGTGACAATACATACATTTATTGCCTGCACATGCACATAGCATGACATGTGCATGATCAATATTAACTGCACATTCAATGAATCATCAACCATTAAAATGCTTAGTTATTGATTGTTTCTGATCTGTCTACAGGAGAATTCATTATTAATTCTTGGATAATCATTTCTAGACGAAATGATCCAACACAGATAATCATCTAATGGACACCACTCAGGATTAACAATAGAGCCTGATTCACATAAATATGTGAAAACTGACAAAAGGCCCTTAATGCTATTTTAGAAATTTACCATGTACCTGTTTTTCTAGGCCACTGCCAATCTACTGGCAATGCCCAATAGCTACTGACATTGCTCCTTCACAATGCAAAGCATGAAGATCCACCCACTGAGTAATAGCATTTCACAATGTTCTTAAGATTGGAGGGTACGTTACAAGGGTAGAAAGAAAGTCAGGGGCCTCGATTCATCATTGTCTTTGCGACAACTTTTTCCAGTTCGTTAAATTACCGAATTCGAAGTTTATCGACTTCTAGTTGTATTCATCAAGGTTTTTCCGCATTCGGTGTGACTTCGATAAAATATCGATAACAATGCGGTAACCATTCGGTAAGGTGTCGATATTTCCATTTTACAGCGGTAATTTAACACAAGGCCATAAGATTCCCATGGAATTGAGGGTAAAAAGGCAGTCCTTTGAACACTACGTAGCAACATTCCGAATAGGGCTTAACACCTGGACCAGGATTCTGGAAGTGGCTCAGGACAATCCCACAACTTCGCCAGCTACGGTTTGAAAACATGTAGTGCAGCTAGAAATTTAGTTAACCCTGGTACTGCCTGTGTTCTCTAACAAGATGATTCAAGAGAAATGCAGATGTCCTGGTATAGCAAATAAATCCATTCTCTTGCAAAGTGATATGGTTCTAGACCTTATTCTTGCCTTTCTGCGCCTCAGCTGATGCATAACCACTTCAAATGGCTCCATCTTCTCTGTCAGCAATGATCTGACAGGAATAACGCCAGAGCAGTGAAGGAGATAACTAATCCTAAATGTAACGCTAAACCACGCCCACTTTCATTTTCATGAATTGCACTTTCTTCCGTTTTATCGCATCAGTACCGAATGATTACCGAATGCTCACTAACAGCTGTAGATAACTTTGATGAATCCTGAAATCAACTTATCGAGTTTGGTATTTTACCGGACTGTCGGTAATTGTTTCGATAAGTCTTGATAAATCGAGGCCTTAATCTACTTATGCAGACCTGCCCTGTTGCTAGTAACAAAGTGGGAACCCTTGCTTAGCATATTTAAATTTCCCACTACAGCCTCCCATTTGTCTGTGACATTTTTAGTAAAAAATTCAAATACTTCCTAGTGTTAAATTCAAGTCAGTTATTTGTGTTTTTACTTTTCAACCCTTTCAGTCCCATATGTATCCAAAAGATTGCAATTTGTTTAGTAATCATCCTCCCCAAATTCATAGCAGCACAGTTACCCTAGGGGTGTCAAGTTCCTTTCCTCAAGGGCTGAGGACCTCACACATTTTGACAAGCTGTCCACAAGCTCTTTTGCATAGATAACGCAAGCTTTTTTTCTTTAACTCTTGCTGCACTGGAAAACAAAGGAACTTCAGATAATTTCTTAGTAGAGTTAGTACTATACTGTAAGTACATAGGTTTATCTCATAATGTCACATGTCACTTTAGGTACACTTTAATATACAAAACAAAGCAGGTTTTAAAGGAACGAACTCATGCCCCATGCTTGAAAAGTGACTTGACCTTTTAAATTCTCCTGAATTTTTGCTTTGTCGGATTATGTTCTATGGTTAAAAGCAAAGTGAAACAAATGGTCACAGGGAAATAAGCAGCTTTGGCACCAGCAGAGATCTAACTAGTGCATCCCCAGAGGAGCAGGAGTAGCCAATGTGCAATAAAACATGCAATATAGCGGTTTTGTATAATATGGCAACTAAAATACCATATACAATCTTAGCATGTAGCATGTAATATATGGAGGGAAGCAGACAATTTGGTTGCATGCGGCTACTGTACAATTTGGGCTACTGAGTATAATGTGCATTAGCAGCAACCAGGAACAGAAATGTGGGCGCATGGAAAAATTAGCAGCAACAGCAAGCAGTTTTAGTGGCTACAGCAAAAAAAAGGCATCTGCAGAACATAGGCAGACATGATAAAATTAGTGGCTACAGAAATACATAGCAGATACAGCACACCTTGGGTCAGGAAGGGGGTGGGGCAGGGTTGTCAGAAGTAGCAAGGAAGGCTTCCTGTTGAGAGGAAGGTAAGGCAAAGTGATAGTAGTATATTGATAAAACTACTGGCATTCTACAACCGGCATTATCTAGCTCCCAATAATAGAATATCGGTAATATTGCCGATAATCAACTAGCAGCTTCACCCAGCGCCTAAATTTACAGATGCCCTTTTTTATTGTACACATATGAAGGTGGTAATATTTATTTATTTTTAAGCAATACTAGTTGCCTTACTGGCATGCTGATCTGTCTGGCTACAGCAGTGTCAAGTCACACAGCGTGCGGCTACTGCGGTCATACTTTAGTTAGAACACCTGACAGTGTTGCCAACCGTCCGTCAAAATATGGGCAGTGCGTCTTAATTACCTCAATTTTCACTTGTTCGTACTGCCCGTATTTTTCAATCGTGTGTCCGTCTAAAAAAGTGTATTTTTCCCAGCTTCTTTTGTGCGCATGTGTAGCGCACACCATGATCACGCAGCAAGTCCTGAGAAGCCACAGCGAGAAGCATCGGGATGCCTCCTCCCTCCTGCAGTCAGTAGCCTTCTCTTTCCGGTTGGTGAGTCTCTCCAGCCAATCAGTGAGAGAGACAGCCGAGTTATCCCGCCCACACAGCCCCGGCATCCAGTTCCCGGCCAGCAAATAGTGGAGACAGCTCACCTGCACTGCAGTGCATTGCAATGCTTTCTGCCTCTGATACTCTTAGCTGTAGCCTCTCAACAGATAAGTGCTTTATCCTCCAGCTGCTGCATTAATCCACGCTCCTGTCAGCCATGAGGCAGCTGATGTAATCATCAGCTGGGTTCTGGAATGCCTTCCTGGGAAACTTAGCGTCGGGGCTGCAGGAGGGATGGGAACAGGGCAGCAATTCTCCAGGCAGGGCTGAGGGAAGGGGGAGGAGGATTAATTTGCATTTGTATATGCCCTGTGTGCTACATGTGTCACGCTACCTTAGCTATGTACTATTTACCACCATTTCCCCATATGTGTACCACTGCTGTGCATGCTCCCCCACAAGACACTGGCTTATCATTCCTCCTGCATATCTCCTGTATTATCCTATCCAACCTAGCAGTGGATTTGTGGAGTCACTTATTGGACATGGATCAGAGAATGTGAGGCACAAGAGACAGACAGAAGCAACAGTATAAAATGTGGCAGCATGTGATCAGCTGGGATCTGGACTCAGCATGGGAGTTGCAGGAGGAATGGGAACAGGACAGTGTTTCTCCAGGCAGGGCACAGGGGTTACATTTACAAAAGCTGCCTAGCATAACAGTGTGACAGGGTCAGGGAGAGTGAAGCAGGGAAGCCCACATAGTGTATTTACTGGTGAAATGCGCTGACCACGTAGTGTAATTACTAGTGAAATGTGCTGTCCACGTAGTGTATTTACTGGTGAAATGTGCTGTCCACGTAGTGTATTTACTGGAGAAATGTGCTGACCACGTAGTGTATTTACTGGTGAAATGTGCTGACCACGTAGTGTATTTACTGGTGAAATGTGCTGACCACATAGCTTTAATAGCTGAAGCTATGTGGGCAGCACATTTCACCAGTAAATACACACCTCCCGAAATTCACAAGAAGTTTCCTAAAAAGGCCTCTACTAACTCCGCCCCTGACTGCGCCCCCTGTCCGTCCAAACCTTGGGGTGTCCAGATTTTTTGCTCATTTTGTCCAGGAAAAATAAGAATTTGGGTTGGCAACCCTGGCACCTGATCTACTTATTTTAAAATCACTGTCTCATCTGCTAACGCCCCGTCTCATTTTCTAGTAACTCCACCCCTCTACCCTCTATATTGTAAACTTACTGCTATTTTCCTAGCCGTTTCAGGTCACCCCGAGCTGCTTGTATATTCTGTTGTAAGGAAGTATACTTTATCTTATCTAAACTTTCCTAGGAGTGCATGTCTAGAGTACAACCTGTGGAGCTGAGTTGCTTTAACAAAGAGCAGAGACTGCAACTTGACTTAAATGAAATACAGAACAGTCCCAAAGCAATCAAAATTGTTGATACAGGGACTGCTTTGAAGAAAGGAAAGATGAATATAAAAAGTCATCAATAAGCTACCTAGTAAAGGAAATGGCAGCTAATGCCACCTCAAACGTGCATATGGATAGTTTCCTTAGACTGGTGTGCAAATAACATTTGCAATCCATTTATCTTCCATCCTACCATCAGCCAGAAGAATTACAGTCCATTAAGGACATTACAGTCTTTTTGGCTTCCTCAAGGAAAAGAAATGCAGACATATGTTTAACTTTGACATTTATAATATATCAGGTAAATGTTATTGCTTCTATATTTAAAACCATCAATGTATCTAACTTTACAGCCATGAATGCTTTTTAGTACCCATCACTCTCGTGGAGGATGTTTATAAATGCGGAAGAAGCAGATAATAAAAGCAAGTTGTACTAAAATGGAAGTAAAGTACCATATATCCATATTTTGAGAAAATATTGATACATTTTCCCAATACAGATCTAAGTATGCAGAATGTACAGTATATGGAATTGAACAGATTTCTCATGGTTACATACCTATTTAGATTGAACAAACATACAGTATGATCATAGGGTTAAACCAACATTGTTTACTTTTTCCATTATGCTCAAACAACATATATGCTGGAAGATTCTGCTCTTTCAATAAAGTGAACCTAATTGTTAAAGGGGAACTTCAGCCTAAACAAACATACTGTCATTAAGTTACATTAGTTATGTTAATTAAAATAGATAAAATAAAATAGATGGGTAATATAATATCTTACCCACCCTGTTTTAAAAGAACAGGCACATGTTTGTGATTTCATGGGGCAGCCATCTTTTTCATGGGGGCAGCCATCTTTTTGGTTGAAAGAAGATGACAGGGAGCATGAGACACAGTTCCAACTGTCCAGTGCCCTGATCACCCCTCCTAGCTGTGTGCGCTAGGCTTCAAATCACAAATTCAAAACGAGAACAACATCAGAAATCCCATCATGGGCATTTTTCTTCTGTGCAGCTAAAAATGAGGCTTGGGTAAGAAAAACCAAGTTCTGGTGCTGTGAAACTGTTAAAGAGAGGCTGAAGCGAGAATAAATCTCGCTTCAGACCTCAAAGTTAGCAGGGGCATGTGTGCCCCTGCTAAAACGCTGCTATAGCGCGGCTTAATGGGGGTCCCTTCACCCCCAAATCCTCCTCCGTAATGCGGGGGAGCGCTTCCTGGTTGGGGCAGGGCTAACCGCCGCAGCCCTGCCCCACGCGCATCTGTCAGCACGTATCTCCGCCTCTCCCCCGCCCCTCTCAGTCTTCCTTCACTGAGAGGGGCGGGGGAGAGGCGGCGATGCGCCGCTGACAGACGCGACTGGAGGCAGAGCTGCAGCCGTTAGCCCTGCCTCCAGGAGTGACCAAATCGTGCTGGGGTGGGTTTGGGGGTGAAGGGACCCCCTTTGTGCGGCGCGATAGCGGCGGTTTAGCAGGGGCACACGTGCCCCTGCTAACTTTGAGCTCTGAAGCGAGATTTATTCTCGCTTCAGAGTCTCTTTAAAGAAACACCAAGCCTTTTCAGTGCTGCCGAGTTGATTTTTAGTCTGGAGGTTCACTTGAGAGGTATATGGAGGCTGCCATATTTATTTCCTTTTAAGCAATACCAGTTGCCTGGTTATTATGCTGATCCTCTGCCTCTAATACTTTTAGCCATAGACACTGAACATGTTTGTTTCTGGTGTGATTCAGACATTGCTCCAGCCAAATAGATCAGCAGGGCTGCCAGGCAACTGGTATTGTTTGAAAGGAAATAAATATAGCAGCCTCCATATCACTCTCACCTCGGGTTCACTTTAAGGCCTCATTTCTGCTACACCCATTGCTGTGCGCATTTCAGCAACATGTATAATGTTCGATACGCAAATACATCAGAAGTGCATAGACAGCATTGTCTTCATGCTCCCACTTGTGCGTTGTTCCGTAGAAGGTATAGACACAAGCACTCCTCTAGTGACAGGCACACAGGTCCAACCACCAGAGCACAGGAAGATAATCCACAAACAAAAGTTCCAAGGGACCAGTACACAGTATTTATTTCAAATGCTTATTTTTTTCCCCCCAAGAATTGTTGGGCTGTAACTCAATCCATAAGTTGAAATTCAATCCATCGTGCAATAGAATAGCTCCAACCCATTACAATTTAGCAGGAAATGCATCACAAATAAGCCTTAATTTTTCAACCTGTGCATTTAGCTGAATACTGTTAAATACAGGAGACACTAAAAATGTTTTTTTTTAGGGTGTGCCCAGGATGGAAATACATGATCAGGCTTTATACAGTTATCTAGGAAACAACCTTGTTGCCTCACTAGTACCATAAATGCTTACTGTTTAGTAACAGTGTAAAAAAAAATTGTATTAGAGTAGGAACAATATTTAAAGGAAGGCAGATCCAGCTGCTTAAACTTTCTGGAGGTGATTTACTAAATGACTGGATTACAATATGCAATTCTTCTAATTAAAGAAACTTGTGCCCACAATTGCTAGGCAGCTTGCTGTTGCCCTTTGCCCAGACAGTCATGTGGCCATGATCATCAGAAACTGTGGACATGTGGATGCATGTTTCTCTATTCCCTGTTCTGTTTTTAATGCTGGTAGTGTTCCAGCTTGCTCTGAGTGCTGTGAGTGCAGAGGGTTAATGATTGTCTGTAAATTGACCACTACCCTCTGCACCTTCATCTTCCTTTAAAATCCTGGTCCTTAAAGAAAACCTGAACTGAAAATTAAAAGTCAAAATAAGCATACACAAGTCATACTTACCTTCCATGTAGTCTACTCCTCAGTGTCTTTCTCCTGTCCCACATCCTGTTTGTTCACTGTGATCATGGGGATTTTCCGTCCTCCATTTTGAAAATGGCCATTACCCATAACAGCTTTCTGGTCAGCACACAGTTAAACTGTAACATCGCCCACTTGAGCCATAGGGAAACATTGACATTACCGGTCACATCAGTTGTCCACTCAGCTATAACTGACAGCAACTGATATTTTACTGACAGCAACTGATATATTTCAGATCTGACAAAATATTGTCAGAACTGGAAGGGATAATTGTCAGAAGAAAATGGTGAGCTTCTGAGAGGAACTGATGGCAAGGTAACTATGTAATGTTCATTTGAAGTTACCTCGTGTTTATTTTGAATATTTGTACTCAGTACAGGTTCTCTTTAAGCAGGATGAGCATAGCTCCCCCTTCTTTGCATCTCTAGTCACACTACCTGGTTGACCAGCTGCATTCACTACTTACTGATCAAATGTCATGCAGTTTTTGAAAGCAATGTGCATGTGTGTATGCGCAAGTACGTAACAAGTGCAAAATGGTTTGGTACTGTGTAGGGGGCTAAGCACCAAGGCCACTTGCTCTGCATGCCTTGCCACCCAACTTGCATGGCTGGTGAAGACTTGAGACTGTTTTGCAATTCTTTCCCGATGTGGAATTTATTGTTGTTATTTATGGGTAGGAATGGCATCTCAAGAAGGAAGTTTTGTGTTAAGTTCCTGCTGCCAGTTCACAACAAATTGTCAATTGCTTAGAATACCATATTTGTGTGATGGCATTTTGTGTGAATGTAATATTTGATGTCAGTGACAATATAAGTGATACATGGCATTTGACTTGCCTGTGTTAGGGTCCGTTTCCACTAGAGCGAATCTGCATGCGTTTCCTGCATGTAGATTTGCATAGACAATACAAGTGGATGGGACTGTTTCCACTTGTCAGGATTTCTGAGCGTTTTTCTGTGCAGAAAAAATCTGCACGCCAGAGCCATCAGAATTTGCATACCGCTATGCGATTCGCATAAAATGTATTAAATAGGAAATTCGCATGCGGTTTTAGTATGCGAATTTTCATGCGAATTCGCATACGATTTCGCATAGAAACAATGGAAAAGCACACAGGCACTGCCATGGTTAAATTTGCAAGTCCACAAAGATGGGTCAGCACCACTGAAGTAAATTATAGCTCTTTAATTGGCAAGGCAGCAATTACAGACTGCTGTTTCGGGCTCTCAGGCCCTTTATCAAATTGCAAAAATAGCCGTGCTGGTTAAATTTGCATACATAGTCATCCATGCGAAATCGTATGCAAGTTCGCATGAAAATTTGCATACAACCGCATGCGAAATTCGCATCCGTGTGCAATTTTTTTCCGCAACAATTCCCACCGCACGAGTGGAAACGGGCCCTTACCCTTGTATCTTTGTTTTCACCATAAAGGTTATAACTCACAATTTCTATGCAATTGGGTGAAGTTGGACTGCAGTGAGATTCTCCCTTATAATTAATAAGCAATCATGAAAAATATTTATTTTGCCAAGTTTGCACTTACAAGGAATTTGCCTTGGCAGTTGCTTAAAGAGACTCCGTAACAAAAATTGCATCCTGTTTTTTATCATCCTACAAGTTCCAAAAGCTATTCTAATGTGTTCTGGCTTACTGCAGCACTTTCTACTATCACAGTCTCTGTAATAAATCAATGTATCTTTCACTTGTCAGACTTGTCAGCCTGTGTCTGGAATGTTGCCAAGTTCTTCAGTGTTGTGGTTCTGCTATGAACTCCCCCTTCCAGGCCCCTCTCTGCACACTGCCTGTGTGTTATTTAGATTAGGGCAGATTCTCTCTTCTCTCTTATCTTTTACAAGCTGGATAAATCCTCCTCTGAGCTGGCTGGGCTTTCACATACTGAGGAATTATAGACAAGGGCAAAGCTGTTTGCAAGAAGAAAAGAGCAGCCTGAAACTTCAGTGCATGAGAGCAGAAGGGGGAAAGAAACACACAATGATCTCTTGAGATACAAAAGGAAGGCTGTATACAGCCTGCTTGTGTATGGATGTATTTTCTATGTGTGGACATACTGTACATCAACCTACTTCCTGTTTTGGTGGCCATTTTGTTTGTTTATAAACAAACTTTTTAAAACTGTTTTTAACCACTTTTAATGTGGCGGGGAGCGGCGAAATTGTGACAGAGGGTAATAGGAGATGTCCCCTACATACACTGGTATGTTTACTTTTGTGCTATTTTAACAATACAGATTCTCTTTAAGAAAGGCAAACAAAAATAATACAAAAACAAAGCAAGGTGAGAATTGTTCATTTTCATTTCTGTGCTGATCACTTTCCAGTCCTAGCAGCTCTAGCATGATTCTGCATTAAGCATGGCTACAACCTGAGGGAAAAAGCTGTTCCAGTGTCTATAAGTTTTAGTTGCGATTGACTGGAATCTTACTCCTGAAGGCATGAGCTGGAAGATGGAGTGAGCAGGGTGAGAGGGGTCCGAGGCAATTTTGGGTGCTCTCTTTCTGCACCTGCTAGCATAAATATCCTGCAGGGAAGGTAATGTACAGCCAATTATCCTTTCCGCTGTTTGGATGATGCGCTGCAGCCTCCCCCTTTCTAATGCTGAGCAAGAGCCGAACCATGCAGTCATAGATGATGTCATGGTGGATTCGATGATTGCAGGGTATAACTGCACCATTAAATTTTGAGGTAGGCCAAACTTTTTCAGCTGCTGTAGATGGTACATCCGCACTTTCTTGGTGATAGTGGCAGTATTGTTGTCCCATTTTAGGTTGTTTGAGATTGTGGATCCAAGAAACTTGAATGACTCTACCTGGGTTATTGTGGATCCTTTATGGTTAAGGGGAGGTGCTGGGGGGGGGCTAAAGCAGAGTTCCCCAACCCTGTCCTCAAGGTCCACCAACAGTACATGTTTTGCAGGAAACCACAAACGGGCACAGGTGAGGTAATTAGTGTCTCAGCAGAGCTGATTAACCCTGTGGATTTCCACAAAACATGCACTGTTGGTGGGCCTTGAGGACAGGGTTGGGGAACACTGTCTAAAGTCTATTATCTCCATGGTTTTAAGAGCATTTAGCTCCAAGTTTTTGCCGCTGCACCAGGAGGAAAGCTGTCCCACTACATGCATGTATACAGACTCCCCGAGTCAGAACCTTGAGGGCCCGTTTCCACTATAGCGTTGCGGAATCGCGGGCGAATCACCGCAGGCAAATCGCAAGCGGGTGCGATTCCGCATGCGTTTTTTGCCGCGATTTCGCATGCGATTTCGCATAGGTTAGGGTGATGCGATTTTAACTATGTCACTGCCTGTGTGAATTAACATGGGTACCTATGCGAAATCGCATGCGAATTCGCGGCAAAAAACGCATGGGGAACACGCATGCGATTTCCCTATTAAATACATTGCGTGCGATTCGCCTGCATTCCACACGCAGGCGAATTCTGAGGGCCCTAGCGTGCAGATTTTTTTCTGCACAGAAAAACGTTCAGGAAAACGGACAAGTGGAAACAGTCCCATCCACTTGTACTGGCTATGCGAATTCGCATGCGGGCAATGCATGCGAATTCGTGATAGTGGAAACGGGCCCTGAGGCTGCATTTCCACTTGTGCGGTGCGAATCGCCGTGGTAAAAATTTGCATGCGGATGCCAATTTCGCATGCGGGTCTATACGAATTTTCATATGAATTCGCATGGATGACGATGTATGCGAATTTAACCATGGCAGTGCTGGAGTGCTTTTCCATTGTTTCTATATGCGAATTCGCATGAAAATTTGCATGAAAATTCGCATGCCCAAACCTCGTGCGAATTTCCTATTAAATACATTGTATGCGATTCGCATAGCGGTATGCGGTATGCGAATTCTGATGGCTCTGCCATGCGATTTTTTTCTGCACAGAAAAACGCAAAGGAATCCTGACAAGTGGAAACAGTCCCATTCACTTGTATTGTTATGCGAATTTTCATGCGAAAAACGCATGCGAATTCGCTATAGTGGAAATGAGCCCTAACAGATGGATCTGTGGAGATACAGTCATTGGTGTACAGTGAATAGAGCAGTGGGGAAAGCGCACACAGCCCTGGGGTGCACCAGTACTGACTGTCAGAGAGCTTGATGTGTGTTTCCCAAGTCTAACATGCTGTCTCCTGTCGGTTAAGAAATTGGTTATCCATTTGCAGATGGATTCAGGTATGTGTAGCTGTGAGAGCTTGCTGTGTAGCAGTGATGGAATTATGGTATTAATTGCAGAGCTGAATTCAATGAAAAAAATCCTGGTGTAGGTTCCTGGGGTGTTTAGATGCTGTAGTACATAATGCATACATATGTTTATGCCATCGTCTGCGGATCTATTAGGCCTGTAGGCAATTTGCAGAGAGTCTAGCAGGAGATCTGTGATGGATTTCAGATAAGCCATTATCAGTTTTTCAAATGCTTTCAAATGCTCATAGCAGGATAATGATAAACAGTTCAGAAAGTCATCATTATTCTGTACGGAAGTTTAAGAAACCTAGGTTTAGTACCCTTAAAGTCAAATAAAAAATCTGGACCTACAGGCACAGAAGCACAGCCACACTAAGCAGCAGGGGTGCCTCTAGCCATTTTGTCACTCCAGGTGAGAAAACCTGTGGCACCTACCCCCCTTCCCCCAAAAATAATGGTAATGTAGCCGCATTTCACCAGAAAATACACATATTGCAGAAACGTTTCACAAGAAATTAATCATAATGCGGCAGTGTTTCACCAGAAATTACACTTAAAAGTAATGATGCACAAAGGGTGACAAAGGGGGCACAAAAGGGTGACAGAAAAAGGCAGCGGGGGGTGTAAAGAGGCACAGGGAGACAAAAGGAGGCAGAGGGGGACAGACAAAGCCACAGGGAGACAGAAGAAGGAACAAAGGGGCACAGAAGGAGACACGGGGCGACAGTGAAAGGCGCAGGGGGCAGAGGTAGCACATGGGGACTGAAGAGGCACATGGAGACAGAATGAGGCACAAAGGGAGACAGAAGGAGGCAGATGAGGACAGGAGGAGGCAAAGTGGGACTGCAGGAGGGACACAGGGGGGACAAAGAAAGGCACAAGGGAAATAAGGAGACACAGGGGGACAGAAAGAGGCAGAGGTGGAACAGGGGGACTGAAGGAGACACATGAAGATAGAAGGAGGCACAAAGTGAGACAGAAGGACAAACAGGGGTTCAGACATGGCACAAGGGACTGAAGGAGGCACAAGGAGTCAGAAGGAGACACAAAAGGGACAGAAGGAGGCACAAAGGGGGGGAAAGGATGTACAAGGCACAGAAGGACACAGTGGCAGTTGCCTGCAATTTATGCTTAGCAGATGCAGTAGAAGCAAGTAATAAAGCACCCGTGGGGGCGGGACTTAGTCAGTGGGCATGGCTTAGACCAGGGGTGTGGCTTAATCCAGCAACATGACGCCCCCAGGACCAATGGCACTCCAGGCAATGGCCTGTACTGCCTATGCCTAGAGGCTCCCCTGCTAAGCAGCTTTCTTGAAAATAAGTGCTTGCGACAAATGTTTTCCTTCTTTACAAACACTATGCAAAGAACACAACACTCTGCAACAAGCTTTATATATGGAGCATGCAGGGTTTCATCCATGACATGTTCCGGGCTGTGCCCTTCTTCATTACAAACAGATCAATCAAATCAAATCAAAGATAGCTTTATTGGCATGACCAAGATTCATTACAGGTATTGCCAAAGCAAGGGGAAATAGGGGACATGGGAGGGGGTGGGGTAGGGGGACAATGGCTAAGCAGTCTGTGGACATTCTTTTTTTAGGTTTACAGTTCCGTTATGCTCCTCTCAGTCTGTGGCATGCTGTGACATAGTGTGCAGCGATTGTCACTGTGGATTCCTCTTCTCCTAGTAGGATATATGTTTTTCTCTCATCTTCTAGTGTGAGAAAGTATGGGAATAGTTCAAACAATTTCTTAAAGTAAGTGTCCCTGGTTGCAGTATATTTGGGGCAGTGCAGCAGGAAGTGGCTTTCACCCTCAATGGTCTTCTGCTCACAGTGTTGGCAAAGTCTCTCCTCCCTGGGTTTGTACGTCTGTCTGTGTCTCCCAGACTCTATTTCGAGGTTGTGAGCACTCAATCTGTAGACACTCAGGATTTTCCTCTCTTGAGAGTTTTGCAGCTTTTCCAGGTATGGGGCCATTTTATATTCTCTTTGTAGAGACTGGTATATGGCTAGCTTTTGTGACTGTTTTATTTCACTCCTCCATTTTTCCACATAGTCTTCTTTGCTCTTAGCTGTGGTGTGTTTTATCTGGACTTTTGTTATGACCTGTGGGTCGGGGGTTGGAGGGAGTCTGATGCACAGTAACCAGACAGCTGCAGCCTGATAGTTTAGTTTCACACAGCACTTGATCCCAAACACATTGATTGAGTGAGAGAAGTTAGGTGTTGCTCCAGTGTGTAGCAAAATCTAAGAACTACCAGCCAAGTTAAGAAACTTGCCTCTACTCGACTTGCTGCAGCCAGCACACTCTATTTACACTGTGTATGTCTCATCCCCACTTGGGTGCTGCTTTCAACGCTGGTGGGCGTAGTAATGTGCGTCACTTGCATTGCTCCCCAATGCTCTTCGATGAGGTTACATCTGAATTGCAAGCAGGGCCGGTTTAAGCAACAATGGGGCCCTAGGGCAAAATAAACCTGGGCCCCCCCCCCAACAGATACCCCGGAGCAAAAATTGGCATTAACCTCCTTGCCGGTTATCTCGAACTCAGTTCGGGGTAACCTGCGCAGGAGGATTTCTCAGGCCCCGCTGGGCCGATTTGCATAATTTTTTTTTGTTACAAGCAGCTAGCACTTTGCTAGCTGCTTGTAACTTCCGATCGCCGCCGATCCGCCGCAATCCGCTGCGCCGAGTCGCACCCCCCCCCGCCCCAGATCCCTGCGCTGCCTGGCCAATCAGTGCCAGGCAGCGTTGAGGGTCGGATCGGGATTCCCTATGACGTCCCGACGTCCATGACGTCGGTGACGTCATCCCGCCCGGGGAAGCCGTTCTGAATGGGATTTCCTGCTTACTCTGATCGCCGAAGGCGATCGGAGTGGGTGGGGGGATGCCACCGCTCAGCGGCTATCATGTAGCGAGCCCTAGGCTCGCTACATGATTTAAAAAAAAAACCAAAACAAAAAAAAAACCTCCTGCGCTGCCTCCTTGCCGGAGGAATTGAACCGGCAAGGAGGTTAAGGGACCTTTTTTGCAGCTGATATAGTCAGGGTTTGAAGCCCCAATCCGTCAGAGCTCCACATTCTGGCTACCCCAGCCTGCATGGGGGACAAGGGGTTGAAAAGTTTCAGGAGGGGGGACCCCACATAATTTAAAAAAAAAAAATCCCACACTCTAAACATAAAAAAAAAAATTGGGAAAATAGGAAAAAATGCCAGGGATCTTCATACAGCCATATTGCGGCTGTATAGCGATCCCTGGCCAAAGCGCTGCGGCTGCGTATGGACCCCCTGGAAACCCCGTCAGGAAATGTATTGCTCTTTCTTTTGATACATGTAAAATTACACTACCGTTGGGTACTAAAAGTGACATTTACCGCATTTAAAAGTATACTTTTTTCCTTCGAAACTTTAAAATCGATTTTCTCAAAAACTATAAGGTCTTTTTGAAAAAATTGTTTTTTCCTCTTATTCCCAATGATCTCCTTAACATATCCTGCAAATTTAGGGTTTCTAGAATTTAAGGTGGATTTGCTATTAACCATTAAAGTCGGCTGGTTTTTAAATGTGTATTTTTTACCTTTGAAACTTTAAAATCGATTTTCTCAAAAACTATAATGTCGATTTGAATTTTTTTTCCTCTTGTAGCCACTGGGGGCCCCTACAAGCTCTGGGGCCCTGGGGCAGCTGCCTCCTTTGCCTCTATGGTAGCGCCGGCCCTGATTGCAAGCATAGTTGGAGACATCAGCGCTGCGTAATATGTTGGTGCTTTATAAATACAATAAATAAACCTGAGACAGTGCAGTCCATTCACTTCTGATGTCTTGCTTGTCGCACACATTGTGCTTTTATGAAAATGTGATCAGCAACACACAGGTGGGGACAAAGCCTAGCAGGAAAGTGGGTATAAGAGACATGTCCCAGTCTGTCCCCATGGATCCAAAATAGCAGTTTGAAACTGAAAAAAAAGACCATATGCATGGTGAAGCAGGACCTCACTGCAAGTGCAGTCTCAGTATCTTTGCTGGACAGCAGAAAGTTATCCTGGATCTCTCTCTCTCATTCTCTGGTAGGCTGCCTCAGTAGGCTTTTATTGTGGCTCTAGGCTCAAGACTTTAATCACGAAAGGCGCGTTCACATGCCATACTGTAGCGAACAACGGGTCCATCAGACCCTCCCCCCTGGGCGGACTTTCTGCCGACAGTAGCACGTGTGTACACGCTGTCTGCAGACTGATAAGGCTGTTTCTGACAGATCCGCTGAGCAGATCTGTCAGAAACAGTCTTATCAGTCTGCCGACAGCATGTACACACGTGCTACTGTCGGCAGAAAGTCCGCCCAGCGGGACGGTCTGATGGACTCGTCATTTGCTACAGTATGGCATGTGTACGCTCCTTTAATCTCTGCACCTTCACCCGTCATCCCTTGCCGCGCGTCACTCTCCCTCAGTGTCTCTGCGTCCCTGCACATGCGCAGAGCGCAAATAAGACACACACACAGGGACATGGGATGCAGAGACATTAGGGATTTATTATAGAGGATACATTTATAATTTAAATGGCAGAACAGCACAAATCGGAGCAGTTAAGCAATCAAGCCTTTCTCCCATAGTTATTTTTTTACAGAGCTGATAGAGACATTAGTCAGAGATTGCTCAATGAGACTGCTTTCTGTGAGACCAACATTAGAAAATGTCCCTTTAAAGATGGGTCAGATGAAAGCTACAAATGAATACACTGGTCCAGAGCATGAGAATCCTAACAGAACTGCTTAAACATTTGAACTATGATATTTTGCATACAAATGCATTTAAAATGTAAGAATTCCCAAACGTAAATGTGTCTAAAAAAAGAATAGAAAAACTGCAAATGCAGTGTTGTGCATGTGAAAAGTCACATGATTTTTTTTCAAAAGTGTGAACCCTTTCATAATGGGAGGCGAACTGTGTGTGTAGAGGAGCCTGAAACCAGTTAAGTACCCGGTACCAGAGAACTTCCTCTCAGCGTGCGCCTGCAACCAACCCATGTGCCCCCATCCACAGCACCCTGCACACACTTTTGCGCCCCCTGACGTGTGCACACTTTGTGCTCTTGTCACCATGCATGCCGGCAGTCAACGGACATGGACAAAGGAACACATGGACAGGGTGGATACAGCGTCTGGGAAGTTATCATATAGGATTATAATATGCATGATGACCAATGAAGTTACTTTACAATTTATCCACTTAATGACATTCTGACTTATAAAAATGTCCTGCTAAAGCCTCTTAATGGCTCCAGGACCTTTTTATAAGTCAAACAGTGCTGCTGCCGCTGTGCACATGCACGTGTGCGCCCTCCTGCGCATGCGCGCTCCCACACTTGCACGTGCATTCCCGCAAGCGTACACGTGAAAAAAGTGAAAAAAAAACACCATAGAAAAAATACACTTTTATTTCCAAATAATATATTGTCACCATACTTTGTACTAGGGACAAAATTAAAATCTTGTAATAACCGGGACAAATAGGCAGATAAAATGTGTGGGTTTTAAAGGTGACATGTGACACGATGAGATAGACATGGGTATGTACAGTGCCTAGCACACTAATAACTATGCTGTGTTCCTTTTTTTCTTTCTCTTACTGAAAGAGTTAAATATCAGGTATGTAAGTGGCTGACTCAGTCCTGACTCAGACAGGAAGTGACTACAGTGTGACCCTCACTGATAAGAAATTCCAACTATAAAACACTTTCCTAGCAGAAAATGGCTTCTGAGAGCAGGAAAGAGATAAAACGGGTCAATAGTTCATAGATATTAGCTCTGGCATACTTCAATGAATGTGTCATTGAGCAAAAGCAATAAAACAGTTAAAACTTAAAAAGTAGATTTAAACATAAAATAAAACTATGGAATATCTTAAAAAGTCATTTTTGAGAGAAGGAAGATAGATACAATCGTTTATTTCATTAGTTTATTTTCTCTTCGGGTGTCCTCTAAAGAAAATCTGTAACGAAAAAACGTTCCCTGGGGGGTACTCACCTCGGGTGGGTGAAGCCTCCGGATCCTATTGAGGCTTCCCGTCCTCCTCGGTCCCACGGTGGCAGCGAAAATCCTCCCGGAGTGGCGGCGATGTAAATATTTACTTCCGTGGCTCCAGCGCAGACGACGTATCCGCTTTTCCCACAGAGATAGGCGAAATAGCCGATCTCCGTCGGGCCGCTCTACTGCGCAGGTGCAAGTCACCTGCGCAGTAGAGCGGACCCGACGGAGATCGTCTATTTCCGCCTATCTCCGTCAGAAGAGCCGAAACAGCACCCCCGCTGGAGCCTGGAAAGGTAAATATTGAACAGGCTGTCGGATTTGTCACGCCGGCTTTGAAGGGCTGCAGCGAGACTCCCGTGGGACAGAGGACGACGGGGAAGCCTCATTAGGATCCGGAGGCTTTCCCCTCCCGAGGTGAGTATCCTCCAGGGGATGTTTTTCTCGTTACAGTGTCTCTTTAAGCACAGTAGAAATAGTGTATTTTTTCATTTTTTTCCTTGTTTTTTCCCTTTAAAATGCATAGAAAATAAAGTAATTACTGAAAACAAATATCAACCCAAAAAAGCCCAATTGGTGGTGAAAAAAACAAGATATAGATCATTTCATTGTGATTAGTAGTGATTAAGCTATTGACAAATGAAAGAGATGAGCACTGAAAGGTGAAAATCGATCTTGTCCGTTAGGGTAAAAACCCCATGGAGTGAAGTCGTTATATGAAAAATACATCTGCTTAACTTCCAAATTGCATGTGATTTTTTTTGTGCAAAACAATTTTTCTGCAGTCCCGTTGACTTGCATTGAAACACAAATCATATAGCGCACATGGAAAAAAAAGCAAACCTGTCATCTGAACTACAAACACAGTAAAGTTGCATATGCAAATTTGCACTTAATCAGAAATACAATGCGATGTCATTGAAATACAATACATCTGTGGCAATTGCACATGACTTTTAATAAAAGTGAACCCTGCCTGTGTCTTGTTCATGCAGAAAAATCATGCCAGATGAATTTACAAACTATTTTCACAAAGGAGTAAATTAAAGTGCCAATTCCACTTTCTTGGAAAAATAAAGCAATTCTCTTTAGAACATGTAAGTGCATTACAAAAATTTCAGAAAAAAAAATCCTGGTGGCTCATTGGTTTCCTTTTCATTCTGTCTCAGCTAGTGCTCAGGTGTACTGACAGAGGACTGAATATGATGGCTGCACATGGTCTTTGAACAGACTATGGTATGATAATATACGTCTATCTGTATACAGACCAATCTGCATAAAGCAAACAGTTGCTGTAAAGGAAAATAAGCATGGGAAAATGGGAAACTGTTGTGGCTACATCCACCAAAACAGCGAACCTTTGGCATAGATGCAAGAAAGCAAAAAGCCAGCATGTTGACAAAATAACTAAAACATAAAAATTATGAAAAGCTTTGTGTAGTAATGATATATGTAGTATATATTTCATAATGGGGAAAACCTTAAATCCAACACCATCACTATGAACTTCGATGGCAAAGGAATTTAATGAATTGCATTATGCTAGGAATCAATAGCAGCATTACCACTGGTTGCCACTAGAGGGTACATTAACCTCACATTCATTCCATGGAGGGATGAATGTGTTACACTTCTTTCAATTTACTATTATTATTTCATATTTATATAGTCGATATCTTCTGCAGCACTGTACAGAGTATATATATATATATATATATATATATATATATATATATATATATATATATATATATATATAATCTTGTCATTAACTGTCCCTCAAAGGAGCTCACAATCTAGTCCCTACCTTAGTCATATGTCTTGTATGTATTGTGTAGTGCAGGGGTGCCCAATAGGTCGATCGCGATCTACCGGTAGATCGCAACCGCCTGCTGAGTAGATCGCGGCCGCCTGGCCGCGTCCTGTCATAATCTGAAGCCACGCAGCGCGGCTGTCAGATTTTGCTGCCTTAGCAGCATCAGTGAAGAGGGGAGAGGCGTGGCTAAAGGGTAGGCGTGGCTACAGGGGAGAGGAGCAAATGAGGAGACAGGTCTCCTCCCCTCCAGGCCGTGTGACACACACAGCGTCTTCTGCTCTTCAGGCTGCCTGCGTGAGCAGCGTCTTCTCCTCAAATTGGTGTGGTCCCTGAGGGTCACCAGAGTAAACATGCTGACACCCCCCGCCAGACTCTCTTCCTCCATGCAAGCAGTGTCAGCATCAGCGTCTTCCTGTGAGGTATATATGCAATCTCTGCACAGGGGAGACGTAGTACAGCAGCACACTTAGTTGCTAGTTAAAAGTTCTGACAGCTATTTTAATTTATTGCAGCTTGGCCTCTGTCCTCGTAATAACAGCCACTCTCTGCATGTGTTTTTCTATGCTGAACACACGTAGCAAGCAGCGTCTGTTTACAAGGAATGTCAGGCTTGCCTCATAGTGTGCACAGAATCTGCCCTGTAATACAACCCTCCCCCCAGGTCTTTGTGTGCAGGCTGCTGTGGGGAAACTTCTTCACAGGACACAAGGGGTGAGGAGGGGACACTATGGGGGATGCCAGCTTCTCCTGTCTAGCACTTGGTAGTTTAGAGCAGAAATCACCAAATCAATACAATACTTGGACCATGCGGAGAAGTGTGCATAAGCAGTGTATGCTTATAAATGCTTTGCAGCATAACTATGGCCAGCACAATACAGTACATTTGCAGTATTTCATGTATATACTTTCGATCCTGCTGCTGCTATTCGCTGGGCTTTGGGGGGGGGGGGGGGGGGGTAACTTGATAAGGATCCTTATGTATGCTGCGGGGGGGGGGGGGGGGAGTGTAGGTTGGGGGAGGTAGATCTCGTGGACTCTGCAGGTTGAAAAGTAGCTCGTGACCTGAAAAAGTGTGGGCACTCCTGGTGTAGTGCATGTATATTTTAGTCTAGGGCCAATTTAGGGGGAAGCCAATTAACTTGTCTGTATGTTTTGGGGATGTGGGAGGAGACCGGAGTCCTCGGAGCCAACCCACGCAGACACGGGGAGAACATACAAACTCCTTGCAGATGTTGACCTTATTAAAAATCTTGTGCGGATTGCAAAACATATTTGCAAAAATGTGATTGCAACACATGGAAATCAATGGAAAATTGCATTACAGGGAAAGAAATTGTGAAATTGCATTAATGTTTTTGGATGCGAAAAAAATTCCTATTGACTTTCATTAGTTACTCTGAAAGAACGCATGCGGAAAAAGGCATGCATAGAGCGTCCGGAAGAACCAAGTGCAGAAAAAAATGTGCGTGTTTTTTGCATGGCCACATGTGAACCTTGCATTTTTTCAGCACTGTTATAGATTCACCATATCCTTTTATCCTAATGTGGTTGGCACAGAACAAACAGAAAAGAGCAGTGGATGCATATTTAAGCTAACACCACTTTTTACTTTAAATAGTTGAAGTGTCAAAGTAAGCAGTTTGCCTTTTTTTGCTTACTTTCATAAATAGACCACTACATTGATAAACAACGGAACTAACAATGCATGTTTTAGAATATGAAAAAAGCAAGGTTCTAACAGAAGAATTTGTTTGAGTGTTGGTGAAGAGATTTTTTTTGGTTCGGAAACTGTTTTAAATAATCATTTCTTAACTCTGGCCTTAAATGATAAGTCATGGAAACAGCTTATGTCCGTATTTCTTTGTACACAACATTAACATACTATACTTTACAAAGTTAATTTAGCATAAAGAATTGGCTGACAAATAATAAACTGTAAGGCAATTTTCTACTTCCCCTAGCATTAAGTTATGTGGACAACATGATTATGATTAAAGAAGTTTGCATTTTAAATAGGATTCTGGAGTCCATTTAGGAAAACAGATTTACACTTTTCTTATGCATGAATGTGTCCTTCAACCAGAAAAGATTACAATGTTGAACAATTAGTGGAAATGATAAACAGCTTTGGCCTTGGGTGAACATTCAAGAGACAACTAGAAGGACCATCTAGATTAATCTTGGAACTAAATGTGTAGGGTATATGGCTTAACTAACTGCCCATTAGTTATATGAGGTTGCCCCATGCAGGCTCTACGGCCCTCAGGCCTAGCACAACAGAAAATTGAATTCCTAACATCCAATAATATTTTGGGTGGTAAGCTGAGAAAAAAATCATACATGGAAAAGTGTTACTTTGTATGTGTTACTAGATACTACCACTGGCATACTTGGCAGGGCTGGCACTGTCTGATGGCTGACAGACTTCGAGGGCGTGCAGGAGGGAAAGATTCCAAGTTCTGATGACATCAGTAACAGAATCTGGCAGCAGCACAGGCCTTTCTGGTTTAAAGGGCCTGTTTGTATTTAGACATTAAAACTGGTAGCTTTTTGAGCCATTTTAAGCATTTCAGATGAGTACAAAGGACCATGGGAGTAAATGGAAACATTACATTACAGATGCTTTGTATATCAGATATCCAGGAGCACCACTGTAGGCTTCAAAAAAAGTAATAGGTATGCCAAGGTCCTCACCCCGGTACCCAGGGGGTCACAATATGCACTTCTCCAAAAGGACCGGCACCACGCTGTGTATTTATAGCTCTTAAGGTTAATTAATCATGAAAGCAACAACAGACCGCTGTTTCGGCCCTTCCTTAGGCCTTTGTCAAGTTGCAAGGATCATACAGCATATAATGACAAACATGCATTCATATATAGTATTAAAACCGCCCCTCAGGGCCCAATGACCAATCATGTGAGCGCACAACTGGAGGACCTGATGGGAGACTGACCTGAGCCTGCAAACCAACAGCATACTGCCATTTCAAAAGGTCACTCACCTATCAGAGCAAAGCGGCGAGTTCCCCGCTGTACGGCATCAGGCAAAACTGCGCATCATAGCAGAAACCGCCGCCTCCATCCACGGAAGCGAGCGGTGTGACGTCACGGTCACATGACGAGTCATATGACTTGGTCAGCTGTTCAGTGGCAGCCAATCACATGCGCGCCTATTGCCATAGCAACTACAGCCTCCGCAACACAGCGGTGGGAGGTGTCAAGGCGGCCAAAGAGTCTGTCTACAATAAACAGACACTTCACATAACGTATGCCGCTACACTCACCACACCACAGCAAAGTCAAAGGGGAACTCCACCGGCCTCACCAAGAAGCGCTGTCACATGGGTCTGAAATTAAAAGATAAAAGATAAAAACATATAAATTTTAAACTAAAGAAAAATAAATACAGTACACATATAGAGTTCAGAAACAGAAACAGGAACACTACAGATTAAACACAAAAACTCAAATCCAACTCTCTATTAAGTCCTGCCCTCCCCATGGCATCCAATCTCCTGATCCACCCCGCCTCCCTCCGTAGCAATTCTTTCTGTCTATCCCCTCCCCGCCATTGTGGTGGCACCCCATCAATGGCCATAACTCTCAGCTGAGAAACATTATGCCCAAAATTGATAAAATGATCAGACACTGCCTGCCCCTTTGTGCCATTTCTGATGGCTGATTTATGTGCAGAAATCCTAACCTTGAGGCACTGAGTAGTCATGCCAATGTAAAAAAAACTACAGGGGCATTTGATCAAATACACAACAAAATTAGAATCACAAGTGTAATGACCCCTAACATGATACTCAGTGCCCAAAGTAGGATGTTGGAATTTATTGTTCCTAATAACACTGTTGCACATATGACAGGACAGGCAGGGGAACATACCCATTCTTGATGACCGAGGCCGTGTCAGTGAAACCGACTTAACACGCAGTTTGTCACGCAGAGTAGGTGCCCGACGAAAGGACATCATAGGGGGGGACCTAAATTCTGGTACCCTTGGAAAACCGTCACTAAGCAAATGCCAATGTCTTCGCAATGACCGAGCAACCTTGTCACTACAGACATTATAAGTTGACACAAAGGGAATACGCGGTAGCTCCCTATTGTTCTGCCTTCGCCGCCGTTTTTGTCCTTGTAAGGTCTCAAAGGGGTACCCTCTTGAACGGAATTTCTCCGATAATTCAATTCTGCGCTTGGCCCGCCTATCCGGTTCACTGACAATCCTCTCAATCCTAGAGTATTGGCCTCCAGGGATCCCATCCCTCACCCCATCAGGATGAAAACTCCTGTAGTGAAGGATGGAATTCCTGTCCGTGGGCTTAGTGTATAAATCAGTCCTAATAGTACCCTGTCTATTACATACCAAGACATCAAGGAACGGTATTTCTTCCACATCCCAATTAACTGTGAGCTTGATCTGTGGGCATTGTTGATGAATCCCCTGAATGAATTCATCAAGGGTACAACGTGGCCCCCTCCATACGCAAAACACATCATCTATATATCGCCACCAACAAAGGGCGTGTCTACGAAACAATGGATTAAGATACACAAAGGTTTCTTCGTATAAACCCATAAATAAGTTTGCATAGGAGGGGGCCACGTTAGAACCCATAGCTGTTCCGCGTAACTGTCTAAAGAACCGCCCATTAAATTCAAAATAATTTTCTTGAAGGACAATTTCCAACAACCGTATCAGAAATATACGCTGAGCATGACTACAATCTGTCTGCGTCATGATATACCAGTCTACAGCCTCCACACCCCCATCATGTGGGATGGAGGTGTAGAGGCTCTCAACATCTAGCGTGACCAAGGCCATGCCCTCTTCAAGGGGTGGCAGTGACCTCAGTTTAGTAAGAAACATACCAGTGTCCTTGATGTACGAATCAAGGGACTGTACAATGGGCTGCAACAATCTATCGACATACCTGGCCAGTGGAACAAAAACCGATCCCACCCCCGCCACAATCGGCCGCCCCGGAGGGCAGTGCAAAGTTTTGTGAATTTTAGGGAGCACATATATGTGTGGCGTGGTGGGATTGGTTTGCTGTAAAAAATTAAACAATGGTTCATCAATTAGATCTCTGGCCAAGGCATCTCGCAGAACATCCAAGATACGCTTTTGTATCCTAGGTAAAGGGTCACCCTGTAGTACCTCATATACACATACATCCGAGAGCTGTCTCTCAATCTCTCCATTATATTGCCCCTTGTCCAGCACCACCACTGCACCTCCTTTGTCAGCTGGACAAATGACAATATCAGTATTACTTTGTAAAGCTTTTAGGGCAAGGTTCTCATTTTTAGACAGATTACATGACACATGGAATAAACCGTCCTTAAAGTCACGTTCAATAACAGACAAATCTTCCGTTACTCTGGCAATGTAGTTATCAATAATAGCATGACTGGACGGAGTAAAGGAACTTTTATTGCGTAAACCTGAGTCCCTTAATCGCAATGTATCACGTCCTACGTCTCCAGAGTCTCTGGAAAAATTGGGCATAACACTAAAGTAATGTTTGAGTTTTAGAGAACGGAAAAATCGGAATAAATCCTGATCAAGTTCAAAAAAATCAGGAAAACAAGTCGGACTGAAAGACAAGCCAAAGTTGAGCACATGTTCCTCAACCTCAGATAGTACATAGGAGGATATATTTACCACTAGGTTGCCGTTATTCATCTGCCCCTCCTGGGCCGCAGGTTCATTGGATTCCTGGGAGGCTTGTTTTTGGGCCCTCCGCCGGTGCCGCCAGCCCCCCCCTCCGTTTCCTCCTTCTTGGGGGTGAGCTGGAGAGTTATCCCTTGATGTGGGAACATCCTCAGAACCCGATGACCCAGCACCCGAGCCTACACCACCTCTACCAGGGATCCTTCTTTGACGACGTGGTAGTCTGTTCTGTATGGGAGTGACCTGTTTCTGCCATGGATAAACATATCCGGATACATAGTCCGTTTTGTCACGGTTGAATTTAGAACGTTTTGCCTCCTCCTGGATTTTCAAGTACTCAGCTAGCTTCTTCTCCACAGCCTCCATAAACTTGATATAGTCGTCATATGACATCAAATCATTGATCTGTTTTAAGACCGTTTCCATCTTAGTATCCAAGACGGGCAGCTCCTGCTGAATTCTCACGATAGTGTGCAACATCGCATCATAGGAGGCTTTGTTCCATATTTTTACCCATACATCACAGAAATCCGTATCCTTGGGAAAAATCAAGGGAGCCACATGTGCACGAATTGCACGGGGTATCCTGCGTGCCCTGCAATACTCCGCAAGAGTTTTAGCATGGACCTCCAAGTTGATTTTAGATTTCCTCAAGGTCTCGTACTCAACCTGAAGTGGTTTAACGTCCGGTTTTAGAAGAAAGGGAGTACCAGTTTCAATGAACGCCAGGATTGATGCAGCCTGAGTTCCTGAATAAAAGAAAGTGTCCTCTGCCGCTGTCTCTGCATCCGCCATGGTGCTCGACTGTGGTGGGTACAAACAATGTATATCAGATATCCAGGAGCACCACTGTAGGCTTCAAAAAAAGTAATATGATGCGATGTTGCACACTATCGTGAGAATTCAGCAGGAGCTGCCCGTCTTGGATACTAAGATGGAAACGGTCTTAAAACAGATCAATGATTTGATGTCATATGACGACTATATCAAGTTTATGGAGGCTGTGGAGAAGAAGCTAGCTGAGTACTTGAAAATCCAGGAGGAGGCAAAACGTTCTAAATTCAACCGTGACAAAACGGACTATGTATCCGGATATGTTTATCCATGGCAGAAACAGGTCACTCCCATACAGAACAGACTACCACGTCGTCAAAGAAGGATCCCTGGTAGAGGTGGTGTAGGCTCGGGTGCTGGGTCATCGGGTTCTGAGGATGTTCCCACATCAAGGGATAACTCTCCAGCTCACCCCCAAGAAGGAGGAAACGGAGGGGGGGCTGGCGGCACCGGCGGAGGGCCCAAAAACAAGCCTCCCAGGAATCCAATGAACCTGCGGCCCAGGAGGGGCAGATGAATAACGGCAACCTAGTGGTAAATATATCCTCCTATGTACTATCTGAGGTTGAGGAACATGTGCTCAACTTTGGCTTGTCTTTCAGTCCGACTTGTTTTCCTGATTTTTTTGAACTTGATCAGGATTTATTCCGATTTTTCCGTTCTCTAAAACTCAAACATTACTTTAGTGTTATGCCCAATTTTTCCAGAGACTCTGGAGACGTAGGACGTGATACATTGCGATTAAGGGACTCAGGTTTACGCAATAAAAGTTCCTTTACTCCGTCCAGTCATGCTATTATTGATAACTACATTGCCAGAGTAACGGAAGATTTGTCTGTTATTGAACGTGACTTTAAGGACGGTTTATTCCATGTGTCATGTAATCTGTCTAAAAATAATAACCTTGCCCTAAAAGCTTTACAAAGTAATACTGATATTGTCATTTGTCCAGCTGACAAAGGAGGTGCAGTGGTGGTGCTGGACAAGGGGCAATATAATGGAGAGATTGAGAGACAGCTCTCGGATGTATGTGTATATGAGGTACTACAGGGTGACCCTTTACCTAGGATACAAAAGCGTATCTTGGATGTTCTGCGAGATGCCTTGGCCAGAGATCTAATTGATGAACCATTGTTTAATTTTTTACAGCAAACCAATCCCACCACGCCACACATATATGTGCTCCCTAAAATTCACAAAACTTTGCACTGCCCTCCGGGGCGGCCGATTGTGGCGGGGGTGGGATCGGTTTTTGTTCCACTGGCCAGGTATGTCGATAGATTGTTGCAGCCCATTGTACAGTCCCTTGATTCGTACATCAAGGACACTGGTATGTTTCTTACTAAACTGAGGTCACTGCCACCCCTTGAAGAGGGCATGGCCTTGGTCACGCTAGATGTTGAGAGCCTCTACACCTCCATCCCACATGATGGGGGTGTGGAGGCTGTAGACTGGTATATCATGACGCAGACAGATTGTAGTCATGCTCAGCGTATATTTCTGATACGGTTGTTGGAAATTGTCCTTCAAGAAAATTATTTTGAATTTAATGGGCGGTTCTTTAGACAGTTACGCGAAACAGCTATGGGTTCTAACGTGGCCCCCTCCTATGCAAACTTATTTATGGGTTTATACGAAGAAACCTTTGTGTATCTTAATCCATTGTTTCGTAGACACGCCCTTTGTTGGTGGCGATATATAGATGATGTGTTTTGCGTATGGAGGGGGCCACGTTGTACCCTTGATGAATTCATTCAGGGGATTCATCAACAATGCCCACAGATCAAGCTCACAGTTAATTGGGATGTGGAAGAAATACCGTTCCTTGATGTCTTGGTATGTAATAGACAGGGTACTATTAGGACTGATTTATACACTAAGCCCACGGACAGGAATTCCATCCTTCACTACAGGAGTTTTCATCCTGATGGGGTGAGGGATGGGATCCCTGGAGGCCAATACTCTAGGATTGAGAGGATTGTCAGTGAACCGGATAGGCGGGCCAAGCGCAGAATTGAATTATCGGAGAAATTCCGTTCAAGAGGGTACCCCTTTGAGACCTTACAAGGACAAAAACGGCGGCGAAGGCAGAACAATAGGGAGCTACCGCGTATTCCCTTTGTGTCAACTTATAATGTCTGTAGTGACAAGGTTGCTTGGTCATTGCGAAGACATTGGCATTTGCTTAGTGACGGTTTTCCAAGGGTACCAGAATTTAGGTCCCCCCCTATGATGTCCTTTCGTCGGGCACCTACTCTGCGTGACAAACTGCGTGTTAAGTCGGTTTCACTGACACGGCCTCGGTCATCAAGAATGGGTATGTTCCCCTGCCTGTCCTGTCATATGTGCAACAGTGTTATTAGGAACAATAAATTCCAACATCCTACTTTGGGCACTGAGTATCATGTTAGGGGTCATTACACTTGTGATTCTAATTTTGTTGTGTATTTGATCAAATGCCCCTGTAGTTTTATTTACATTGGCATGACTACTCAGTGCCTCAAGGTTAGGATTTCTGCACATAAATCAGCCATCAGAAATGGCACAAAGGGGCAGGCAGTGTCTGATCATTTTATCAATTTTGGGCATAATGTTTCTCAGCTGAGAGTTATGGCCATTGATGGGGTGCCACCACAATGGCGGGGAGGGGATAGACAGAAAGAATTGCTACGGAGGGAGGCGGGGTGGATCAGGAGATTGGATGCCATGGGGAGGGCAGGACTTAATAGAGAGTTGGATTTGAGTTTTTGTGTTTAATCTGTAGTGTTCCTGTTTCTGTTTCTGAACTCTATATGTGTACTGTATTTATTTTTCTTTAGTTTAAAATTTATATGTTTTTATCTTTTATCTTTTAATTTCAGACCCATGTGACAGCGCTTCTTGGTGAGGCCGGTGGAGTTCCCCTTTGACTTTGCTGTGGTGTGGTGAGTGTAGCGGCATACGTTATGTGAAGTGTCTGTTTATTGTAGACAGACTCTTTGGCCGCCTTGACACCTCCCACCGCTGTGTTGCGGAGGCTGTAGTTGCTATGGCAATAGGCGCGCATGTGATTGGCTGCCACTGAACAGCTGACCAAGTCATATGACTCGTCATGTGACCGTGACGTCACACCGCTCGCTTCCGTGGATGGAGGCGGCGGTTTCTGCTATGATGCGCAGTTTTGCCTGATGCCGTACAGCGGGGAACTCGCCGCTTTGCTCTGATAGGTGAGTGACCTTTTGAAATGGCAGTATGCTGTTGGTTTGCAGGCTCAGGTCAGTCTCCCATCAGGTCCTCCAGTTGTGCGCTCACATGATTGGTCATTGGGCCCTGAGGGGCGGTTTTAATACTATATATGAATGCATGTTTGTCATTATATGCTGTATGATCCTTGCAACTTGACAAAGGCCTAAGGAAGGGCCGAAACAGCGGTCTGTTGTTGCTTTCATGATTAATAAACCTTAAGAGCTATAAATACACAGCGTGGTGCCGGTCCTTTTGGAGAAGTGCATTACAGATGCTTTGGAATGCCTCAAAATGCTTGCCTAGGCTGTGCAAGGCATTTGAAGAGAACAAATCAAAAATACCTGGCATTCTTTTAATGCCTATGAGTAAACAGGCTCTTGTTATGGTCAAAGCATATTTACACATGAGCATTAAATGACCAAGCATTTAGGAACATGCTTTGGCATTTCAAAAGGCTTCAAAATGCTTCACATGGCTTTAGCATTCAGAAGCATTTAAAAGCTTTTTTTTTACTGGCTTAATTTACTCCCATGGATCTTCCCACTGCTCTAAAATTCTACAAAATGTTTCACAATGCTGTTTAATTTAACCCTCCTGGCGGTTAATTGTTCTGCGGCTGCGCGGCCACGGGAGGTTTTTTAAAGCCTAAATTTTGTTTTAATAATGTAGTTAGCCTAGCGCTAGCTACATGATTCCCCCCTCCCTGCAGCCTCCCTCCCACCCCTCCGATCGCCGCCGGCGATCAAGCCCATCCGGAAATCCCATTCTAAACGGGATTTCCTTCAGGGTTTCCCCCGTCGCCATGGCGACAAACGGAGTGACGTCCCGATCCACCCCATAGCGCAGCCTGGCAGTGATTGGGGGCCCCTGTATCGCGGCGGGTAGCGGCGCATCGGCGGCGATCGACCCGAACACGCAGCAAGCAAAGTGCTTGCTGCGTGTTCTAAAAAACTAATTATGAAAATCGGCCCAGCAGGCCCTGAGAAATCCTCCGTAGCGGCTTACCCCGAGCTCAGCTCCGGGTTACCGCCAAGAAGGTTAAATAACCATCTTTGTCTGCTTGCTGCTAAAGGCTGGCTTGTTATGAGCAAATCTGAACTTGCTTTCCTGTCTAACCAATCACTATCACTGCAGCTTTCTTATGCTGGGAATACACGGTATTGTACCGCTCGATTGAGCCATTCAATGGTTGGATTGATAATTTCCGACATGTCCGATCACCCGCCGGATCGATTCCATACTCGTTACCGCATAGGGGACAATGGCAAAAGATAAGGAAAACGAGCAGAAGAGAATCGCCAACGGGGACGAGCGCTGAATCAATCCGGCGGCATAGTCGAGCGGTGTAATGCCGTGTATTCCCGGCATTACTGTTTAATCAGTCTGGAGTCCCACTCCCAACAAACTGTGTTTATTTTTTGTTTTTTGTGATAATATCTGTATTTGTAACGTCAAAATGAACTTAAGCCAGGATTGAACAGTATCCCACACAATAGCTGATAGCCCATTTCCCACAAAAAAATCTAATTTTTACAGAACAGATCATCAGGGACATCTGTATGGCTGATAATGAGATGAAACCTTTTCCATAGTGTGTTGGCAAGGCCATGGTCCTGACAGTTTGCTGTCTGTGAACCTCGATGCATAGTGGGCAATAATACTATTTCCAACTGTCAAGCAAGCAGTGTCTCCCTCTGTGCATAGAACTCTCAGTAAAAAACATTCCGTAGAAATCACCTGGCAGGACTAAAGAAGTCACCACTACTTGTGATACATTTCAGAATGTATATCGGGGTGAGGAAACATTCTATAATGGGCAAACACTGAGTAAATCATTTCTGAATGAATATTGTAAAAAATAAAAAAATAAGCGATTTTTATTCATTTTGTTCTTTTCCCTATAGTTCCTTTTTAAGAGACCGTAGGAAATAGCATGTTACTATCAATAAGGAAAAATCTAGAAACTTGTAAGCCACATTATGAGAGCTTGTTTTTAATACATTTTAATAGTGATAGTATGTTTTTAATACTGTACATTTTCAATGTGGGTCATGATAAACATACTTTTAAATCATTTATGATAAATAAATAATTATTTGTACATTGGCATTCAATAAATCCCTAGACTGCTGCTTTATAATCACTTATCTCCTACCTTTTATGTTTTCATATCATATTATAAAAACTGTTTTTTAGCTTGCTATAGTTTTGTATATGGCAATATAGATAAGAATTACTATGCTCTTATCCTGTAGTGTCCACCAACAATTTCTGTTTCTTACTTTAAAGTGTACCTAAGGCAAACATCGCATCCAAAGTCAAATACTTACCTAAGAACGAAACCTCTGGATCCTGTAGAGGCTTTCCACACCATCCTTCAGTCCACTGGTGATGAGCACTGACCCTCAACGGAATCTGACAGGCTCTTGTATTCCAAGCTCGTGACCACACGTCTCTTTAAGAGCAAGCATACTGGTCCTGTGCGAGCACAGCTGTGCCTACGCAGTAAGCCGTAGCTGCTCGTCCATGAGCCAGTCATGCTCATGCAGTTGCAGCGTGGCCACGCTTGTGCATGAAGAATACAGAGGTCAAAGTGTACAGAAGGGTCTTGGCAGCGGTGGAGGACAGTGTGGCAAGAATTTGGAGGATCAAGAGGCTCCCCTATTATTATTTTATGGAGGGGGAGGGGATGTCTTAGGCTTAGTTCACACTTGCTGTGAGAACAGACACATTTTGTCCATTTCGCAGAATGCAGAAGCGGACAAGTCAACAGAACCTGTTAGGTATAGGATTCATTCACACTAGTGCATTTTGAACAGATCTGTTTGATTGGTTCCAGGAATCGGAACACAAAGAGCCGACGTGCACAATTTTTCTGGACACCGTGGACACCAACAAAGCCTATGGGACAGTGTCTATTCTCACTGTGCTGTTTAGCCCACATGTTCCTCTGCTCACCTGTCTTCTGTCACATTATCTTCGGTCATTTACTGTCTTTTCACTGCTGCCACCACTCTGATCCAATGCAGAGAAGAAGTGCCTAAATACAGATCGCAGTCCCGGCTAAAGCATTGGGCTCCCAATGGATTGCAAACAGACCAACGGGAATCCTCCCTTCCCAGGCTTCTCCCCTGCAGTGGACCCAAGTGGCAGTACCAGCGGTGATGTTGGACCCGAATGGCGGTAATAGCAGTTATATTCTGAAAATGTATAGTGTTACTTGTTTATTTGTTTGTATCGGTGTCTGTTGTCATTTTCAATAATTTATTTTATTTATTGTATTTATAAAGCGTCAACATATTATGCAGCGCTGAATCAAATCCTCTGCATTTGTAGGGTCTCTTAAGCTCGATATCAAATTGTTAAATGGAATTCAGTACAAATTTCAATATAAAAAGCATCAAAGACTAGATAGCTTGAATATCTAATCTAATACCTGATGGCAAATTTTAATGTGAGGGAAAAATTTGCTCTACCTCTGAGTAAAGTAACATAATCAGCTATGCAGATGTGGGAAACATAAAAAGAGACAGGGATTGCTCTTCTGCCCTGCAAGCAAGTTAACTCATGTCTTACCTATCCAGTTATGTGTCCCACTGTGGATATGCACATTATATGTGCAGAATGCAACAGCCTCTATTGTAGGCATAGGGAACCAAGGAAAACTGGCCTTGACAATGGCTCTGGGGCTTCTGCCGGATACATGAGAATGAGAAATCTCTGTCTATTATGTTATGTACACTCTGGCTTAACCAGAGAGAGGATGACAACTCTCAGCTGTCACACTATCTGATACCTTTAGGCTAGATGACAACTGGGATCGGCTAATACTCCCAGTTGTGCTTTTACTGTCGGGGTCACTGAAAGCCTGACAAGCTAGGCAATCCATGCCAAGCAGCGATTGGGCAATTTAAGCTAATCAGAGCTTTGATCTGCCCAGTATATCACAGTACCTTTGTTCCTGGTACTAACAGATATGGTAAATATATATTTAAATGTATATAATTCAAATTTCTATAGAGAGAAGATGTGCTCAAATAAAACTGTGGTCTTTTTGTGGGATTCACATTTTTTGTTGAAATGGCAGAATTTAGAATTTGATACATATGGCTTTTCTCAATTTTTACAAAGCTTTTCCTTTCCAAACCCACAAACGTAACATTATATTTATATATGGTATCCAAAGAAAGCTCCAACACCCACACACAAAGAAAACAAGTTCAACATTTAGTTTGCTATCATAAGAAATAAAAAGTTAATCCTGGTTAAATCGACCACGAAAAAAACAGGAACAGAATCTCTTGTCCGTAGAGCAAACCTGAAGTGAAAATAAACATATGAGATAATGAATTGTATGTGTAGCACAGCTAAGAAATAGAACATTAGTATCAAAGAAGAGTCTCATATTATTTTCCAGTACAGGAAGAGTTAAGAAACTTTAGTTGTTATCTATGCAAAAAAAGCTTCTCCAAGTCCTGTTTTCTGAAGCACTTGAACAGAGAAACAGTGAGAGCCACCTTGACATAAGGTTTTACTGCAGGAAAGTTCAAAGGGTCATTAGCTCTGCTCTTTTTTATAGTTTAAAATACAGAATGTGGTTTGTAAACTGCAAATATGCAGAATGCTGCAATGTTATAAAAAATATATATATAGAACGGAACATAAAAATAAGAGACTCTTTTCTTTGCTACTAATGTTATATCAGTGTTCTCCCCAGATTTTTTTTCCAGCCGGGTGGCATGAAATAGTAGGCGAGTGGCATGAAAAAGTAGCCGGGTGGGGCGAGATGAGTGAATGCAGGGCCGGTGCTTCTGTGAGTAACTCTGCTCACAGCATAGGAGGAGGTGAGCTGATGACAGCGGGGTGCTCACCAAAACTAGCCGGGTGGAGCACGCAGCTAAAAGAGCCTGGGGAGAACACTGGTTATATTTATTTTCCATACTACACATACAATTCTCTCATCGTTTTTTTGCTTCATGTTTGCTTTAAGGACTTTACAGGCAGCACCTTTCTTGAAGAGGTTAATATGCTGAATTGGCAATCTCTTTACATTTTGCTCTATGCTTCTTGTCCAGACCCATGAACTCCTCACATGCAGATTATAAGGTCGATTGAGTGAGCCAGCTTTATCGAAAAACCAAAAAACATTTAAAGCGTGTGTGTGTGTGTGTGTGTGTGTGTGTGTATATATATACACACACACTGTGTATATATATTAGTTTTAAGTCACTTATCTGGAGCAAGTATACAGTTCAGGCATTCTGACTTTCCTTAAAGCGGACCTGAACTTCCTCTCTGCTCTAAAAGATACGCAACAGCATAATAACCGTAATAATATTTCTTTGTTACAGCTGATACAAATCCTGCAATAAATTGGCAGTGTGTCTGCATCCTGCTTTCATAGAAGCAGACATATTGTTAACATCCTTTGTTTTACAATTAGATCTCTGCCACGGCAGTCAGAGGGATCAAATTACAGCTTGTGCTTAGTCATAGATGAGTTGGAATTAGACAGGCTAAACTATCTAAATACATATGGGTGTATTTTTATATGTTTTCCTTCTGTCCTGTGCAAGAGTTTAGGTCCACTTTAACATTAAGTCTTTTTAGTCTTGTCCCAGAGAGGATAAAGGTTACACACTTAAAGTGGACCCAAACTAAAAATACAAGATTTCAGAAATAAAATCTATTTTCTAAATTATAATAATAAATAGCAGCCTTTTTTCAGCTGCATGATGACAAATATAAAATATTTGACATTTATTGGAGAAATCCCTCTCTTCCTTTCATATTGCCGGCAAATAATCCGGCAAACTGGTGGAGTAGATGGTGTCCAGCAAAGGAGGAATTGCTAATGGCTGCCACATGTATAACCCTAGTTATGCAAAGAGGAGGGTGAAAAGCATGCACTGAAATACTCATAGGCTTGAAGGAGTGTTTATTTATATTTGTATGTGTCAGAATGGTGCAACTAAATATTTTTAATTAAAAAAATGTTTGGTTTGGGTCCGCTTTAAGCAAAAAAGTCAGATCCCTAAAAAGGTGTACTGGGTCAAAAAGTAACTGTAATGGTGGCCATAGATGGTACAATTTTTTCATCCCATCTTTCCAATTCTATGTAGCATAAGGGAACTGCCTAAATTATCCTTTCAGTATATTCACTTAATTTACCCTTATACTACATAGAAATTGTAAGATTGGATGAAAAAAATTGTACCATGTTTGGCCACCATAAGCCTTCTACTGAAATAAGAATGTAAAGAACATTTTTGCCTTCTTAAAGTATAAGCAATGTGCGTTATTTTGACTAGGCAGGTGAATTTAGCATAGCTCATTTGGGCGCAGATAGGTTCAGTGCTGTTTGTTTGGATGCCATTGTTTAGCTCTGCTACATTTATCAGCAGTCTGACTGCAGTGGATTGGGTATCAGCATTCACCTTCTGAAGATTTATTAGTGGGGTGTTGGATTGGGAATCAGTGCTGATGCCAATAAGATTAGAGTTAAGAATCATTAGATTGGAGTTATGCCTCATACACATGTACGAGGACTGTCACCTGCTAGGATCAGGTTCAATCCCTCAAACAACAGTTCTGGGCCAAGTTCTGTACAAACGCATCAGTAGCCTGCCAGCAAGTGCTGCGATCTGTTGCCATGGAGTACGGCCAACAGTGCAGCTACTACAAAGTGGCACAGAGCTGGCGGGATGAGTAAGAGAACAATTCCCTTGGCCTAAATGATCAGCCGGCTGATCACTTGACACATCAAGGGAGATCAGGGGCCAATGTACATGTTAGCTTCTCAGCGGGCTGCCTCTGCTGAGAACCATCTAGCATATATATAAGTCATTAGGAATGGATAAGAAATGTTACAGTAAAGTTAGTTACATCAGTTAGTTTTACAAATCTTAAAGGGTATTTTAAAAAAAAGTACAATTTTAGAGGGGAAGCTTAGGGTTAGATGTCAGGAAAAAAGATCACTTACGATAAGGTACAATTTTACAGGAAGGTTAGTCATAAGGAGGATGGAATTTTTAGGAAGGTGAAATTATTAAAGGTCTTTTCAACAGAAAAACTATATGATCTCAGCCAGGATTATATATTTAACATTAGTTTGCTTCCTCAATGTGCAATTCTTGAGATAGCCTCACTCCCTCTGTTGTCAGGATTTTATACTTAACATTAGTATGCTTTCACAATATGCGATTCTTGGGATAGTCTCATTCCCTATTGCTGCTTCTTCTAGGAGGTAATAGTTGCTACTCCTAGCACTTAAAGGGAACCTAAACTGAGAAGGATATGGATTTTGCCTTTTAAAATACCAGTTGCCTAACTCTACTGCTGATCCCGTGTCTAATACTATTAGGGCCTGTTTCCACTTGTGTGGTGCAAATTAGTCGCAGAAAAGCGTTTTTTGCATATGTTAATGAGTATGTGAATAACCATGTCAGTGCCTGTGTGCTTTTACATTGATTTTATGCAAAAACACCCGCAAATTCGTGGTAAAATTCACATACGAAAACGCATGCAAATTTCCTATTAAATACATTGTATGCAAATCGAATTCTAAGGGCTCTGTCGTGCAGATTTTCTCTGCACAGAAAAACGCTCAGAAATCCTGACAAGTGGAAACAGTCCCATCCACTTGTATTGTCTATGCGAATCTGCATGCAGGAAATGCATGCAGATTCGCTCTAGTGGAAACGGGCCCTTAGCCACAACCCCTCAACAAGCATGCAGATCAGGTGCTCTGACTGAAGTCAGACTGGATTAGCTGCATGCTTGTTGCATGTGTAGATCCAAATACTACTGCAGCAAATAGATAAGCAGGACTTACAAGCAACTGGTATTGTTTAAAAGGAAACATCCATATCCCTCATCCCCCTCAGTTTAGGTTCCCTTTAAAGGCAGTAATTAACGGTTTGGAACCAGAAAAAGAGTGCAAGATGCCTATAGTAACATTTTTAGACTTTGCAGAGAGGAAGCTGGCAGCGTCATGACACAAAACCCATATTTATGTGCTCTACCCAACTAGGTAAGATGGCAAAATGTATTTGAGGAGCAGCACGGTGGCGTAGTGGTTAGCACTCTCGCCTTGCAGCGCTGAGTTCCCATTGCGAATCCTAGCCAGGAAACTATCTGCATGTTCTCCCCGTGTTTGTGTGGGTTACCTCCGGGCACTCCAGTTTCCCCCTTAAACTAGCCCAAGACTATGATGGACATATGACTATGGAAGGCATTACATAAATACTAAATAATAATAATGATTTGGGAAACCATGTTATTTAGACCTGCAGAACATGGCAGTGATGAGATGATATCAAGTTTGGTTGTTTATAAGTTTAAATTTAATTTACAAGATCAGAAACAGCTTCACAAAGCTTTGTCAAGAAATGAAAAAAAAAATCAATGCAGCCAACACCAAGTCTGTGACTTCAGACACTAGAATCATAATAATATGCTATTCCTTTAACTGATTGGCAGTATTGCCAACATCTTTTGTGGCATATGTTACACAAAACACAAACAATTTATGTGGACAAACTAATACAAATGCACATACACAGTAGATAAAACAACAAAGCAGATACAGTAACACCGCAAAGTCTCTGTTATTATTATTATTTTATTATTTAGTATTTATATAGCGCCGACATCTTACGCAGCGCTGTACATGGACTATAGTCTTGTCACTAACTGTCCCTCAGAGGAGCTCACAATCTAATCCCTACCATAGTCGTATGTATTGTATTGTGTAGTGTATTTATTGTAGTCTAGGGCCAATTTAGGGGGAAGCCAATTAACTTATCTGTATGTTTTTGGGATGTGGGAGGAAACCAGAGTGCCCGGAGGAAACCCACGCAGACATGGGGAGAACATACAAACTCCTTGCAGATGTTGACCTGGCTGGGATTCGAACCAGGGACCCAGTGCTTGCAAGGCGAGAGCGCTAACCAATATGCCACCGTGCTGCCCATTTATGTTATCCGGAACTCAGGCAACCAGAAGTCTCAACTAACCGGCATGCCTGAGAAGATAACGGGGACTGTGCTTTGGGGTTTTTTTTTGGGGGGAAGGAGGGGTTACAGGGCAAAAAATACTTACAGAGCCTCCAGGCCGCGTCTTCTAACCTTCCTGTAGCTCCTAGCAGCTTTCTGGCATCCGTGCACGGCTACTGGAGTGGAGTGTCACGTGCCCCTCCAGGAGCCATACACAGAGGACGCCAGAAAGCTGCTAGGAGCTACAGGAGGGTTAGAAGACGCCACTTGGAGGCTCGGTAAGTAGGGAGGTTTGTGCTTTTTTGGCAAGTTGCTCAAGCAACCGGAAAGCACATGTATGCGGCATGTTGTACCTAGAAACAGGAAAGAGAGAGAGATCTGTCTATTAGATATATACATGTCTAATAGTTATTTATATTTGCAGAGATTTACTACATGTAAATTACATATAAAACGTAGCTTAGAACTAGGCCAATCAAATGCACTTTGACAATTTTGATTGGCCCAGTTCAAAACTACATACAATTTGCATGAAATCTGCTTACAAGCTGGAATTATTAGCGTTTCATTGAAGGACACTAAGTAGAGATGGTAATGTCATTCATTTCAAGTTGATGCAAATGTAAGATTTATTTACCGTATATACTACATTTCCATGTAGTATGAGAGTTTACCTACACAATCTGTTCATAGTATTCAAAATCTGTTGAGCCTCATACTACATGGAGGTGGTAAAACTGGCCAGTGATTGGTTAATTAAGTTTGGGAGTATGTATGCACACTAAATCTGCTGCTTCGGGTCATGAGATCAAATATTTAATACATGATTTTTACTTACAGACGCCTGATCTCGCACAGAAATGGTAACTTTTTAGCACTTTGATTTTTTTAAGCTACTACATTGCATATTTTGATCTCTGATTACAAATATGTTTTATTGGTAAGGGTTAAAAATACATTGGCATTGAGGGTCATACTGAACATATCAAAGGTTAGGGTTAAAGGGGAACTGAAGTAAGAGGTATACGGAGGCTGCCATATTTATTTCCTTTTAATCAATACCAGTTGCCTGGCAGCCCTGCTGGTCTATTTCTCTGCAGTAGTATCTGAATAACACCAGAAACAAGCATGCGGCTAGTCTTGTCAGATCTGACTTTTAAGTCTGAAACACCTGATCTGCTGCATGCTTGTTCAGGGGCAATGGCTAATAGTATTAGAGGCAGAGGATCAGCAGGGCTGCCAGGCAACTGGTATTGCTTAAGGAAATAAACATGGCAGCCTCCATATACCTCTCTCTTCAGTTCCCCTTTAACTACTTTACCCCCAGCGGTACGGATTTCTCCGTCCCTTTTTCCACCCTGTTACCACCAAGGGACGGAGAAATCCGTACCCGACGCCGCTCCCGCCGCTGTCCGCGCTCCCGTTCGCCCGTCCGCGCGCTCGTGCACGCCGCCGCCCGCTCGCGAAAAACATTTCCCGTTCATTGATCTCTGCCCCCCGCAATGATCAGCTGCTTCTACGAGAAGCAGCGATCATTGTGAGAATAAAACTGTCCCAGCCTCCTAAGGGCTGGTTCAGACGGACATTTGGAGGCGTCGCGTTCGTTGGCGTTGCGTTTGTGATGCGTTCAGGCTTTCAGCAGCGTTCGCATTGCGTTCGGATGCGGTCGCGTTTTTTCTTCCCCTAGAGGGACATTACCCGTCGCGGTTAACCGCCCCTGGAAGCAACATGTAGCTTCCAGGGGCTCCTTGAACGCCAGTGAAAATCGGGACCCGAACGCCGCGTTTGTGCAAACGCGCGTAAAAGCTTGGTACAAACGCTCCCATTCTCTTGAATGGGAGCGTTTAACGCCAAGCCCGGAACGCTGGCAGTAAACGCTCTGCAAACGTCCGTCTGAACCAGCCCTAACTCTTCCTGCAAGCGTACTTCCTGTACGCTTGCAGGTCGCATAAACAAAAACTCCACCCTAAAACTACACCCTAAAGCATTTTTCATATACAAATACATTACTTTTACACTAAAAATTAACTCATTACCTCCTACACTCCCCAATTTTTTCTTTTTTGTAATTAAAAAAAATAAAAATTTACAATTAAAAAAAATACATAAATAGTTACCTTAGGGACTCAACTTTTTAAATATTTATGTCAAGAGGGTATAACACTGTTACTTTATAAACTATGGGCTTGTAATTAGGGATGGACGCAAAGCTGAAAAAAATGCACCTTTATTTCCAAATAAAATATTGGCGCCAAACATTGTGATAGGGACAGAATTTAAATGGTTTTATTATCGGGAAAAAAGGGCAAATAAATTTCATGGGTTTTAATTACAGTAGCATGTATTATTTAAAAACTATAAAGGCCGAAAACTGAAAAATAATAAATTTTTCCCACATTTTTTCCTATTTTCCCATTAAAACACATTTAGAATAAAATAATTCTTGGCATAATGTCCCACCTAAAGAAAGCCTAATTGGTGGCAAAAAGAACAAGATATAGTTCATTTCATTGTGAGAAGTAATGATAAAGTTATAGATGAATGAATGGAAGGAGCGCTGAAAGGTGAAAATTGCTCTGGTGCTAAAGGGGTAAAACCCCTCAGTTGTGAAGTGGTTAAAGTTCAGTTTAGGTAAAAGGTTAATGTTAGTTGAAACTTTTTTTTTATAAGATCAGTTCTGTAACTACACAGTATATAATGGTTCCATTATAAAGCCTAATGCTACGTACACACATGCGACAACGATCGTTCGTTGTCAACGACGAACGATCTTTTAATTGACGAAAGAACGACCGAAGTAAAGTTAGTTGTAAAAAGTGTGTAACGATCACATCGTTAGAACGAACGTTACACCACGTAAAAGCACTTTATGCGCCTGCGCATAAAATTGTAAAGTTCCTTGGAGAAAAAGTGAAATACGCATGTCCAGCCTGGTACGAACGATCGTTTCCAACGATGTACCACTTTTGCTAACGATCGTCGGTGGTAAAAATCCGCCAAGACAGAACTTTGATTTGTAGCGATTTGCCTCGTTCGTCGTTTGCCTTAATAGTCGTTGGTTCGTTTTTTGTAACGATCGTCGTTGGTAAAGGTCGGGGAACGATCGTTACAAACGACTATAGTCGCATGTGTGTGCGCACCTTTAGTATACCAAACTTACAAGAAATAATTATGAAGAGAATGAATATCCTATATATCAGCACCACTCATATTCCCAAGAGGAATACAACATTGTATTTGCAAACAATGGAAAAACAAAAGCAGTTAAAAACAATAAAATTGCATCGTAAACCACAACATCCTAACTGGCTCATTAGTACTTCCACAACATAATCATATACAACTCGATTTAATATTGGTACACCATCACTTTAAATGTACCATAGCAGATATAATATAAGAGCCCCAGCTGTAGACCCCTAGGTCAGTGGCAAAAGTGCTAGTAACAAAATGAAAGTCCAGAAAATACTCTATCATAGTGATTTGAAAAGAATAATAGGAGGTGCAGTGCACCTCCACAGCACTGAAGATGTTAGACTATGCTTTCATTGGCATATTAAAATGAACCCGAGGTGAAAGTGATATGGAGGCTGCCATATTTATTTCCTTTTAAACAATACCAGTTGCCTGGCAGACCTGCTGATCTATTCAACTGCAGTATTATCTGATGTGCAACAGAAACAAGCATGGGGCTAATCTTGTCAGTTCTGACAATACTGTCAGAAACATCTGATCGACTGCATGCTTGGTCAGGGTCAATGGCTGAAAACATTAGAGGCAGTGGATCTGCAAGATAGCCAGGCATAGTGGCTGGAAAGTGTACTGGTTAAGGGCACTGCCTTTGACAAGGGAGACCAGGGTTTGAATCCTGGCTAGGGTCAGTATCTATTCAGTAAGGAGTTCAAGGCAAGACTCCCTAACACTGCAGGGTGGCCTCTTGAGCGCGTCCCAGTGGCTACAGCTCTTGAGCGCTTTGAGTCACAGGAAAAAACAGGAGAAAAGTGCTATACAAACGTTTGGATTATCAGCAATTGGTATTGCTTAAAAGGAAATAAATATGGCAGCCTCCATATAACTCTCACCTTGGGTCCACTTTAAGGACACGGGTCCCCACAGTGCCTACCTCTAGCCTATATATATATATACACCTGAAAACAATGAAAGTAACAGCTAACACAAAGAAGCTACCATAATATAGATCAAGCATATGTAAGACATGGCTACCTAAAATGGGACCAAACAACTCTCCAAGCTGCCTTAACCTCCTTGGCGGTAACCCCGTGTGTGACACGGGGTAAGACGCCGGAGGGTGCCGCTCAGGCCCTGCTGGGCCAATTTACATTATTTTCTTTTTCAAACACGCAGCTAGCACTTTGCTAGCTGCGTGTTTGGTCTGATCGCCGCCGCCGATGCGCCGCTACCCACCGCGATACAGGCCACCCCCCCGCATGCCCCTTGCGCAGCCTGGCCAACCGCCGCCAGGCTGCGCTATGGGGTGGATAGGGATTCCCTGTGACGTCACGACGTCACTCCGTTCGTCGCCATGGCGACGGGGGAAGCCCTCAAGGAAATCCCGTTCAGAACGGGATTTCCTTATGGGCAAGCGGCGCCGGCGGCGATCGGTGAGTACGGGGGCACACCGCAGGGAGGGAGGAAGCATGTAGCTAGCTAGCACATATCATACCGCCAGGGAAATTAAATGCAGAGAACAGAGCTCTCACCCTCCATCTGGTCTTACTAAGAAGGACTTATAAACGCATTGTCAAATGGTATTTCTTTGCGCTGAACATTGGCTCAGGCGCCAATATTGACCTGATGAAACAAGTATAACCTGAGGAACGCGTTGTCGTTTGTATCTACAAATAAAAAACTTTTTAAGTCAGACCAAGTATGAGGAACATAGGCCATACCAATATGAGGAACCTGTCACTAATTTGCAGCTACTGCATAAAAATTCAAGTTCAAATGGTACAATTCTTCCTTGGTTCATCAGCTTTTTCTACATCTGATGCTGTAGAAATGTGAAGATGTATGTTATGTTATGTAGACATTAACTGCTGTCTCTCATTTCCTACTCCAATCACAGCTGTCATCAGTCTGGGAAGGGGTGTGTGTGTGTGTGTGTGTGGGGGGGGGGGGACCAGAACAAGAGCCAAACAGAAAGGACAAAAAAAAAAAGAAAGCTTCTCACCCTTCTCCACTGTATCCAAAACGTAAAAAAAGATCAGAATTACACTATAGATCGAAGCTTTATACATTGTGTGTTACAAGCAATGTAAAATGTTTAAATGTATGTGGGCACACAATAACAAAGACACTTTTCTAATAGCAGCGAATCCAGTGTATTTTAAAGGCACCATTCCCATCATATGCACTGCGACTGGTGCGCTATTGAAATGCAGTGCAGGAGCGATTTTGTTGTGCAGTACTGCACAGCTCCATTCACTGCAGTAAATGGAGTGTGTGCATTATATCACACACAACACTGGCCATACACAGTGACCAAGCTTCGGCATGGCTCCTAGAAAGTATAAACTTTTAAAAAAGAAAATATGTATCTAAACACAAAAATACCTTCTGGGCACAACCAGTAGTTGTAGAACAAATAACACAGCATGGGGTGCGTAGATGAAGCACAAATAACACAGCACAGTCTCGCGCAGCCCCCGCTGTAGATCGCAATAAACTAAGGGTGATATCCACAGGGTAGACTACTATAAAGGGCAAAAGCCAGTGAATTGCGCTCAAAGTAGGATTATCCAGTAATTGTTATGTTAGTAAATGAAATCAATAAATAAAAAACATTAAATGTCCACATGTATAAGCAGCTGTCTGGGAGGGTAATACGTCAGCATAACATGTCCCGTCTCTTTAATTGAGAATGCAGACAGCAACCAGTGATCAATCAATATGAGAGGTGCGCATGCATGTGCATACTGACTCGCTAAGTCCAACTAATTGGCGAGTCACCCTGTGACAGGGAGGGGGGGGGGACCCCTGTATAACTACTTGAATACCTCTCATTTTAATTGAGCAAAATTCATTGACTTTTGCGCTTTTTGCATAAAATATGCATAGTGAAGTTCCCATAATTTCCACTCTTAGTAAAAAGTGTTGCTTTTTGCATAAAATATGCATAGTGAAGTTCCCATATTTTCCAGGCTTAGTAAAAAGTGTTTGCGTCTTATTAGAAAGAGTAAGACAATAAAGAAACAGCTCAAAGCAGTACAGACATTGTCAGTGTGTATGTTGAAATGGCACGTGCCTCAAATAGTTTATACATTCCTTTTTTGTTCAGCATGATGATTTTCAATTCCTTGAATGTACAAGGACAGCTAAAAGGCCCGTTCAAATTTCCATTTCAATAAATTTTTATTAAGCGCTTAACAGTAAGAAACAATAACAATACAAACTGCATAATAATATATGTAGTATAAGCAAATCATTATTGTCTCATAAGTTTTTATAAACAGGGTAACAGTTATACACAGTAAAAATACATGCTGCATAATAATACATGTAGTATAAGCACATTCGTACTGTCTTATAAATTTGTTAGCTTTATAAATATTTTCAGATTTTCTTCTTACTAGAAATATTAGAGACCCCGTTTTGGCACAGCTTTTTAATATGAATTTAACATAACTAGGGATGATGAGATGCACATTGAGATGCACATTCTTCCAAGTTGATGCAAATTTTTATACAAATGTATGCAGTTTGAAAATGGACCAATCAATTTAAACCCATGTTTAAATGTTCCTTTTTCAAGCTGCGTACATTTGCATAACAATTTGCATAAACTGAATACTTTGCATTTTTTTGATCATCCCTAAAATAACAGTGTTTTAAAGTAATTATGCACTTTTTTATGGATTTTTTCCTCTAAGTTATAGATATACACCAATGATCTGCAATGTAGTTACATGCTCCTGCTTTAATGAGAAACCTCATGGAAAGATGTAAAGTCTAGTATACGTATCTGTAAAACTACTAGAACTCCTTTTAAAACTGCAAGAGGAAGTACGAAGGATCAGTATAGAAGTTTTGAAAGTGCCACTATTATAGTAGCCACTACCATACCTTAGGCCTCTTTTCCACGGGCAGTTGAACTGTGTGCTCAGCAGGCAGTTATCAGGCAGCAGTGAGCAGCTACCAGGCAGCAGCAAGCAGTAAGAGTTCGAGAGGCATTTCACTGCCTATCAACTGGTCGTGCAAAAGAGGCTCATGTCCGGATCCACACTATAAACGCTTTTCTGAGCGCTTTGTGATTGATTAGCTCTTTCTGAGCACTTTTTGACCATCCTCCGCTCCTCCACCCGCTGCCTGTGTCCGATAAGTATTGTGAACTTTCTTATCATTGTTTGATTGCTACAAGCAGTTTTATGAAGGTTACAATAAAGTATTGGAGTTTTATGACGAGTGCTCCTGGATTTCCTTTTCTCCATGTTATGTGATATCAAGTCTGCTTTTCTGCCTGGAATTTGCACCGTCTGATGTTTATACCAAGTTGGGTCATAGCAAGCAATCATAGGTGTGAATCAAGCTTTTGTCTTCTTATGGTATGTGTGAGTGTGTGTGCGTGTGCGTGTGTGTACGTGTGTGTGTGTGTGTGCGTGAGAGAGAGAGAGAGAGAGAGAGAGAGAGAGAGAGAGAGAATGAGAATATATCACTCTAGGAGAAAACTTAGCAGAAATAAAGTGAATTGAACTGGATTGGGCCCAATGTGTACTGCCACTTTAAATTTTAAAAGGTTCACCGATTGACTTGAATGAAAATACTTAGATGAAAACATGATGAACTCAGTGTGACTTAAGCACAAGGTCTTTTTGAAAAAAAAAAGTTTACATCCAAGGGTGACCCTTAATATACTGTACATACAAAATGGAGTTGCTACCATGTATGGGTGCTCTGCAATCAACCACAAAATTTGGCCCAACAGGCTTCAATGCAAATTTGTGAAACTTGTTGAGGTCAGGGCTGTGTGCAGGCCTGTCAAGGTACTCCACACCACATTCACTCATCCATGTCTTTATGGACTTGTTTTTTGCACTGGTCCACTTTAGTGTTTAAATAAGATGAGGCAATTTCATGAATGGACATATTGCATAGGTGACATCTCATCACAATTTGCAGAAATTCACGGAGCTCCTGAGAAATGTTTGTTGAAGTAGTCTGCAAGCCTAGGTGTTCGATTTCATACACCTGAATTGATTGTATAGTATATGCCTAGGTTATTATAGTGTATGCCTAGGTTAGGCAGCAATCATTTAGGTGAGATAACAGGTGCTTAAAGAGAACCCAAGGTGGGCAGATGGTACACAGAGGCATGTTCTCTGCCTCATAACATGCTTGCCCCCCCCCCCCCCCCCCACTAAGTAGATAAATGGTGTCTGTACATTATATTCAACTGATATGTCAAGTAACTAATGATAGGGACTCAATGCAGTTGTTAAGCTAACTAAAGAGATTTATTATAGCTGCAAGGCAGAAGGACTTACATGTTTAAATGTCATAAAGACTGGCATGCAGCCTCATACATGGAATAAGTGTTAGCTATCCAATACTGTGTGCCTAATCAGATAGCCAACACTTATTCCACATGAAACATATTTAAACATATGCGTCTTCCGCCTTGCTGCTATAAAAAGGTGGAAGGCAGAAGACATGTATACTTAAGTGTAAGTCTCATGTCTGGAATAAGTGTCAGTTATCCAATACTTTGTGCCTAATTAGAGAACTTTGTTATCCCTCTCTCTCTGCAAGCTAGGAGGCTTGAGAAAGGTGCAGATAGTTTTAAAAAGTTACCTATGCATACCAACTACTGTACATGCTGTCACGGAAGAACCATGAGAAAAGAGAACGCAATCACAATCGGTTGTCTGCACCGATTGTCGTTGATGTTCCAGATTACGATTGAATGTTTAGGGATAGCAGGCTGCCGAGCCTTTGGGGGGTCTTCTTTTGGGAATCTGGGCATCTCAGCTGCTAGCAGAACTCTTTTCATGAAGTATGTTTGTTGACCAGTAAAGCTAATGTTTGTGTAATTAACTTGATCAAAAGAAGTTCCTTCATGGGCCAGTGACACCCAAGTGTGAACATGCCCTTTAAAAGGATACCATTTAGTGATCCTAGCAAAAGCAAGCTTCCCACAAAGCAGGGCTCTAGACACCGCGGAGCCATGTAGCCAGCCTTAGGAATACATGGAGTATATGATTTTTAGCCTGTGTAGGGAATACAAATTATATGAGAGGTATGAAAGTTATATCATTCTGCTGGTCTAGATCTGATGAATATTTTAATATTAAATTGGGGCCACTGACATACCCAGTCACCGAGGTATATAGTTGCCTCATGACAGAACCTGTTACCCTAATCAAGTTTGATGTCCTAAGAATTGTCATATTCTGAGAAATATGGTTGTGTGGTTGTTACCGTATTTTTCGCCGTATAAGACGCACTTTTTCTCCCCAAAAAATAGGGGGGAAAAGTCCCTGCGTCTTATACGGCAAAGGCAGGGAATTCCCGACTTAGAAACGCCCGCCGATACGGACCGCGACCCGCCGCCACGTCGGGAATTCCCTGCCTGTGTGGCTGCACCCGACCGTTGCCTCTGCCCGCTCCCCATGCCTGTAATGTGCTGGCGTGTGTAATAAGTTCCCTCCCGCTGTGTGGCTGATCTCTGCGTGCCCCCGCGAGTGTCTAATATGCCCGCTCCCCCGCCTGCCTTATCTCCCTCCCCCATGTGAATGCTGGCCCCCCCGGGTGTTAATCTGCAGCGGCTTACCTCTCCGCCATGCCCGCGAGGATTGGAGACCTCCTTCACAGCCGCGCATCTCGCTCTAGTGATCGGCATGTGATGATGACGCAATCATCACATGCCGATCACTAGAGCGAGATGCGCGGCTGTGAAGGAGGTCTCCAATCCTCGCGGGCATGGCGGAGAGGTAAGCCGCTGCAGATTAACACCCGGGGGGGCCAGCATTCACATGGGGGAGGGAGATAAGGCAGGCGGGGGAGCGGGCATATTAGACACTCGCGGGGGCACGCAGAGATCAGCCACACAGCGGGAGGGAACTTATTACACACGCCGGCACATTACAGGCATGGGGAGCGGGCAGAGGCAACGGTCGGGTGCAGCCACAATTTACAAACACACACGGGGGACACAGGCACATGGGGCAGGCATAAGGGACACAGAGGACACGGCAGGCATGGGGGACACAGGCACATGAGGGACACATGAGGCATGCATAGGTGACACATGGGGACACAGGCACATGGGGCAGGCATGAGGGACACACAGAGGACATGGCAGGCATGGGGGACACAGGCACATGAGGGACACATGAGGCATGCATAGGTGACACATGGGGGACACAAGCACATGGGGCAGGCATGGGTGACACATGGGGCATGTATGAGGGACACAGAGGACACATGGGGCAGGTATTGGGGACACATGGGGAGACAATGAGACACAGGAGGACAACATTTGAGGGTAACATGTACAAGACTCTCCTGGAATATGGACGCACCAGGTTTAGTATAAATCTTTTTTTTCTGGTTTTTGCCCTCTAAACCTGGGTGCGTCTTATATGCCGGAGCGTCTTATACGGCGCGAAATACGGTATGTGTGTGTGGGATGTGTAAGCTGAGTTATGAAATATGTCATATTGGGTGGATGGGAAATGTCCCACCCAGAAGGGTAACTGGGCTGAACCTGAGACCCCACCCAAAAATGTGGGTAATTCAAAAGAGCTTGACAGGGACTCCTCCCCTGAGTCCTCCAAATTCCATCTTCCCGAAGGCATGCTTGCTCTGAGGACCGAGCAGCGGCCATTTTTGTTTGAACTTTGCTCCGGAAACAAAGAAACTTCATGTGTTTTCCCAGAAAGGACATATTTTCACCTGAAATAAGTATCCGTTTATTTATTCCCTTTTAATTTTTATACTGCGCTACTATTGTCTCTATAATTGTTGATTTTAATGATTTTCTGTATATATTAATTATTTATATTGCATTTATAATAAAAGACTTCTAAAAGGCATTAGAAAGAATTCTAGCTTCTGAAGATCGCTACTGAGAATTTATATTAGTCAGAACAAGGTGTGTTTTAACTGTTCTATTTGCAGGATTAGTATCAGGCAGATTGGGGCTTCTATTCCCATTAAAAAGAGATGGTGGCTGCCTAGTATTTTGTGTTTAATAGATCGCATGCCTCCCTCTGGTCTGTCTGCTGCCAAAATTCCAGCGGATTCAGCTCATCGATTGCGTCCACGAGATTGGATGGTCTGTGTGCTGAAACCGATTGGAAGGCATTGTGTGGTCCGGCCACTAGGGGGCGTGACACATGCTTCTTTGACTAACAGCACCTCTCTAGAGAAAAATGGATTTCGGTGCTGCATAAATTGTTCTTTGTTTTTATCAATTTTCAATAATAGTTTTTACTGGAGATTTACCAATAAGAGAACTACAAGTCCTTCTTGAAATAAATAATTTGACTTGTTCCCATTTACATGGCATTTGTATCAGCAGGTCATTCGTAAGTTGGGGACTACCTGTATTTGAAAATAATGGCTCTGAAAAGATAGTTTCTCCTAATTCACAAGCAAACTTTTGGTGAAACTGGAATTTAATGATTATACAGTATCCCTAAGAGCGATATTTGGTTTCCATCTCCAAAGAGATGTCAAGGGCCAGTCCTCAAAGAAAAGCACTGAATGATCCTTCGAAGTCCATTACAGTCTTCCGGGCAACTCTGAAATGGAGGTTACTTCTGCTTGCCCCATTGTGTAATGTTTTCAATCCTGCAAGCAGTATCTCCACCTTTTCTTCATGCCTCTCTGGAAAAGTATTTGGATTATCCATTTTCTCTTTAAAGAGAGTCTGAAGCCTAAAAAAACCCCTCTATTTACTAGGCAGTCCTGTTCAGCAATAACGCCATAGCTGAAATGCAGCATCCCCGCAGCAGAACAATTAATACCCCTGAAATCCCAGGGAAAAATTCCACGACTTTACAGGTCGTGGATTTTGCTGCCCGGGGGAGGCTGAGCTTTGCGCTGTACCTCTGCTTCCAGTCGCATCAATCTCCACGGATCTCCGCCTCTCCCTGCCCCTCTCAGTGAAAGAAGACCGAGAGGGGCAGGAGGAGGCAGACATCCACGAAGATTGACGCGAGCAGAGGCAGAGCTACAGCAGAAAGCTCTGCCTCTACTCGGAAGGAGCCCCAAATTTTGCCCCAGGGATTTCAGGGGTATTAATTGATTGTTCTGCCATGGGAATGCTACGTTTCAGCTATGGCCTTATTGCTGAACAGGACTGCTTAATAAAAAGAGGTATTTTTTTAGGCTTCAGTCTCTCTTTAACGCTGCGAAGCCTCCATACTCTTCTATCTCCCTTTACAGCCTAAAGAATAGCTTTTTTTTTGCTGCCATGTTGCTCTCCTGTAGGATTATATTCTGCAGCTTGTGTAGGAGCTGGTCTTCTGGGTCTACTCTGAATTTAAGCCACCAAATGACATAGTTTCACTTTGTCTCAGGGAGTTCAGCACCATTGTCCTACTCCCTGCCACCGTATCAAGCGATGGTTTGTGCTCTGCACCACACTCTATTCAATATCTGCTAATATATTACCCACCTGGTGGCTGATAATTGATAATAAAAAGCTTAAAGGGGACCTAAACCCAGAACATACTCTCTGCTCTAAAAAAAAAAAAAAAAAAAAAAAGAATCAACAACATAATATCTTTTTATCCTTTACAGAAAAAACATCTTTGTTACTGTTTATAGTTCTCCTTAGATATGGTGCAGAACTGTTACTTCCTAATTTGCTGGAAGCACATACTGGGTTAAACCCTAGTGTTTACTTATAGCCTCTGAACACAGCACAGTGGGACACAGTTCAGGCAAAGGTTTCAGCTTATAGTTGTGTGTGCTCCGGTATTAGTCACGGACAGAATCCAAAGCCATAACAAAAGTTGTTTAGGTGATAATGACTACCTGTACAAGGTTTTTCTGCAAGCTTTCGAAACTTCGTTTCTTCTTCAGGCATGTTTCAGACCTGCTTCAGCTCAAATTACAGTGATTTATTACTTCCAGATAAGGGAGAATTAGACAGCCTGTTTTCTCTAAATACAAACAGGGTTAGTGTTTCTGTGTTTTCCTTCATTCCTTTAGTGTGTCTAGGTTTTCCTTCATTCCTATATACAAGTTAAGGTCCTCTTTAAAGAGAACCTGTAACAAAAAAAAAGTCCCCTGGGGGGGTACTCACCTCAGTAGGGGGAAGCCTCAGGGTCCCAATGAGGCTTCCCCCACTCCTGTAGTTGCAGGCAATCCAGCGCTGGCTCCCCCCAATTGTCCCGGAATCCTCTCTCGACAAGGCTGACAAGCAATGATAAGCGCCGATTTATTTACCTTTCCTGGCTCCAGTGGGGGCGCTGTTGCGGCTCTCCGCACGGAGATATCTCTGTCGGGTCTGCTCTACTGCGCAGACACAGGAGACTTGCACCTGCGCAGTACGGCGGCCCGACAGTAATCGGCTATTTCCGCCAATCTCCGAGCGGAGAGCCGATACTGCGCCTGCGCTGGAGCCGGGAAGGTAAATATTTACATCCCTGCCGTTCCGGGAGCTTTTTCGCCTCCGCCGTGGGACGAAGGAGGACGGGGGAAGTCTCGATCGGATCCGGAGGCTTCCTCCACCCGAGGTGAGTACCCCCCAGGGGAACTTTTTCTCATGACAGGTTTTCTTTAAGGGTGCGGGGAGACAGAGAGCGCTTCGATGGTGCATTACCACAAATATATGTTTTAAGCACGCAACAATATATGCACTTACAATATATAAAATAATACTACGCCTTGCTTAGCCCGTCAGTTGGTCGCCTCAGTACATTCCAGCCTGGCCAGGGCTGGAGGTGTGGATGGAATCACACAGGAGCGTCCTTCTGCGGGGAGCGGTGCGCAGTGACTGCTGTCTGACGTCACTACCGGTTTCGGCATAGGTCCACGCCTTCCTCAGGTGACGTTACGCTCAGACAGACCTCTATACATAGTTTCCCTCATGTGGCAACAGTTACTACGGGGCGGGACTAAAATTGAATAAACTTTATTGTAACAAGTTAAAAAGCTGACAGCCTCCGCTGTAATACGGGCTATTGCCAGTTTCCGTATGGATACGGTTTTTGCCATTTAAAAGGCAGACAACCTCCGCAATTATGCGGAATACTGCCAGATGCCGTACGAATACGGCTAAAAAGGCTAACAACCTTTGCAATTTTTGCCATATAAAAAGAAAGAAAGGGGCTGGCAACCTCCGCAATTATGCTGAATACTGCCAGATGCCGCACAGATGCGGCCAATTTAAAAGGATGACAACCTCCGCAACTGTACAAAATACTGACAGATGCCGCGTGGGTACGGCTCTGCCACTTGGGAGGCTGACAACCTCCGCAGCCACGCGGGATACTGCCAAATAAAAGAGCGGACCACCTCCGATGTTATGCGGACTGTTACCAGATTCCGTATAGGTATTAATAAAAAATAGAGAATAAAAATTAAAAATAAGAATTAGTAACATTGATAGAAATTAATAAAATAAAGCTATTATTCTTGTGGATCTTGTTGGCCTAATCTCAAACCTCTGTGTTCATTCAGCAGATTTATTACCTTTTGCATGGCTATATACGCCTCGAGGTCCAGCTTCACTAAATCTAAGAATGAGACCTTACTGCAGTCAATCATTTGTATGCAGGAAAACTTGAGGGCTAAAATCAGTCCAGCCACATATGGATGAACTTGAGAGATACACTGGACCTGATCCAGAGAGATTCTCACACTAAGAGTTAATTGTGACCATAAATCTAAAAGGGTCATTGTACATATAAAAACACATTCAGAACCTTTTTGTCCAACTAGTTGTGCCATTGCCATACTAATACATAACGCTCATTAGGCACTGGGAATAGCATTTTTTGGATCTGACTAATTACCATTTAAAAAAGATTAAGACTACATAATAGTTAGATGAATAATTGAGCTATATAAACATTCTGAAATTTCTAAACAAGTGTGCCTGGAAACTCATATATACACTATTTGGGGGTCGATACCTGCCTGATATTTGGTGTAAAATGTTCTATCAAACCTACCTCCCCCCCTTCCCCCCCCCTCCCTCAACCCTCCCCTCTCCCCCCCCCCTCCTCATTTCCTCCCTCCGTTCCCAATCCCTTGCCGGCATCTATCCAAACCCCCCCCCACCCCTCCCTTTCCTTTTCCCCCCAGTACCTCATTACATTTGAGGTAGAATCAGTATTGATAACAAGTGTCAGCAAGTAAGGCCTTACTGGTAATGATAATTTGATTATCCCTCTTTAGTCGTTGCCGTTGACAAAAGGGTCAGTAGTCACACCTGACAGGTATATATGGAGACTGAGTAATGAGCAGGCCTGAAGCGGTTTGGCCCTAAATAGTCCATTTTATTGACTAATTCGGGATCGTTATGACAAAAGTGAAGATAGAGGTCGGCTGGTAGATGAACTATGGGTACAGATGATATTATGAACACGCTGAGAGAAAAAATGGGCATACATATTTCGTATTTGATGATATCTGTCATCCCAAAGGCCATCGAACCAATTGATTCTCTAAGACACATTCTTTATTGGGAATAATAGCGTTTTTGGCTGTAGTAAGGTCTGATCCACTATTCATTGAAGGCCTTTATTTAGGGGTACAAAGTAGATTGAACATTTTACAACAAATATCAGGCAGGTATCGACCCCCCAATAGTGTATGAGTGTCCAGGCAGGCACACTTGTTTAGAAATTTCAGAATGTTTATATAGCTCAATTATTCATCTAACTATTATGTAGTCTTAATCTTTTTTAAATGGTAATTAGTCAGATCCAAAAAATGCTATTCCCAGTGCCTAATGAGCGTTATGTATTAGTATGGCAATGGCACAACTAGTTGGACAAAAAGGTTCTGAATGTGTTTTTATATGTACAATGACCCTTTTAGATTTATGGTCACAATTAACTCTTAGTGTGAGAATCTCTCTGGATCAGGTCCAGTGTATCTCTCAAGTTCATCCATATGTGGCTGAACTGATTTTAGCCCTCAAGTTTTCCTGCATACAAATGATTGACTGCAGTAAGGTCTCATTCTTAGATTTAGTGAAGCTGGACCTCGAGGCGTATATAGCCATGCAAAAGGTAATAAATCTGCTGAATGAACACAGAGGTTTGAGATTAGGCCAACAAGATCCACAAGAATAATAGCTTTAATTTTATTAATTTCTATCAATGTTACTAATTCTTATTTTTAATTTTTATTCTCTATTTTTTATTAATACCTATACGGAATCTGGTAACAGTCCGCATAACATCGGAGGTGGTCAGCTCTTTTATTTGGCAGTATCCCGCGTGGCTGCGGAGGTTGTCAGCCTCCCAAGTGGCAGAGACGTTTCTATGCGGCATCTGTCAGAGTATTTTGTACAGTTGCGGAGATTGTCATCCTTTTAAATTGGCCGCATCTGTGCGGCATCTGGCAGTATTCAGCATAATTGCGGAGGTTGCCAGCCCCTTTCTTTCTTTTTATATGGCAAAAATTGCAAAGGTTGTTAGCCTTTTTAGCCGTATTCGTACGGCATCTGGCAGTATTCCGCATAATTGCGGAGGTTGTCTGCCTTTTAAATGGCAAAAACCGTATCCATACGGAAACTGGCAATAGCCCGTATCACAGCGGAGGCTGTCAGCTTTTTAACTTGTTACAATAAAGTTTATTTAATTTTAGTCCCGCCCCGTGGTAACTGTTGCCACATGAGGGAAACTATGTATAGAGGTCTGTCTGAGTCTAGCGTCACCTGAGGAAGGCGTGGATCTACGCCGAAACCGGTAGTGACGTCAGACAGCAGTCACTGCGCACCGCTCCCCGCAGAAGGACGCTCCTGTGTGATTCCATCCACACCTCCAGCCCTGGCCAGGCTGGAATGTACTGAGGCGACCAACTGACGGGCTAAGCAAGGCGCAGTATTATTTTATATATTGTAAGTGCATATATTGTTGCGTGCTTAAAACATATTTGTGGTAATGCACCATCGGAGCGCTCTCTGTTTCCCCTTACCCTTCCGTTTTTACCAGTGACTGGCCCCATCCAGCACAAGAGAGCTGCACCGAGGGTACATTTAAGGGGCCAACACTATACTGTTGAGCGCAAGTGTAAAAAAACTTTTGCTTGTGGTACTTTCTTTAAGGGTGCAAATTACTTAACTTGAATGTAGAGTTGGCTCACAAGGCATTCAATTTGTGCATCCCCTTCATGCCCATTAAAGTAAATGTACTTAGATCAGTTTATCATCTTACTAATTTAAAGGTTCAAATTAAAGAAATGGTGAAAATGTCACCTTGATCAGTTTTGCTATTTTAGCCTCTTATTGAAATAGAAGAACTCTTTGGCAGCCTGTCATTTATAACACTACCATAACCAGCAGTGTATGTTTAAGTCAGAATTGCTGTAGGTCGAAAATAACAAATCAAGCTAAAGAGTGTCACTCAATCCGGGTTATTGTAAGATTTCATTATAATCTCTATTGCGCTCATTAGATGGGTAAATTTTACAAAATTTAAACAGTTTTTTTTTAATTTTTTTAATAAAGACAAAGTTTATTAAAGTTCCAAAAGGATGAAATACAAAGAAATCAATCGCAATATGAGAGAAAAATTACAATGGCAGGTAAATGGATGAGCAATTAACAAAAGAAAAGGCAATAGAAATATCAATCTCCTTAAACGAGAACTGTCCATAAAATAAACAGAAAGAACCAAACATAAAACTAAACTAAAAAACTGTGGTCCCCAGTCCCCAAAAGCCCCATGAAAAAATACTAATAAATATTGACGACTTCCCAGTTAAATTATAGCGATCCAAACCTTCAGGTGTTTTTTTTATGTATGATCCCAAGGTGGTTGAGTGACTCTTTCATTTAACTTGTTTTATATTGATTTGAGTATATACAGTTTTAAGGGAACCTCAACTGAGAAGGATATGAATTTTTCCTTTTTAAATAATACCAGTTGCCTGACTCTCCTGCTGACCCTGTGTCTCTAATACTTTTAGCCATAGCCCCTGAACAGGTATGCAGATCAGGTGCTCTGACTGAAGTCAGACTGGATTAGCTGCATGCTTGTTTCAGGTGTGTGATACAGCCACTGCTACAGCCAAAGAGATCAGGACAACTGCCAGGCAACTGGTATTGTTTAAAAATAAACATCAATATCCCTCTCAGTTTAGGTTCCCTTTTAGTTGTTGCCATTAGGTTATATTGGCTGGTTTCACATGGGTAGTGCAATCCAAATATACTAGTGTGGATCCATCTGACAGCTTCTCCACCTTCTTTGCAATACTGTTGTGACAGCAATACTCACATACCTGTGATCTGTAAATTTCTAAAATTCCATTCTCTTCCTATCGTTGCTTACAAGGCAGATCATCAGACTTGCTTCAAACAACCAACGAAAAAGGTGAGGTCAGTCGTAGGTAGGAAAATCCGTCATACAAACAGGCACACCCATAACAGTGCTGGTGTAAAAGTAGTATAAGTTTATTACATTAGAGTCTATGTATCCGGCACTGACGGGGATAGGCCGATGCCGGATAAGTGTACTTTCTGGCTGCTTGAGACTCAATATTACCTGTTGTTGGACTTTCTTCAATCACCAGCACACACTTGCCAAATGTTAGGGAGGGTACAAACAGCCAATTTTGATTAGTCAATTTTACCACTTCCAGGTAGTATGGGAGCTTACATGCACAATCTGTTTATCGTATTTAACATTTGTATCCTCACACTTTTCTATCAGGTTTTTACAACACATTTGGTCAGATTTTTTAGCAATCTTAATTGATCCATCTGATTGTGTTTGTATTATGCATGGGCACTTTTAGCCTGCTGAAGCAACCGTACCAGGCACAGGTTTTTTTAGCAGACAACAATCAGCAGTTTCAAACAGCACAACAGAAAAGACTGACGGTCTTAAACTTAAATGTTCACATGTACTGCACTACAAAGTATAAGGTTAAAAAAGACTGAATGTAACCGGAAAGCCTGAAGGCTTGTTTCTCTTTCAACTACATACTGAAATTTCATACTAGTATAGCAGAGGAGGACAAATCAAGATAGAGTTCAGTCAACAGTCTTATCAATCCAGGAGCAAAAAAATAATTTTTAGGGACTAGCTTTATTGACAACAATTCAAGAACTCAAAAGTGCTAGCTGTAATTTCTAAGGAGGCTTGATTAACTCCTGGGATTTGTTCTGTTCTGCTGTATAGTAAGGTTGACATTTGCTGAATAAAAATTGACTACAGTTTGGTCCATAAATATTTGGATAGAGACAACATTTTTCTAATGTTGTTTCTGTACATCACCACATTTAATTTTACATGAAACACTTCCAATGAAGTTGAAGTGCAGACAGTGGTGGTGGGGATTTGTGATTTTTTCGCTTGGTTTCTCAAGCAACCAGCAAGCACATCTATCCAGCCTCAGGTGATCCCCACCAGTGCCAGATAATGGGACTTTGCTGTAACTGGAAATAAAATGTTAATTTCTAATATTTGGTTGAAAACCCTTTGATGGTAGCCCGAAGTCTTGAAATCATGGATGTTGTAGGCCTTTCTGTTTGAAGTTTAGTCTTCAAAAAGTGAAATGCATGCATGGTCACGTGACCGACATCGCAATTCCATTTCCCACTCCTTTGCTTTAATGAGCTCCTGGGTTGCTTTGGCTGTATGTTTTGTATGCACTGTCCATCTGTATCATAAAAAAACCACCCAATCAACTTGACTGCGTTTAGCTAGATTTGAGCTGACGGTATGTCTCTGAACATCTCCGAATTCATTCGGCTGCTTCTGTCCTGTGTCATATAAACGGCCTCTGTGTTTTACAGATAATGCAGTATGCTTTGGATAGTGAGTTGTTCCATACTTTTTCCATACTGTATGTCCATTAGGTGCCTAAAACAGTATACACATGTAGGTTGCCCAGATATTTCTCCATCAGAGTGCTGAATTAAGTACCGATCTCAAAGTTACGGTTTAATCGGACCATCAGACAAGGACACTCCATCCCTTCTCCAGCTAGTGCTACCAACCGTAAATTTTGATTTTCTAAACTGATTATCCTCCACTGAGCCAGCAACCAAAGCAAAGCATAGCTGATTATGTGGCCTGCACTTTATCCAGAAATGCTGTCAAATAATCAGTCAGTTATTTAACTATGCAATGATTTGTTTTTATCTATAGCAAGAGCTATTTCACTGAAATAATTATGTCATTTGGTAATGCTGTACCGTACTGATAATGCAAAGTGTGAATTTTAATGACAGATCTGATTTAAGCCAATGACATTTTAATGTGCTTCAAATAACTCAGATGCCAAAGAACTGCTGTAATGGAAATTATTACTGTTAATATGTAAAGGTCACATGCAAGATATTTAAATATCAGCATACACAGACGAAAGAACACACTTAAAAGAGCTCACTGAGACTTTCTTTAATCAGACCTCAGCAAGAAGACAGCCAACATATTTTGCTGTTTCTCCATCAACTCCTCGCAACAGCTGTTGTAGTTTCATATTGCTGCTGTAGCTTACAGCTAATGGCTCTAGAAAGCTATAAACTAGAGAAGTCTGGGATGTCCAAGATTTTTTTTTGTTTGTTTGTTTCAAGTGATTACACTGGTACACAATGTTGCTACCATTTCTATGTAAGATACACATTAACCCCTTAATCACAATAATTCATTCCACGTTGTTTAAGTATTAGTCTATAAAAATGCACTGTGGAGTTGAATAGCTCAAAACTAAAATAATGTTATGACAAACTGAAAGCCATTTTGATGATTAGATTTGAAAAATGTCGGTGAACCTTGTTTAAATTATGATCGGACTAACACTCCACCCTCTTCAATTATTATTTGAAGTTCATATTTTTACAGGGGATGCAGTATTTGGTGAAATTTAATGAGCTCTGACCTGATTTTTTGATCATACAACCACATATTACAAGAGATGTCTAAGGATACTGAGAGGATTTCTTTGTCCCAGATCTATTCCTCTGTTACCTTCCATGGCCCACTCAAGTGTGTGACTGCACTGCTACTTGTATTTGTATATATATATATATATATGATATTGATTACATTACGTTTTCATAAAATGTTCTAGCATTTTTATGATTATCCTTAAAACAGGCCTACTAAAGCCCATTATTGCAAAGACCTTACCCATTGTAATAAGTCATACATCAGAATCAATCAGAATATATTTTTTTCATTTGGCCAAATAAGTTTGCACTTACAAGGAATTTGGCTTGGCAGTTGCTTAACAGACACAAGCAAATGTATATTGTGCTCCCACAAGGGTCAATGCACTCCAGAAGTCTCAGTCAGATGGTACAACACACGGTGCCGCTCTGTTATGTTGGGGTGAGGAGATCTAGGTAGAATGAGGGCACTCCATAGTGTTTAACCTTTAAAATACTTTATTTGTGAAAATACAAGATATACTCACAAGATTAAAATCAAATGAATGCATATAAAAAGGAGTAGCCCGGTTATCAGCCTGTGCATCAATCTCGATCTCCAGCTGTGGCCAGCAGCGTGGCGTGCGGTGTATGGGACTCGTCATACGCCGGACGACGCATGTATTTTCATGAATAAAGTCTTTTAAAGAGAACACACTATGGAGCGCTGTCATGCTACCTAGATCTGCTTAACAGACACAGCCAATATGGCACAGGGACAGTATAGAGTTTACAAGTCAAGGGCAGTATAGGAGTTAAATGGTAGCAAACAGGGGGGTGGGAGGGGGCAGTTTCAGCATTGCTGTTTGTGCTGGATTGATTAACCTTCCTGGCGGTAAGCCCGAGCTGAGCTCGGGCTATGCCGCGCAGGAGGATTTTTTAGGCCCTGCCGGGCCGATTTGCATAGTTTTTTTTTGTACACGCAGCTAGCACTTTGCAAGCTGTGTGTACTGTCCGATCGCCGCCGCCGCTCCCCCCCTCTCAGACCCCATGCGCTGCCAATCCGTGCCAGGCAGCGCTGAGGGGTGGATCGGGACTCCCTTTGACGTCACGACGTCGATGACGTCATCTCGCCCATCGCCATGGCGATGGGGGAAGGCCTAGTGGAAATCCCGTTCAGAACGGGATTTCCGGACGGGCTTCATCACCGGAGGCGATCGAAGAGGGTGGGAGGATGCTGCTGCACAGCGGCTGTCATGTAGCTAGCACTAGGCTAGCTACATGATTTAAAAAATAGTGCTGCGCTGCCCCCTGACGGTTTTAATTAACTGCCAGGAGGGTTCAAGTGGTTCTACATAAAGCAGGGCTACTGCCTTTGGGAAGAAGTTGTTCCTGTACCTGGAAGGTTTTGTTGCAGATGACCAGCATCGCACTCCTGAAGGCAGGAGTCGGAAGACAGAGTGAGCAAGGACAGGGGCAATCTTGGTCACTAGATCCTGCTGGGAAGGTAAGCTGCAGCCAATTATTCTTTCTGCTGATCGGATGATGCGCTGCAGGCTCACCTTTTCTCGTATGTCATAAATGATGACTTGATGGATTCAGCGATTGCAGTGTAAAACTAGGCCAAACTTTTTCAGCTACTGTAGGTAGTACATCCTCTGTTGGATGTTCCTGATGATGATAACAGTGTTATTTTCCCATCTAAGGTTATTGGCGATGGTGGACCCAAGGTATTTGCATGACTCTACTTGGTCACTGTAGATTTAACCACTTAGCCGCCCAGGTACAGTATATCTACGCTCCTTTGGACTTCAGTTCCCTGCCCGGAGCACAGATATACACCGCTACCGCCGCTGTCCACGCTCCCGCGATCGTGCACGCCGCCGCCCGCTTGTCCGGAGATCAATGAACGGGAAAATCCATTCCCGTTCACTGATCTCTGCCCCCCAGCAATGATCGACTGCTTCTGTGAGAAGCAGTGCGATCATTGTGAAAAAAAAAAACAGTTTCCCAGCCTCCCTGAACTTCCTGCAAGCGTACTTCCTACGCTTGCAGGATGCATTTACAAAAAATTACTGTGGCCATTTTGTGGCCAAAAAGTAAAACTACACCCAAAAATATTTTTCACATACAAATACATTAGTTTACAATATAAAATTAACTCATTAACTCCCACACTCCCCAACTGTTACCAATTATTTTTTTTTGTAATAAAAAAAAAAAAAATTACAATGACAAAAAAATAACCCCATAAATAGTTACCTTAGGGACTGAAATCTTTAAATATTTATATCAAGAGGGTAGATGTAATGATCGCTGCTGCAGCAGCTATTACTGGAAGTAGTAGTGCTGCAGCTCAGGCAGTTCTGATCTATTTCCATGCAAGCTGCATAGCTTTGTCTGTCTTTCCCTGCTGTCAGCTTGTGACTGATTATCATTCACCTGTGTGGGAATCTGCATGTCTGCTCCCATTGGATGACCTCAGTATAAAGATCTGCTTCCTGCAGGGTTTCCTTGGGTTTTCATAGCTTCAGCTTAAGCCAGTCTTGCTGTCGCTTTAGGCCCCGATCGTGTTTCTTGTTATAAAGATACTTTGCTGGTCTTTGCATCATATATTGGTTCATTGCCAATATATATGCATACCAGCACGTTTATTATTTTCCTTGTATTTGTGTTACGTTAATACATCAGTGTCGCTGATGTATACGTACACGAACTGTTTATATCCTGTGTGCAGTTAGTCAGCTTCCAGCACGTTTTGGTAGGTTGCGCGTACCGTGACCACCCGTGCTGAGGTAGTTACCCTGCTCCTGGTTCTGTTTGTGGATTGCGTTCATCTCTGCGAAGAGATAGCGAATCCTTCTGAATCCTGTCCTGTTACCGTTTGTGGATTGCGTTCATCTCTGCGAAGAGATAACGAATCCTTCTGAATCCTGTTCTGTTACTGTTTGTGGATTGCGTTCATCTCTGCGAAGAGATAACGAATCCTTCTGAATCCTGTCCTGTTACCGTTTGTGGATTGCGTTCATCTCTGCGAAGAGATAGCGAATCCTTCTGAGCCCTGTTCCCTGTTTTGCTCCAGTGTTAGTCAGCGTTCCTGCTTATGTCATATATCGGTTCATTGCCGATATATACATATGTTAGTCAGACGTTACAAATAGTTTCATTGATAGCTGTAATTGTAATACGCTAGGATAACATACTTATTGTATATTTATCTGTGTTACGTTCATCTATCTTAATCCTGCTATTTTCTGACTGTCCTGTCCTGTCTTTGTGAGGCACGCCATCGCCGCATCGCATTGGCTGCCTCATTCCAGTCTGTCTGGTTTTGGACGCTTGCTGTCGCTAAGTAGCCGCTAGCTAGCAAGCGTTCATTCTGTCTACCTGTCCTGATCTCCTCAGTTCTGGTTTGTGCGCTCAGCGCTACTTTGCGCTGAGACGTTATAACGTAAGCATTGTTTGTGGCTGTCAGATCTGCACCGGCTCTGTGCGCCACAATCTCCTATTGGAGTCAGTCCTCCCCTCCACTATACTAGGGATAGCCTGTTTCCTGGTGCTAGTGTGTGTACCTCCTCCACGCCAGCTCATGCGTTGCATGCTGACTGTGGAGAATACACCACCAAGCCTTACATTATGAAAACCCCATTCCTAATCCCCATTGTGGGGGGGATTCCCAGAAAGTATGACACTGTTAATTATGGTTCCTGTTCCTTTAAGAAATTTGAAGAACTTAGCTCTGAAACAGAAAATGAGTTTTTCTCTGAATGTGCCAGGTTCCTGACCAATCCTGATCTCCAAGCGACTCCTGTTTCAACCTGGGCACTCCAACTAAGTTATATTTTGTTTAAAGGGGAATTATTCCAGTGGGCATTTGATGTTCTCAATCATTCCGATTTGAAAGATAGACCGCTGGAATTTCTAGCGTTTGTGATCCATAACTGGTTGCGCATAGATCCATTGCCTTTTCCTCTTAATGAACTCCTGGCAGCAGGCCAATCAGCTGCTCCTTCAATTGCTTGCAAGAATGAGCAGCAAGCAGAAAGTGTTACTGATAATTTTCCTGCAGCTTTGAATAAATCACCAAAAACCGCAAGGTCAAAGGCAAAACGCAAACGTTCTAAGAAACGTGTCCAATCTGCAGAATCGTTATCCTTAGCGACTGAGACCTATAATGAGATTCTGCCATTAACAGATAATGAAATGCAATTGTCTTTCAGGGGAGTTAAATGGACTTATGAAACTACTAATGAACTTTCCTCCCTGGCTAGGGAAAATAAAGATTTTTGTTTAAAAGAATTATCTGAGTATGATTATGATGAGATATTACAGAGTATTGAACAAATCAACTTATTTGTGAACCAAGGGAAGTTTGCATACACTACAGTTCAACACTTGCTACAGGTATTGGAGATTCTTAAGAATAAGGAATCTGCCAATCACCTGCTAATTAACCCTATACATGTGCCTGCCACAATCATATCTGCAGACTGATCAGCCTAAATGTTTCGCTGTTAAGTATGCATGGGATCCTCCATTCGAGAGGGGAGAGATGGAAGCCCTGGTCTGTGAATGGAAGAATGATTCAAGTTCATTTTGTCAATTTTACAGTGCAAAAAGTGAAATGGTATTGAACGCATGCATTAAGTCAGCCTATAACCTAATAGAGGCTGGTGTGTGTAGGTATGACTGTGTGGTTCCCTTGATTGATGTGTGGGAACTGATTTTGGATGATTTTTATGTGACTCCGAATTCGCAAATTTGGCGTTCTGACCCGCCTGCTTCAGCACCTTTGGCTGATTCAGCAGGTGATTCGGAGCTCTTTTTGTGTGAAATTAAAGTTCCTGCAATTCCACCCTGTACCATGGATAACTCAGTGTTACTTCCCAGTAAAACAGAAGCCACTGATACATTCTTAACCTTGCCCTGCGCAAATTTCTCAGCAGAGAATCCAGAGGTCCTGCTGACTTCCGAGTCCAGCCTAGCCAGTACTCATGACTCTTTGTTTAGTGAAACAGACACCAGAAAAATCTTGCCTGTCTCTGCAAACACTTCTGAAGAAATTACCTGTGTTAATAAAGTTCAACTCCTGTCTGATCCAGCAGATGCCAATAGATGCACTACATCAGTTTCCGAGTCCCAGCAATCCTGTCTAGTAAACTCAGAACCCCAGCATCTGAATTTTCCAATTTTACAAATGAATGGTGATTCAGATGCGCAAACATTGTGTCTTGATCTTCCTGTTTCTACACCTCGCTCTAGTTTCGTGAATAGCTCAGAGCATCTGCTATGTGAACCTGAAATCGCAGAATTATTACCTTGTTCAGAAAATTTTCCAATAAATTTGCCCTGTACCATGAATTGTGCAGTAGATCTCTCCAATGAAACTCAGGTCACAGAATCATTATGCTGTCCAGCAGGTGCTTCCATGGTTTTGCCCTGCAATATGGACTGTTCAGTGATCCTGTCCAGTGAAGCTGTGGTCGCAGAGTCTTATGCTTCACCCAGTACTTTGGATACTTTAAACCCTCTAGCAGAGGAGGCTGAAGCACTGCTTACCTCAGTTGGTGTTGCAGTAATATTCACTTGTCTAGCAGCTGTTTTGGAATTACAGTCTGCTCTAATAAAACTTGATGAATTTCTGCCCAGCAAAGCAGAAGCCATTGAAATATTGTCCTCGTCAGCAAGTGTGTCAGATACCTTGTCCTGTACACAGTCTGATTTAACCAATGTTGTTGAGTCCCTCTCCAGTGTTGTAACAGCCGAGGAACTCCAGCCCTGTCCTCTGAATGTTTCAGAAGTCTTGCCCTGTAACATGGATAATTCTGATTCTCTGGTCAAAATAATAGAAATCTCAGAATTTCAGTCCGGTCTGATGAGTGTTCCTGAAACCCAGCCCTGTATCCTGAAAGATTCTGGTTCTCTGGCCGCTGTGGCAGAGGTTCCAGAGTCCTATTCCTGTCCAGGGAATTCCTCAGTTTTGCCTAGTCCAGTGGGGGCTGCTGCAATACTGACTTGTTCTGCAGCGCCTCATGAGCTAAAATCCAGTGTATTAAATGAGTCTCTGTCCAGTCCAGAGGTAGTTGTGGAGTCCCTGTCTGGTTCAGTGCATACATCAGAAGATTTGTCCTGTCTTGTTAGTGCCCCTGAATCTGATTTGTTACTGACTTTGCTGGAATCAGCGACATCTAAGTCTGATCCAGCATTCTCGTGTAAAAGTCCAGTAGTTGCGAAGTTTAGTCATGATGATTTTTTTTTGGCCAGTCCTGGTTTTGGTCCTGTCTTGGCTGACCCTGAGGCTCACAGTTCCTTGACATGCCCAGAGGTTTCTCTTGTGCCGGTGTGCCCAGATGTTCTTTGTGTGCCAGAATGCCCAAGTGTGTCTAAGGTGTTAGCGTGCTCTGATGCTTCCTTAGTGGGAACACGTTCTGATATTGCCAGTCTGCCTGCATGCCCAGAGATGGTTCTGGTCCCTGAAAGCCCTGATATTGATGTTTGTCCTTTTGGCCCTGACTCGGGAATTGCCCTAGGTTCCATAGGGGTTCTTGATGGTTCTCCATGTGAGCCTAAGGGGCATTCTGACCTATGGGGATCTCTTTGGAGCTTCAAGGTGTTCTGGGAGGTCTCTGAGAAAACTTGTCCTGGTGCCTTGGACTGGTTCAACAGTGGGTTTTGTGTTGGTAAAGACAGTACCGGTGGGCATTGCAAAGGCTTTGGCGTTTCTGAACGGTTCCTGGAAGGCGGTGGGTATCGCTCAGGGAGTTTCGGAGGGCTTTCTTCTGGAAATCATGGTTCTGATGGGTGTCACACTGGGGCTTGTAGTACTGATGGGCATGGTTCTGTAGGTTCTGGTTCTGATGGGTCCAGTCTTGTGGGGACTGATTCTGGAATTCGGTCTTGCCGGGCTGTCCCGGTCATCATGAATTATCAGTCAGACTGTTTTGTTGGGAATTTCAGTTTTGAAAAGCGTCTGGAATCCGCTTTTAAAGGCGGGGGTACTGTAATGATCGCTGCTGCAGCAGCTATTACTGGAAGTAGTAGTGCTGCAGCTCAGGCAGTTCTGATCTATTTCCATGCAAGCTGCATAGCTTTGTCTGTCTTTCCCTGCTGTCAGCTTGTGACTGATTATCATTCACCTGTGTGGGAATCTGCATGTCTGCTCCCATTGGATGACCTCAGTATAAAGATCTGCTTCCTGCAGGGTTTCCTTGGGTTTTCATAGCTTCAGCTTAAGCCAGTCTTGCTGTCGCTTTAGGCCCCGATCGTGTTTCTTGTTATAAAGATACTTTGCTGGTCTTTGCATCATATATTGGTTCATTGCCAATATATATGCATACCAGCACGTTTATTATTTTCCTTGTATTTGTGTTACGTTAATACATCAGTGTCGCTGATGTATACGTACACGAACTGTTTATATCCTGTGTGCAGTTAGTCAGCTTCCAGCACGTTTTGGTAGGTTGCGCGTACCGTGACCACCCGTGCTGAGGTAGTTACCCTGCTCCTGGTTCTGTTTGTGGATTGCGTTCATCTCTGCGAAGAGATAGCGAATCCTTCTGAATCCTGTCCTGTTACCGTTTGTGGATTGCGTTCATCTCTGCGAAGAGATAACGAATCCTTCTGAATCCTGTTCTGTTACTGTTTGTGGATTGCGTTCATCTCTGCGAAGAGATAACGAATCCTTCTGAATCCTGTCCTGTTACCGTTTGTGGATTGCGTTCATCTCTGCGAAGAGATAGCGAATCCTTCTGAGCCCTGTTCCCTGTTTTGCTCCAGTGTTAGTCAGCGTTCCTGCTTATGTCATATATCGGTTCATTGCCGATATATACATATGTTAGTCAGACGTTACAAATAGTTTCATTGATAGCTGTAATTGTAATACGCTAGGATAACATACTTATTGTATATTTATCTGTGTTACGTTCATCTATCTTAATCCTGCTATTTTCTGACTGTCCTGTCCTGTCTTTGTGAGGCACGCCATCGCCGCATCGCATTGGCTGCCTCATTCCAGTCTGTCTGGTTTTGGACGCTTGCTGTCGCTAAGTAGCCGCTAGCTAGCAAGCGTTCATTCTGTCTACCTGTCCTGATCTCCTCAGTTCTGGTTTGTGCGCTCAGCGCTACTTTGCGCTGAGACGTTATAACGTAAGCATTGTTTGTGGCTGTCAGATCTGCACCGGCTCTGTGCGCCACAATCTCCTATTGGAGTCAGTCCTCCCCTCCACTATACTAGGGATAGCCTGTTTCCTGGTGCTAGTGTGTGTACCTCCTCCACGCCAGCTCATGCGTTGCATGCTGACTGTGGAGAATACACCACCAAGCCTTACAGTAGAACACTGTTACTTTATAAATTATGGGCTTGTAATTAGGGATGGAAGCAAAACTGAAAAAAATGCACCTTTATTTGCAAATAAAATATTGGCGCCAAACATTGTGATAGGGACATAATTTAAACTGTGTAATAACCGGGACAAATGGGCAAATAAGTTACATGGATTTTAATTACAGTAGCATGCATTATTTAAAAACTATAATGGCCGAAAACTGAAAAATAATGATTTTTTTTTCCAAATGTTTTCCCATTTTCCCATTAAAACACATTTAGAATAAAATAATTCTTGGCATAATGTCCCACCTAAAGAAAGCCTAATTGGTGGCGAAAAAAAAAAGATATAGTTCATTTAATTGCGATAAGTAATGATAAAGTTATAGGCGAATTAATGTAAGGAGCGCTGAAAGGAGAAAATTGCTCGGATGCTAAAGGGGTAAAACCCCTCAGTTGTGAAGCGGTTAATCTGATTCTATGTGGATGTAGAGCTTCACTATGCTTCACTGTATTTAAGATTTAAAAAACTGAACAATGATTTTCTGTGGGAAAGTGATTGAGGACTACGGTCATTCCCACTTATTAGTAACTGTTTAGCGCTTGGCTGATGGAACATTTTATAGTTTTGGGGGGTCACTCCCCTTTGAGCTTGGGGCGAACCAGTGACTGTACTTTGGCCATTCTATGAATATTTTATATGTTTGATGATTGCTCTCTAGTTTATTTTCATTAGAGGAGTGCACACCTTTTTTTTTTCAATTAATTATTCTGTATGTTTTTAGGATGTGTGGGGGGGAAACAGAATGCCTAGAGAAAACCCACAGAGTCACAGGGAGAACATACAGTATACACGCTGTGCAGATAGTACCCTAGCTGGGATTCAATATGAGGACCCAGCACTATAAGGCAAGAGTGCCATCCACTATGGCACCCGTATATACAGGCTACTCTTGCTGTATTTTATGAAGAATCTCTGTAAAATATGTTTAGATATATTTTCCTGTAATTGTACAGCAGTTATACAATGTTACTTTATACTGCACTTGAATAAACATTTTTGAAACCAAAATGTATTAAGGAGGCTGCAATGTAAATAGGTACAATAATACACAAAGGGGTTTTCTCAATATGGCTACAAAGAAAACCGGAGCAAAACTGATTAGCCGTTTAGAGCAACCAATTTAAATCCATGTTTAACTGATAACTAAATCCTGATTGGCTGCAGTGGACAGTTGCTCCACATTTACATTTGTCTTGATAAAGCAGCCCCAAATTGTAATGACATTTTGGTACAAGCAAGGTCTAATAATTCAAAGGCCGTGCAAAAAAATCTGGTGTGAAAAAGAGCAATGGCCAACAATCTAATTTCTTGTCATTTTAAATCTCAATTGTTGCTTTGGGCAATTGCTCCATTTTAGCTTCAGCAAACTTTGTGATGGTCTGATGGTGTTTTACTATATTTAAAAAAAAGTTATAGCTACATTTACAAAGTGTTGCCCTCTGCAGAGTTTCACTAAGATGTGGTACAATATGGAAAACCACTGAAGTTTGATATACCAAAGTTTTTCACTGAAAATTCTGTATCCAGATGTGTCACTGCTAATTGTAACTACAAACATTTGACCTACAATTTAGAACAGTTCTGGCAACACATTGTAGGATTTCTCAGGCAGGAACAGTTAAAATACTGTAGCCAAAAAAAAGGAAACTGTCTGAAAAAGAAAGGCTAGAGAGATAATACACACAAGAGGAGTCCCACCCATTTAAATCTAGAGAAATGTAGGAAAACTAGAGAGACCTTAAATCTCAACTGCAAAAAAGCAAATAGGCATAGTCCTGAGCCAAGAAAACAAGCCTGATACCTTCCTTGCCTGTAGACTAAGAAGTCCAGACTAAGAGGAAAAATGTACTAAGCTTAAAGGAATACTGTAGGGGGTCGGGGGAAAATGAGTTGAACTTACCCAGGGCTTCTAATAATCCCCCGCAGACATCCTGTGCCCACGCAGCCACTCACCGATGCTCCGGCCCCGCCTCCAGTTCACTTCTGGAATTTCTGACTTTAAAGTCAGAAAACCACTGCGCCTGCATTGCCGTGTCCTCGCTCCCGCTGATGGCACCAGGAGAGTATTGCACAAGTCCAGTATGGTCTTTGGTCTGCGCAGTACGCTCCTGGTGCCATCAGCGGGAGAGAGGACACGGCAATGCAGGCGCAGTGGTTTTCTGACTTTAAAGTCAGAAATTCCAGAAGTGAACTGGAGGCGGGGCCGGAGCATCTTGTGAGTGGCTGCGCCAACACAGGATGTCTGCGGGGGACCATTAGAAGCACCTGGTAACTTCAACTCATTTTCCCCCGACCCCCCTACAGTATCCCTTTAAAAGATTTCTGAGGTGACAGACAGGTATTTAACACTGTACCTGCTGTGCGCCATAAAGTTGTTATGATGCGGAGTGTGTCATCTGTACCCCGCAGCATTGTAGTTTTTGTTTGTAAATTGTCCTGAAGAAGGCCCTGACCCCCTTGGGTTGTTATCTGTGACCCCCAAGGAGTATTGGTCACGCATGCATAGTTCGGCCCGTCCGCGCCACATGCACTTTGAACTTACAGGATGCTGCAAGTGCTGTTAGCACGAGCATGCGTACTGTGCTCACTGGCCAAACTGCGCATGCATGACAAATAATTCTTCTGGGTCACAGGTGCTGACCCAATGGGTTGGGGCCTACTCCAACATGATTTACAAACAAATGGCACAGTGTGGATGCGTGTTTATGGGGGGATGGATGCAGGGCGCAGTCCGAGTCATGACAGCCTTATGGAGTACAGTGTTTAATACTGTTGTTACAATCACTTGGCATTCAAAAAAAGTCTGCAACTCTTCTGTCTTAGACTTATTTGATGCAGTTACTACAACATTAGGGATTAGTTTCCCATAATCTTTTGCTATGGGTTAAAGCATTCTACCATCATCTGCCTGTTTTTGTGCAATATTCAGGCTTCAGATCTGCAATGATGCCTATTTACAGGGGAATAAGGCAGGGTTGTCCCCACTCACTCCCCTCCTACTTTTTTCCGAAGCAATACAACTGTTAGTTCTCCTGACTAGAAGAAGCACAAATGTAATGCAAATTGACAGCACGCTATTATGACAAGTTATGCCTCTTTGCAGATAATATTTTACTTACACTTACTAATCCAATAACCTTTCTAAAAAATCCTTACATTTGAAGATATGTCAGGACTGTAAGTAAATGAAGTAAGATTCCAAGCCCTGAACTTTCCTGTCAACCTTGGAAACTTTGCAGGGGTTGGGAGAACTTCCATTGGGAGAACAAGAAGCCAAATTACTTTTGGGTCTACCCGACCAGCTCCATTGAACCCATGTATACAGGCACATACTAACTTAACCACTTCCCATCCCCGGGGACAATTATCTACTTCCCTGCAAAATACCTCTACAGCTCTCAGGGACGTAGATACTCGTCCTTTGCCACAGCACACTTCCGCTCACTCCTGCGCTCTTTCATGCCACCGATTATTAGAGGGGAGATCACAATTCCCATTTATTGATCTAAGTCTCCATGTCACTGATCGCTGGCAACAATAAGTTGTGCAGTCATTGACAAAAAACCAAAAGTCCTTGATCGTCCTCCTTAAAAACTTAAATCAAACGCTGCATAGCGTAATACTGCTTTATTTAAAAAGTTTAAAAGCCTCTCCGATGAGTCATTTGATGAAACTGATTAGGCGGAGCCTCTGGTGCGTTGGAGCTGGGAGATACTAGTGCTGAAGCTCTGTGGGACGCTGAGGATTATATTATCAATGCGCATTGTTTCTACCTAAATGTGAGTGCACTGATATGCTTTTAAACGTTTTAAATAAAGCAGTATTACGCTATGCAGCGTTTGTTTTAAGTTTTTAAGGAGTTGCATATTTTAAGAGGTGTCCGGACGATCAAGGACTTGATAAGCGCTGTGAGCTGGTCTTCTGCATGATCAGCACACCCATCTAGTGACCGTATAACAGTTTTACGAGATTGCTGGTGGAGGGTTGCCAAGCTTGAACACTTATACACGTGTGAGGGTGCATGAGACAGTTACACCATTGATCAGAAGCTGGATTACGCTATGTGCCAGTTCCAGATACAAATGGATGCAAGTGGTCAAAGATCTTTCTGATGTGCCTTTTTTGCTGATCTGTAACATAATCAGCCACCTGAGTCGGTGAGAGTACCCTGTGTGGATTGTTTGTGGATTGGTTATTTATCCTAGGACTGTATATCACTGACCTGGACTACTTTTCTATGCTTTTATGTGAACTTTTATGTTGAGCGCTACACAGATCTATCTACATATATATTGACATTTGATGACTCCAGTATACACACTGCATGGAAACAAAGAACTTAATACATCCTTGCATATTGATGAGCTGCAATATATACTGAAGACTTTTCCTCACTCAGGGCTCGTTTCCACTAGAGCGAATCTGCATGCGTTTCCTGCATGCAGATTCGCTCAACCAATACAAGTGGATGGCGCCATTTCCACTTGTCAGGAATTCTGTGCAGCTCGCTCTGCAGAAAAAATCTGCACAGCAGAGCCGTCAGAATTCACAAGCCCGCACGCGAATCGTCGGTCATGTAACTAAATAGGAAAACCGCAAGCACTTGAGTCTTGTGGTTTTCCCAGCGTTTCCGCGCGCAATTTCGTGAAAAAACCCATGTCGATGCTTGCCGGCATTGACATGGTTAAAATCGCGTTGTTAAAATCGCGAACGATTCCGCGTGAAAATCCGCATAAAAACGTCAACGAATCCGCAACCGTATGCGGATTCGTTGACGCATTTTCCGCGAGCAAATCGCGCCGCACAAGTGGAAACGTACCCTCAATGTTCAAACAACCCCTCCACTATAGAAACAAGCTCTAAGGTTCTTCTACTGTGGTTACTCATACCTGGTAGAATCTCTACATTTTGACAGGGATCACTGTGCTTCAGAGGTTGTGGACAGTGGGAAACCTTTGCGCATATTTCGTGGAACTGTTCCAAGTCAAATATTTTTGGATTAGAATTTATTAGATTGTCTATGCATCTTTTGTTGGACAAATTCCCAAATGCTTAAGAATAGCTTTTTGTGAGAAACCAAAGCAGATTAGAAATGGTTAGAATTGACTAATGACATATGTTTCCTACAGCCAAGTGTGTTATGGCAGAACCGTGAAAATCGCCATCAAAATTAATCCAATTTGAGATTGCATTGTGTGGGGACAGGACACCTGAGATCTTTTTCTCAGGCTAGAGACAAATGCCTTGTTCTTAAATGTTGTGTTCCTATTACCTACAAGAAAGCATCCCCCCAGCTTGCAACTAGAGATGGCCCGAACCTCCGATTTTAGGTTCGCGAACCTCAGCAAACGTTCGCGAACTTGCGAACGTTCGCGAACCACCATAGACTTAAATGGGGAGGCAAACTTGAAAAATTAGAAAAAATTATGCTGGCCAGAAAAGAGATGGAAAATATGTTTCAAGGAATATAACACCTGGAGGGAGACATGGTTGACTGGAATAGACGTCAAAAGTCCCGGAAAAAAATTTAGTTTTCACACAAAGCAGTGTTTTAAAAGGACACTTAAGCCAGAAAAAAAATGAGTTTTACTCACCTGGGGCTTCTACCAGCCCCCTGCAGCAGTCCTGTGCCCTCGCAGCCACTCACTAATCCTCTGGTCCCCCGCTGCCAACTAGTTTCGTTTTTGCCGACAGGCCCGTCAGGACTGGCCACGCATAGCTTTCTCCGCATTCCTGACTGTAATTAGAATACGCGTTGCCACATTACAAACGCATAGATATGTGGCAACGCGTATTTTTGTACGCGTTGCGGCCCGCAATAGCGCTAATTACAGTCGGGAATGCGGAAAAAGCTATGCGTGGCCAGTCCTGACGGGCCTGTCGGCAAAAACGAAACTAGCTGGCAGTGGGGGACCAGAGGATTAGTGAGTGGCTGCGAGGGCACAGGACTGCTGCAGGGGGCTGGTAGAAGCCCCAGGTGAGTAAAACTCATTTTTTTTCTGGCTTAAGTGTCCTTTTAAAACACTGCTTTGTGTGAAAACTAAATTTTTTTCCGGGACTTTTGACGTCTATTCCAGTCAACCATGTCTCCCTCCAGAGTGAGTGGATGAGAGGGCACAGGACTGCTGCAGGGGGCTGGTAGAAGCCCCAGGTGAGTAAAACTCATTTTTTTTTCCTGGCTTAAGGTTCACTTTAAGGGCAGAAATCACATTCAATGCTAAATTGCAGGCCTACACTACTGCATGTGTATACATCAATCAGGGAGTGGAACTCCTCCTCCTCCTCCCCTCCATACTACCAACACTACAGGCTGAACCCAGCCTAGCTGGCCTGGGAAGGATGAAAAGCTAGGTGGTCATGCAACCATTCCTGCTAACCTAAAACTTACTTGTGTCTTACAACAGATTGGCTTAAGACTTTACCAAATGCTCCAATATGGAGAAGCTTCTCTGTTTTCTGTTTTTTTTTTTAAGTGTGGTGTCACAGTTCACTCATGTCTTCAACTACAAGAAAGGCCCAGGAGTAGTCTGAGCTACCGTAATATCTATGTTATGGCAGGGCACTTATTACACTTTCTCTTACAGGGCTATGGAAACTGTTTTGCCCATGCGATAAAGCGAGGTGCAAAAATGAAATCATGCCTAGCAGAGGTTCGTTTCGATCCATTGACCTTTGGGTTATGGGCCTAGCACACTTCCGTTGCGCCACTCTGCAGTCTGCTTACATTTGTATACAATCTTCAAGTTTAAGAAGGGTACATTAGTTGAAATCGTTACACTACAATCTATGTTACAGCAAGGCCCTATGGTTACGCTTATTGCATAATGGCCATTACTATAGCAACACATGCATTATCCTGGGAGGGCACATGGTGCTAATAGTGTAAGGGCTGGTGCTCCCCAGGTTTTAGGACCAGTAAAATTGCCATGTGCTGTCTGCACACGGCACATTTACTGGCATTTTGTGCATCAGGCTCTTAGATCCTTCAAAAAAACCTCTCTGCTGAATAATGTAAAAAATGCGTCCATAAGTATTGCTTATATTAAAAGCTTAAAGAGAAACTCCAACCTAGAATTGAACTTTTTCCTAATCAGTAACTGATACCCCCTTTTACATGAGAAATATGATGCTTTTCACAAACAGACCATCAGGGGGCGCTGTATGACTGATTTTGTGCTGAAACCCCTCCCACAAGAAGCTCTGGGTACCGCGGTACTCTGGGCAAACTGCCACAATGTAACAATGTTCACAGACAGGAAATGGCTGTTTACAGCTGTCTGTAACAGCCAAAACAGCTAGGAGCAGCTACATAACCTGCCCACAGTAAAAATGTTCCCATGTAATAAATGTCAGAATGTAAATCGGGGAGAGGAAAGATTTTACAATGAGCAAACACTGACTAAATCATTTATACATAATTATTGTAAAAATGAAGCACTTTTTTTACTACATTATTTTCACTGGAGTTCCTCTTTAAACTCACTGTTGGAGGAGGGATGTCCACTGTACCTGGCTGCTGTGTCCTGGCTCCTGCCACACAGAAGTGCCAGCTGATGCCTTCATTGTGCCATTGCCTAGTCAGACCCATAGCGCTGAGAAGTTCCCGAATTCTAGAGATTCAGGCTCAGCAGCAAAACATGTAGATGACCTGGTAAGCACCATAAACCGTGGCGGCCAATGGGACTTGATTAGTACCAACATCTTCAGTTCAGGAATCTGGAGATGCACCTGCTGCCGCTGCATCGCACTCACCTGACGGCTTCCACAGGTAAACCCCTGGTACCAGCCTAACCATCTTCTCCTCCTCAGGCCCATGCAACCAGTAGTTGCTACACTGACCAGCTTCTTTTACAGCACCCGATCCATGTTAAGGCTACTAAGCCTACCAGATCATCTTAATATACAGGTCTTCAGCTGGCACTTCTTGGACGTCAGACGACAAGAGTGGACACAGCAGGCAGGTACAGTGGACACCCCTCTTTCAACAGAGCATAACTCTGGAACAGTGTCTCACCATCAATTACGACCTAGTGCAAATGAAAGCCAAGACCTTCCGGCTTTCTAACAATGGTTCAATCTATGGTAAATGCTGATCAGTGCTGATTAAACTCCAGCATCCACCACCAACACTGTATAGAAATAGAGGCTTGCCAGGTGGTAGAAAGGCCCGGGTTGTAAGGTCTGCACATTTCCACATGTGACCGTTGATTGCGGCTGTCGTCAAGAGGGCTAAGGAGGCTGCCATATTTATTTATTTCCTTTTAAACAATACCAGTTTCCATGCAGCCCTGCTGATCTATTGGGCTGCAGTAGTGTCTGAACAACACCAGAAACAAGCATATGGATAATCTTGTCAGATCTGACAATATTGTCAAAAACACCTGACCTGCTTTTTCAGGGTCTATGGCTAAAAGTATTAGAGGCAGAGGATGAGCAGGATAGTAAGGCAACTTGTATTGTTTAAAAGGAAATAAATATGGCAGCCTCCATAGCTCTCTTAACTACAGTTGTCCTTTAAATGTGCAGACCTTATAACCCTAGTCTTTCTCTACCACCTGGTAAGCCTCTATTTCCATGGGGTGTTGGATTCTGGAGTTTAATCAGCGCTGAAGCATTTACCGAGAATGTTGATGGGAAGTCTGATCTGAGGACCTGAGCTTCTGGCAGCTTTTTGGTTTATTTTTCTCTGGCGCAGATATTCACCCCTAATGGTTCAATCTCGCCAAGGGAGAAAATAGAATGTGAACATGAGGCTGCCAGATCATTGACAGTATATTGTGCCGAAAGTTCCCTATTAAAAAAAAAATCCTAATTATCTTATAACAATTGTATAACACTCCTGACAGTCTGGGCTACAGCCGCCTCAACTGGTTCCTTTGAAGAGGGAGTCAGTGTGACAGCCAGGACAGTCCGTTCCTGGAGGGAGGGTATGTTACACTCCAGACCATGCTCTATGTCATAAGGTGGTCACATTACAAAGGTCTTTATGAGAAAAAAGGCATTAAACAATTTTAATCTTGTTTACGATATGTTTGGGGATGGATCATCTTTAAAAGATAATTTTACCATACAAGTGCATGTCTTGAAGCACTGCAAGTATGATTTTCATACTCACTGGACAGAGGCCATTACAGCATCTCCACAACTGCAACTGCACCTGAGCATGCTCCCACTGTACATTCAATTCGCTTGCTTCTCAATGGCCTAATTAGTAAATTGAAGAGTCCCATAATAGTCCTCAGTTCAGGAACTAAAAGAACCAGCATCAAGCATGCAAAGTGTGTGTGTGTGTGTGTGTGTGTGTGTGTGTGTGTGTGTGTGTGTGTGTGTGTGTGTGTGTGTGTGTGTGTGTGTGTGTGTGTGTGTGTGTGTGTGTGTGTGTGTGTGTGTGTGTGTGTGTGTGTGTGTGTGTGTGTGTGTGTGTGTGTGTGTGTGTGTGTGTGTGTGTGTGTGTGTGTGTGTAAATGTGAACACTACTTTTGAACAGTAAACTGTAATTCTGCCTTCTTAGTACTTGAACAGTACTGAGTAACTGTTTTTCTTCTCACACATAAATCACTGGAAACCCTATCAGCTCTCAGTGCCCAGTAAGGTCAAGCAGATGCTTTATCTTACTGAAAGCACAATACAAAGTGATCTGTTTTGTATCATTTACACATACTTAGATTTCTGTTTTAATTTGGAGTATTCATTGCTAGACTTTTGTTGATCAGTTTCTCACAGTCTCTTTGTTTTCATGACACAATCAACATTTTTATGGTGTGTAAAATGCATAACACTAGGCAAGCTGTCTTCTTGGAAAAATACTAGTGAATGCCCTTACAGTGTCAAGATTTGCAGTTATTATATTTTTATTTTAACTTTTATTTGTCATATAGTTCATGACACTGCACAGCCAAGGTTCTGCAACTAAAATGTCCTACATATGATACATTTCTGTAGTAAATATTTTAGGAGACCAAAAGAATCAAAAATATTTTCTGCAACAGGGCCGGCCTTAGGTTTCACAGAGCCCTGAGCAGAACCAGATTTTGGTGCCCCCCCCCCCCCAAATTCATCCTCTTCGCGTGTGAGCGCACCACACACATACACTAATGGGGGGGGGGGGGGGATCTGCTGCCTAAATACACTAAAAGGGGATCTGCGACTGTAAGACTAGTAGCCTAAGCCTATATACACTAAAGGGGGGATCTGCCTACAGTAAAGGTTAGATAGGTAGCTGCCCCCAGTATAGATTAGATAGGTAGCTGCCCCCCCCCAGTATAGGTTAGATAGGTAGCTGCCCCCAGTATAGATTAGATAGGTAGCTGCTGCCCCCAGTATAGATTAGATAAGTAGCTGCCCCCAGCATAGGTTAGATAGGTAGCTGCCCCCAGCATAGGTTAGATAGGTAGCTGCCCCCAGTATAGATTAGATAGGTAGGTGCCCCCAGTATAGGTTAGATAGGTAGCTGCCCCCAGTATAAGTTAGATAGGTAGCTGCCCCTCCAGTATAGGTTAGATAGGTAGGTGCCCCCAGTATAGGTTAGATAGGTAGGTGCCCCCAGTATAGATTAGATAGGTAGCTGCCCCCCCCCCCCAGTATAGGTTAGATAGGTAGGTGCCCCCAGTATAGATTAGATAGGTAGCTGCCCCCCCCCCCCCGTATAGGTTAGATAGGTAGGTGCCCCCAGTATAGATTAGATAGGTAGCTGCCCCCCCCAGTATAGGTTAGATAGGTAGGTGCCCCCAGTATAGATTAGATAGGTAGCTGCCTGCCCCCCAGTATAGATTAGATAGGTAGCTGCCCCCCCAGTACAGGCTAGATAGGTGCCCCCAGTATAGATTAGGTAGGTAGGTAGGTGCTCCCCTCCCCTCATACTGGAGGGGGAGCCGCGGGGAGGGCAGCCCGACCTCTCCCTCCCTTCCTCTCCGGGCCACCCTCCGTGCTCCCCCCTCCGATGCTGCTGCAGACTGCAGAGAGAACAACTCACCTCCCTGGTTCCGATCGCCGGCGCCTCTCACGGTGTATCACTTGCCGCTGGTCTCCTCTTGTACATTGACACTGATACACAGTAAACTTCCTGTTAAGCAGGAAGTTTATTGTGCATCAGTGACAATGTACAAGAGGAGACCAGCGGCAAGTGAGAGGCGCCGGCGATCGGAACCAGGGAGGTGAGTTGTTCTCACTGCTGCAGTCTGCACTCTGCAGGGGGGAGCACGGAGAGCGCCCGGAGAGGAGGGAGGGAGAGGACGGGCTGCACTCCCCGCGGCTCCCCCCTCCATCACGGTGGCCGCACAGGGGGGGGGCGGAGCGAAACGGACACAGCCAGCTACATGCGGCCAGGCGGCAGGAGCGCCCCCTGGAAGCCGGCGCCCTGAGCGATCGCACAGGTCGCTCAGGTCAAAGGCCGGCCCTGTTCTGCAACATACAATGGCCCATATGCAATTAACTTTTTCCTGAGTTTTTTCCTAGGTGATATTTACACCTCGTCAATAAAAAACCCCTTTAAATGACAACTGAAGCAAGAGGGATGTAAAGGCTGCCATTTTTATTTCCTTTTAAGCAATACAATCTGCCTGGTTGTCCTGCTGATCCTGTGTCTTTGATACCTCTAGCTACAGACCTTGAACAAGCATGCAGTAGATCAGGTGTTTCTGACAAAATGGTCAGATCTGACAAGATTAGCTGCATACTTGTTTCTGGTGTGTCTGTTAAGACGCTGCTGCACCCAAATAGATCAGCAAGACAGGCAACTGGTATTGTTTAAAGAGAACCTGTAACAGAAAAAACAAAACAAAAAAAACACGCCTCTGGGGGATACTTACCTTGGGAGGGGAAGCCTCAGGGTCCAAATGAGGCCGGAAATAGCCGAGCCTGATCGTATCCGCTCTACTTCACAGGTGCAAAAGAACTTGTGCCTGTGCAGTAAAGCGGATACGATCGGGTTTGGCCACTTCCGGCTTACCCGAACGAAGAGCCGCTAGTGCGCTGGCGCAGGATTGCGGTAGGTAAATATTTACCTCATCGCACTTCGGAGGTCCCAGCACTTGAATGGAGGGATGGAGGAGGACGGAGGAAGCCTCGTTAGGATCCAGAGGCTTCCCCCTCCCGAGGTAAGTATCCCCCACAGGGGTTTTTTTACATTACAGATTCTCTTTAAAAGCAAATCAATATAGCAGCTTCCATATTCATCTCACTTCAGTTGCTCTTTAAACCACCAGCAAGCAAGAAAATACTCAAAATCCAACATGGTTAGGACCAGATTATTTAAATGGATAAAGTAAGCAGCACAGTCCCTAAACATATTTAGGCAGGACATTTCCTAGACATATTTAGGCAGCATTTCACTCGGCAGAGTGCCCCTTCCTAAACTAACAAACATAAGTGATTTCCCTTCCTAAAAAAACACAAAACATATTTTGGCAGCGTACCCTTTGGGCTGCAGCTAAGGCGAACCGTGATCCTTGTGCTGTGCACCCTAACCTTTTAGTTTTCCCTGGTGCTCTAGTGATCCTTCCACCTTAATAGTATGGTCTGTCCTACAAGTCTAATGGCTCATCCCCCTCCACTATGCCCTTGTAGTCTAAAGGCCTCCCCACCCCCCTTACAGTCTCTGGTGGTCTAGTGCCCCCCTTTACAGTATGCCCTGGTGGTCTAGTGGTCCCCCCATTCCCCTCACAGTATTTCATGGTGGTCTAGTTGTCCTCCTACTCCTTACAGAATGCCCTCATAGTCTATTGGTCAATGTGATGTGGCAAGAACCGGAACCTAGGAAGTTGCTTGGAACAAAGGATCAGTCAGAAAAGCCAGCATGCACAGGTTTACATTTCTTTGGGATTTCTGACCAATCAAATATGTTGAACTGCCCAAAAGTAAAGTTGGCCACAGACTGCCTCATATGTACTAGGCCTACTGTAATAATGTTATTTAATTGCTCACGCCACCTTATTATAATTTTAATGAGGGGCTCCAATTTAACTGGGTTTTGTATTAAGCCTATTGATCAATTAATCCAGCCAGTACATTAAATTCAATGTTTTAGGTCTCCAAAACCAAGAAGCATGACTGTGTAGTGGATAGTCCACGAAGATTGTGAGTAGGCACACCAATTTCATCAAGGTCGGGTGCTTGATATTGTGGGATAGGCTATGCCACACACACAGTCAACAGTCCAATATATCAGCACACCGTATATTCAAAAGATCACGCTTTTTATTGAGTTATTATATCCACAAGGGCAGCCGACAAGGCTTGGACTGTTGACAGTGTAGTGGGTAGCACGCCTGTTTGAGGAGTTATAATTCCAGGCTTGAATCTGTATGGAGTTTGTATGATCTCTTTGTGTTTGCACAGGTTTCTTCTAGGCACTCCAGCTTCCTCCCACATTGCAAAAACACACGGATAAATTAGTTGGATCACTCAAACAATAGGCCTTAAGCCCCATACACACGCTCAACAGCGGTCTTTTATGCAGCACAATTGTTGAACAACTTTTGTTGCGAAACAAGTTGAAAGAGCAAAAAAAAAAAGTATTTTGCTATTGTTCAAAAAGCTGATAAGACTGATAAGAAGTCAATCCAAAAGTTGAATTGACTTATTTAGCTCTTTCAACTTGTTTCACAACAAAAGTTGTTCAACAATTGTGCTGCATAGAAGACTGCTGTTTATGGGGATTTAGATTAAAGAGAATCTGTACTCTAAAATACTTACAATAAAAAGCATACCATTCTATTCATTATGTTCTCCTGGGCCCCTCTGTGCTGTTTCTGTCACTCCCTGCTGCAATACTGGCTTGTAATTGCCAATTTTAGGCAGGGTTTACAAACAAAAGACATGGCTTTTACCAGAATGTGATAGGCTCAGAGGAGCTCAGTCTGTGACTCATACAGAGCCTGGAGAGGGTGTGTATAGCTTTTATCCTATCACAAGCAGAGCTGCACATTCCAGCCTAAGTGCCTGAGCCCGACAAAGCCGTCAGAGGAAAGAAGATTAGATTATATAGCAGAGATAATACAGCCACTGTGCAACTAGCAAAGTCTGCAATAAGACACGCCACATTAGAACAAGTATAGGAACTTATAGGATAGACGAAATAAAGCTTTGTTAGAGAGTCTCTTTAAGGAAGGTATATTAGACTTTAACTATGGTAGAGATTACATTGTGAGCTCCTTTGAGGGACAGTTCATGACATGGATATATACTCTGTGAAAGATGTTAGTGTTATTTAAAAGGATAACGATATATCAATTTTGGAACTTTAACAAAGTGGAAATTTAAAAAAGTAGCTGAATGATGCTGTGTTTATATACTTGGCGAATAATCTTATTAACTAGTGATATGTTTTCCTGATAATTTAAATACTGGAGCGAAAAAACTAACAAAAATTGGCATTTATATTCTGCAGGTATTCTGGAAATCAGAACCGTAACAGTTGGGATTGTTGCAATCAAAGGCGTGCAAAGTGAATATTTCCTAGCTATGAATAAGTCTGGAAAGCTTTATGGAAAGGTAATACATATTTATAGTTATATAATAAACATCAACATGAAATGTAACCCATTTTTAACCCCATTATGTCATCAAATGTAAAATATTACTAAATGCGCATCATACATGAAATTCCTAAATTGTATTATTGAGTAAAAATGGAGTGGTTCTGTGTCATAAAAGTAAACATTGCTCCTGTTTTCAAGATGAAACTGTATGAAAGTGCTTTAGAGGGGCAGGGAGGCTTGAGAGGGGAGGGAATTCAAGGAATGATGCAGAGCAGACCCACACAGACCTATTGTTTTAAATTGGACAATCCTCACATCTGCCAATTAAAGTGGCAAAAGTGCACAAAGCCCTACTGCACACATTTTTAATGTACAAGGGATGTGTCACCATTTGATCAAATAAGTGGCATCTGAACACGGACTGTGACAATATTCAACACTATGTATAGGCCTGGTGTAAACCAGCCTTATACACATGTGACATGATCAGAGACTTTTGGCAAAACAAACATTTAAGGTATCCACAAGAGGTACAATTTTTTTAGTGAACAACCATATTTTCAATCAGAATTTTCTGTATGAAAACAGAGAATCTGGTGGGCCCAACGATCCTGAACAATTGTAATAACAATAATTTCCTTTAAGAAATGGTGTATCGCCGTGACAGATTTTTCCATAGACATAATCCCAACTGGTTTATAAATTATTGCAAGTTGAATTCTTTAAAGAGGAACTGTCGCAAAAATCTTAAAATTTAAAGCACATACAAATGAGAAGTACTTTTCTTCCAGAGTAAAATGAGCCATAAATTACTTCTCTCCTATGTTGCTGTCACTTACAGTAAGTAGTAGATATCTGACATCACCGACAGGTTTTGGGCTAGTCCATCTCTCCATAAGGGATTCTCAGCATGACCTTTATCCTTTATAAAGACACTCCCTGAAAAAGATTTATACAATGATGCTGGCCAGCCTTCCTGCTCACTGCACACTTTTTTGGCAGTTGGACGGAGCAACTGCCATTCACTAAGTGCATTTTGAAAATAAAGAAATCCCTGCAAACCCCCCTTGGAGGAGATGGGCTAGTCCAAAACCTGTTGGTTCTGTCAGATTTCTACTACTTACTGTAAGTGACAGCAACATAGGAGAAAAGTAATTTATGGATCATTTTACTCTGGAAGAAATGTACTTCTTAATTGTATATGTTTACATATATTTTAAATTTTAAGAGATCCTGTAAGGCTGTGTATAAATTCAATATGATCTTTTACAGTTACATAAAAATATTTGGGAACCCCTTTTAAGTATTTGTTTGTGTGCAACATTGGCTGAGCTTTCAAAGTATCAACTTCCTTTTAATATATGTAGTGCTGTAATGAAACCATTCTGCAATGAAATGAAATATACTGGATTAACAAAAAATACTATGCATCATAACAAAATTGGACAGGTGCTTAATTGTGAGCACCCTAAGAGCACTAGTGATTTGAAAAGCTCTTTCTAGCGCAATGCTATGGGTGATTTTTATAAAATCGCATCACTCAGGTGAGAACAAACACATTGCATTACATTAGCAAGAGATTTCAAAAGCATAAGCGCTTAGAAAAAGCTCTTACAGTGTGAACCTGCCCTTACAGAGATATAAAATCAATACTTATCAATAATAGGCAGTAGGAAGGGAAAGGATGTCCCGCTACACCGTGGTGAGGGTTAAAAGGATTTCTCCAGGTTTATTAGACACATCATCGAATACACAGACTACAGCTCACGCGTATCGGAGCTCTGTATAGCTCCTTAATCATAGCTAACATGAGGCAACTAGACACAGATTTAAATAGTCAAGAACCCACCTAAAATGGGCGTTGCTACTTTACTTAAAGTGACAATACAAGACACATTTAAAATGGCAATGCCAGTATGTGCAAAACAGACTTAAAAAAGCCCTCTAGTGGCCAAATCACAAAAACACATCAAGAGTCAAGTTACAAACAGCACCTTTACATAAATACATAGTATAGACATCCCTATTAAAACAATATTGTCCGAGACTACGCCTATGTAAATGAATGCAAATATAACAGCCTCTAGATGCCTCCTATAGCCTTTCATGGTTATCTGGATTCTGGATGGAGGTATTTTTGGCTATTCTTCCAAACAAAATCTCTTCAGTTCAGTTAAATTTTATAGCTATCAAACAGACAGCCTGCTTCAAATCATCATATGTAGCTTTTTGTTGATAATCAAGTCAGGAGACTGTAACAGACATTCAACAACTTTGAACATCTCTCTCTGCATGAATGCCTTTGTAGATTTTGACCAGTGTTTTGGCTCATTGTCTTTTTGGAATATCCAACACCTGTGTAATTTCAATTTTGTGACGGATACGTGAACATTATCCTGCAGAATTGGTGGATATTGGGTTGAACTAATCAGACCCTTAACTTAAACAAGGGCCTCATTCCCTGTATTAGTCTCACAGCCCCACAGCATGATGGAACCTCCACCGAATTTGACAATAGGTAGGAGGAATTTTTTCTTGGAATGCTGTATTCTTCCACTATGCAATGCGCTTTTTGTCATAACCAAATAACCCAATTTTTGTATCATTAATCCAAAGCACTTTATTCCATAATGAATTTGGCTTGTAAAAATTAGTTTTTACATACAGCAAGCAACTCTGAGGCGTAAATGCAGATAGAGCTTTTTTTTTTCAATCATCCTGCCATACATATGTTTGTGCATATTGACTAGAATTGTAAAATGATGTACAGATACACCATCTGCAGCAAGATGTTCTTGCAGATCTCTAGAGGTGATACGTGGGTTGTCTGTCTGTAACATTCTCACAATCATCCACATATGGGCTCCAGTATTTTTCTTGGCCTGCCTGACCTGAGTTTAAAGTGAACCTCCGGACTAAAAATCTACTCAGCAGAACTGAAAAGGCTTGGTGTTTCTTTAACAGTTTCACAGCATCAGAAGTTTGTTTTTCTTACCAAAGCATCATGTTTAGCTGCATTTTTTCTACGCTCCACCCATCAAAGAAAAAAAAGCCCGGGCTTTTTTTCCCTGATGCTGTGCAGAGCATAATGGGATTTCCTATGTTGTTATTCACGTTGCCTAGCAACTGGGAGAGGTGCTCAGGACACAGGACAGTTGGAACTGTGTCTCATGCTCCCTGTCACCTCCTTTCAACCAAAAACATGGCTGCCATCATGAAATCAAACGTTTGCCTGTTCTTTTAAAACAGTGTGGTTAAGCGATTATATTACCTATCTATTTTTATTAACATAACTAATGTAACTTAATGACAGTATGTTTGTTTAGGCTGGAGTTCCTCTTTAACAGTAACTGTACCTGTGTCCTTCCATTTCCTGATTACATTCTTAAAGAGAATCTGTACTCTCAAATTCTTACAATAAAACGCATACCATTCTATTCATTATGTTCTCCTGGGCCCCTCTTTGCCGTTTCCGCAGCTCCCCACCGCGATCCTGGCTTTTAAGCGCCAGTTTTAGACAGTGTTTACAAACAAAAAACATGGCCGCTAACCAGGAAGTGATGTTTGTATATATCTCATATTACAGTATAGTACAAGTTTTTATTACATAGAGAATTATCTGCACTCCAGTCTCTCACACACACTCACAGTTCTCAGCATGAGACAGACAGCTTCCTTCACCCCCTCAGAAAGCTCTGTCTGCGAGTAGTAAACAAAGCACACAGAGCCTGGAGGGGGCATGCATAACTTCTCCCTATCACAGCAGAGGCAGCACATTCCTTCCTGGCTCCACAAGACTCGACAAAAAAAAGAAGATGAGATATATTACAGAGACAGTGCAACTAGAAAAAGCTGCAGTAATCCAGACCACATTAGAACAGGTATAGGAATTTATAGGATACAAGAAATAAGACTGTAAATGTTGTTGCAGAGTCTCTTTAACAGTTGCCATGGACAGTTTAGCCCTCAGAAATAGCTTTGTGGAGCCTTCCCCGAAACCAGGATAGTGAAAAATATTTGTTTTCAGATCTTTGGAGAGTTACTTTGAAGATCCCATGCTGTCACTCTTCAAAGCAGTATCAAAGAGAAGCGCAACTTGCAATTGACCACCTTATATACCTTTTCTCCTGATTGGAGACATCTGTCTATGAAGTCCAAGGCTTAATAAGCTAATCCAAACATTTTGATGTGGCAATAAGTATTGAGCAGTTGCTAGTACTAAACAATCACATGCATTCAAATCAGGGGTACCCACATTTTTGCACCACCAGTTTTTCACATTTGATTTAATTCCATACAGCTAAATACTGCTTTACTACACATCTATGTTCAGAAAACATCTTTTTTGTTGACAGTAATTTATTATACAGGCTGAGAGGGATTCCCATATCTTTTTCATATGATTGTATTTCCATCTGAATGAACGTATTGAAAATACAACAGTTTGCACCATTGATGGACTCTAAGTGTGATAAGGGGAGCAGAAAGTATTATAAGATAAGCACTAGTGAGGTAACTACACATGTAAGTAGCAAATATGGCTTCTCAATGCACATATATTGTGAACTTAATTTAATAATATAAATAGATGAACAAAAGATCTAAAAACACTGCCAATGCGGGTCTGAGATTGAACGTGCTCCAGAGACAGCACTATGAGCAAATGTAACTCTATCCAGATCTTTTCATTTTAGTTTTGAAAAGAATGTAGAAAGGGTAGAACCAGGATTTGCCTTGCTGCCTGTGTCAAATGTCCTGCTCTCTGTGACACTGTTTTTGGACAGGAAGTGAGGGAACTTTCTCAATGGGGACCCAGAAAAATATTCACACTGCTAAAAACAATAATTGTATTGCTGGCTGTGATTTTATTGGGAGATCTCACTTTACTCATTTACCCTGCCACTGGTTTAGTGAAGATAAATGTCCTTTAACATAATGAAGTTGGCAGTAAAATTATGACAGATGTTCTTATTCTAACTGAACATTTGCTTGCATCATTACTGCTTCTGCCATAATTAATTTTACTGATTCACAAACAAAACTAGAATTGTGGTTTATAAAAAAAAAAAATAAAAAAAAACCCTGCCAAAACAAGTACCGTAAATACAACATATAACATTTCCTCCATTCCCTGTAAAAGAAAATGTAACTCAGATGCCATTTTATAAAGGAACCACTGACATTGCAACAATGTAGAATAAATTACCATCCACACTATTTGCACGGGCATTTGGCAATGTATGTACTACTATATGCATGAGTTTCCTCCAGGCACTACAGTTACCCCAAATCAATATGCTTATTATTATTATGATTATTAGTGGAAGCAGTTTTTGTAAGGGGATATATGTACGAAGTTCAATAAGCAGTATGTTTATGAATAAGCAGTATGTACATGTAGTCTACTCCTCAAACTCTTTCTCCTCTCCCGCGTCCTGTTTGTCCACTGTGATCAAGAGAATTCTCTGTCCTCCATTTTGAAAATGGCCATTACCCCATAACAGCTTTCTGGTCAGCACACTGGTAAACTGTAACATCGCCCACTTGAGCAATAGGGAAACATGAACATTACTGGGCACATCAGTTGTCCACTTAGCTATAACTGACAGCAACTGATATATAACTGACAACGACTGATATATTTCAGTTCTGACAAAATGTTGTCAGAACTGGGAGGGATCATTGTCAGAAGAAAATGGTGAGCTTCTGAGAGGAACTGATGGCGAGGTAACTATTTAATGTTCATTTGAAGTTACTGCATGTGTTTATTTTAAATAGTTGTACTCAGTACAGGTTCCCTTTAAGCAGAGCGCAAGTTTGTCTCTTTTCTTTCTACTATTGGTAGTGTAGCGTAGTAGTAATATTGGTTTCTTGTCCAAGTTTATTAGACACACCAGAAAAATACCAGACAGGCAGAAATATAAATCTGAGCCCTACTCTTTCTATACTTATTACAGCTGACAGAGCAACATTTGTACAATCAAAGATCAAAATACCGATACCATGCTAAAAAGCAGGAGCGTGCCTGCCTCAGTGCAATTACCACACCAGTACTTCTTCCTCTAGATCCATTTGCAGCCCTTATTAACTACTCTCACTTCTACAGTTCTCATCTAAATTACTTGAACAACATATTTACAACAACTAACTCTACAACCTCCATTCCTCCCATGTATCTCTCCTCACTTTACTGCTTTATCACTACCCACTTCTTCCATAAACTCTAATCCACCTCTGTGTGGTTTCATGGTTTCATGAGTGAAATAGACCTACCTGGAATATTTCACTATCACAGTTAACCTCAGATGCAACATATTTAACTAGTCCAAACTGGACATTGATTTTTGAGAAATCCATGATGCTTGCCAGCATGCCCTGGCTTACCGAGTTGCATTTTTCTTGTGGGTTCATTGTTACTTTCATTCATTTTATTTTGTTTCGCATTCCTCCCCTTCACCTCCTCATATTTCTCTTCCATGTGCTTTTTTATATCTTCACTCCCTATCCTCTACATGTGATGGAGGTTCACATGTTACATTTATCTCTTTCAGTCTTGCTCTGGATGAAACATATCAATTACACTTGAACTCATGGGACAATGTGGCTTAAATTGTCCACTTATATGGTTGGGTACGTGTTTATGTTTGTTCTTTGTTTAAGTTTTTTTTTTCCAATAGATTGCAACCTTTTAAGGGCTTCTTCAAACTCCCCAATAATAAATAGAAGGCAATTATGTGCCAAACATTAATTCAAACCTTTTTATTAACTATTAAATAATTCACACCTACCTAGCCCACATAGTTCAAGAGTAATGTGTTTTCATTTCAATTACAATCTGGTACTAATACATACACAGGTCCTATAAATCCTCACAAGTGTAATTTAACATCCTTGGACCACTTAACCATTAAAGCACATTTGTGGGGAGATTCAGAGGTGGTTTAGGGGAGTACATGGATATTTACTAGTCCCTGCATGTTAACCATTGCACGTGATTTTATCCATATACTTGGATTATAATAATCATATCACTGGATTTTATTTTGCTGCATAACATTTATTTTTGAGATACGACCTAAATAGTTGTGCAACTTTATACTATGAAGCGCGTATCAGGCACTTCTAGCCATTATTATTATTTTTTAGTATTTACACAGCGCCAACATCTTACATAGGCCTGTACAAAGTATATTGTCTTGTCACTTACCTGTCCATCAGAGGGCTCACAATCTAATCCAGGCATGGGCAAACTTGGCCCTCCAGCTGTTGAGGAACTACAAGTCCCACAATGCATTGCAGGAGTCTGACAGCCACAGTCATGACTCATAAAGGCAAATGCATTGTGGGATTTGTAGTTCCTTAACGCTGGAGGGCCAAGTTTGCCCATGCCTGATCTAATCCCTACCATAGTTACAGTATATGTTTATGGATAACTTAAGGGGAAGCCAATTCACTTAGCTTTAGGATTTTGGAATGTGGGAGGAAACCGGAGTGGCTCCCACAAGGGAAGAACATACAAACAGATATTGCCCTGGCAGGGATTTGAACCAGGGACCCAGAAGCTGTAAGGTGAGAGTTCTATCCACTACACCACTTTGCTGCCCACAAGTTATTTGGATAACTTCTATAATCTACATTGTATGATATGTATATTAATATAACTTAAGCCATATCTAGTAATGTTCAGGGGCATTACCTTATGGAACTTTTGGATTCAAAAAGAGACCATTTTTATCTATGACAAATGACTTTAAGTGAATTATGTATAACATATGTACACACACACACACACACATACATATATATATATATATATATATATATATATATTAGCTCCAGGTCTTACTACTATAGAATATTGTGTTCCCACCTGCCTGTACATTCATTCATACCTTCTTGCTTCCTAAAATTATTTTCCCACCAGTTCATATCACTTTTCTAACCTCAAATAACAATAGATATCAATCATTTCCATAAATTCAGCACCCAATCACACTGCTAAGGGGAAAAATTTTACTTTATTATCTTCAAAATATATTAATAAATAAATTCGGCATTCATGCTTCCCACTCCAGCTCCACACTCCTCCTAATATACAGTACTATATTTTGCTCTCATCTGCCTTTCTGCTGTATCCTCATTCATCCCCTCTTGTTTCCAACCATTTAACATGAATAAACCTGAATGGATTAATTTCCCACCATCTCCACCTGCCTCTCTAGACTGAAATAATAAATGTCTGTCATCTCCCATAACTTTGGCTCCCCAAGCACACTACTTGGGTAACATTTATATTCCACTTTTACATTGCTTTCCCTAACTACATCCTACTATCTTTAAATTAATCAAATCAAATACCACATTCATCCTTTCCTTGCATGACATTAAAAAATACTAGTGTGCATCATTATTATATCTTGCCTTCATTATTGTAGCATTCTCTTCCTCTGGTCCTCTCACTCCTCAAATGCTGCTCCCCTTTGCCAAGCCCTCCACAGGCACCTTACTGGGCAACATCCCAAATTGAAACTCCTAACTAAATAGCTCTCCACAACCTTTGCTCTTCATAAATCTTTCCACATTATTTCCAGATAACACCACCACAACCTATGCTTTGCAATCCTATCCTCCACTAGAATTACCTCCTTATAGTCACACATATATGAATTCTCACTTACTCCTTCCCTCCTCTGTAATGCCCTCTTCACAACACATTTCCCACTTACCAGCTCTTAAAACCTTTAAACACAACCTTAAAAATCAACTCTTCAGGCAAGCATGTATTTTCACCTAGAGAATTCACGTCTGCTGCAGACCAAGCTCTATTTGTATACTACAGAATGTGATTCAGGAACTCGTTACCCACTGACTTGCAGCTTAGTTGCTATGCCACCTTGTGTTTTCTCCCAATCCCTTTAGAATGTAAGCACGGAAGAGAAGAGCTCTCTTGTAGCCCCTGCAAAGTTTTTGTAGACGACAGTTTGCGCTAGCTATGCCCACATTTATGTTGAACACAACCAATGATTTAGGCACCCACGTCTTGTATTAATTTTGTAAATTGCTACAGAAGATGATGTTGTTACATACATCTGTAACAAAAATGCCTGGAAAACCACTCTGATCTAGCGTTTTTCAGAGTGGTTTTCCACTTTCCTATACTTTAACATTGAGGCAGAACGCCTCAGAAATCTAAAAAATGCTGCAGCCCCCGAGTTTGCGTCTGTGGAAAAAATGAACTGTTCTGGTGTGCACCATCCCATTCACTTTCATTAGCCAAGCGGTTTCCCCCCTGCAAGCATTTTAAAAAACGCTTCAGAACTGCTCTGGTGAGCACCAGCCCTACGTGAAGCTAGATAGACGTACTTCAGTCATGAGCTACTGAAAAGGAATCTGTGTCTCAGGCTGTACATTTTGCATCTCCTTCTGTGCTCTCTTTGCTCCCACATGTGAGACATGTAAAGTATTTTAACAGATTAACTTAATTGCATGTAATTCTTGAAGCCTGGGCACATAAGAAGCAATGCATTTTGAGCATTCTGGCTGGTTGAGTTACAAATGAGTGAAGATGGTCAACCATATGCAAATGCATTTTTCCATTAGCTTAATTCTAACCTGCATACAATCTACATTAAATTTGGACGCAAAGCGGAATTATTGACCATCTGTACAGTGAGAAGTAGATTATTATTTAGTATTTATATAGAGCTGTCATCTTCTGCAGTACTTTACAGAATATACATTGTCCCTAACAGTCCCTCAGAAGAACTTACAATCTAAACCCTACCACAGTCATATGTCCATTGTAGTCTAGGGACAATGTTAGGGGGAAGCCTAATAACTTATCTGTATGTTTTTGGGGTATGTGGGATGAAACTGAAGTGCCCAGAGGAGAACCACACAGACAAAGGGAGAACATACAAACTATGTGCAGATTGTTCCCTGGCTGGGATTTCACCCGGGGACCAATCACCAGTGGGTTATAGTCAGTATCATTATTGCACTGTGTGCTGGATGTCTAGTTTTCTGTTTACAATGCACTGTATATATACTATATGTAGTCAGAAATGTTAAGAGATTTATAGTTTGTCTACAATATGTGACTAGTAGATTAAAATATTGCTTAGATGAGTTATACAATTTTATTTTTTGCTTTTACTCTGCAGAAATTGTGCAATGAGGACTGCAACTTCAAAGAGTTGATTCAAGAGAACAACTATAACACATATGCATCAGCAAAGTGGACAAATAATGGAAAGGAGATGTTTGTTGCATTGAACCCTAAAGGGCTTCCAATAAGGGGGAAGAAGTCCAAGAAAGAAAACAGAAGCTCCCACTTCCTTCCGCTGCAAATGTCCTAACTATTATTCACCAGTTCCAGCAAAAATATATATTTTTATTTTATTAATAATATTAATAATGAAAACACACAAAAAAATACACAAGACAAAAAAAAAAAGCTGGATCTACTACTGAAAATCTGAACAAGCTGGACTTGCGCCTTTACATGGACTTAAAAAAGACTTTTGCCAAAAAGCATCCAAAAAACACTTTAAGAATTTAGCCAAAGCGAGATATAGTTAAGTTCAAGTTGTATAAATTCTGAAGAGTTGTACAAACATATGTTACTAATAACCATGGGGTATTATTTTTTGTTAAATTATCCCAAAAGAAGAAGGATTGACTTGATTATCTGATGATTTATATTTAAAATAAAATCTGCTTGTTAAATATGGCTGCTATAAGAAGAATATTTTTGTGTTTTTTTATTTTAAAAGAGCGGATAATAGTGTTATGTAAAATATGTCGGACCATGAGGCTGCTGGAATGATGTCAGATTTTCAAGTCAATTCTGCATGTAGACATTGAACGGTACCTAAACAATTTTTAGTGAAGAAACTGTATGCACACTATAATATTTTAAAAAAAGCAAAACAATATTTTACCTTTGTGACTATGGCATTCAAATTAAACAATGTACTTATCAAATGAGGACACACCACCATTTGCCTTTAAGGCCTGGAGCCATTAGCAGCACTTTTATAAAAGTCTTTGGTAAGCACTTGTGATTTGAAAAGCTCTTGATAATGTAATGCTACAACTTGAGGGATGTTATTTTTTTTTCTTTTAAATCCCCCTTCGCATTATTTTAGCAAGAGCTTTTCAAATCACAAGCGCTTAGAACATCTCTGCTAGTGGGTACCAGGCCTAACTCCTCATTCTTATGAATGCCAGATGCTGCTCATATTTAAAACAGTACTACAAATACATTACTCACTTGTTTATGTGCAGTTTGGTCTACATATGAGAACATCAACCTCTTGCAATATTGACTTAATAAAAGCATTTCAGTTATATGAAAATGTTCCTACACAATGCCTTTGTTTATAAGAATATATTCAGATACAAATGAACATATTGGTGGTCATCGTCAATTGATCGTCATATTTAAATGTGAGATATATTAATTTTTTGACTCTGAATTAGCTCTGAAAAAAAATTTCAACCTGTGCATAAGGTTTCATTCTATGAATCTTAGTTCTAGAGACTTATGTATGATGCTCTCCTGCTATGTCATACATAAGCCTTTACACTAAAGCAAATGCCAGAGAGCAGTCATATGGGGAACTTGGAGGTGCCACAAGCCAATTCCCACTCAAATTTTTACTAAGTTTTGAGTATGTGACAGGGCCTATAGGTGCGTTATTTAAACAAAAGTCTGAAACAGACCAGTCTGTATTGTTTAAAAGGATACAGCCACAACAAGAGCTAAAGCGTAAACACATTTTCATAGACGTACTAAAACTCAGCTCCCACAGACTTCAAAAAGAAACCTACCTATATATATCCCTTTCCATTGTTGACCACCATGAAAAGTGATTCTAAACCCACTTAAATACCTTTTCTTTTCATCTGAAAGAGTGGTAAATGAGGTTTTTGTGTCTATTCCCGCTTGAGCTAGGATATAGCAACAGCCCTTAAGCTGGGATGAGGAAGATGTCTCCACAATGATCATGATTGCTTTTGTCTGAGCAGATAATAATAATATTTTTGGTACAGGATAATCTGAACTTTACCTAAAACATAGCACTAGGTAGAGGATGTGGTTTTAAGGAGAATACGCTTCATACTATAAATTCATGTATTCTGTAAGATCAGTTTTAAAGCTAAAAAATAGATTTTCTTTTTTTAAACAGGGACAGAGTAGGAGAAATTGATAACCACTCATGTGGTCATTGCTCTCTATTTCCCCATTATGAATAACATTCCTTATTTGCCACCCTGGTGGTATGCAAAACTCAGATTTGGGTGGTTTTGAGACAAAACGATAACCTGAAAGAGAGAGCGGCCCTAATACAATTAACTTTTATCAGGAAGTGGCAATGGAAAAAGTATTACAAAGTAAATTATAAAGTAGTATCAAACTTCTTTTGACTTCTTTTTTTCTTTCATTGAGAAGGTGTACAATTATCTTCTGTGAAATAAAAACTCAGGAGAAAAGCTAAGTGAACAGGGGACAGCAACTCTTACTCACCCGATAAAAAAAAATCAACTGCTACCTGTGATCCTATGTCTGCTAGCAAGGCCTCTTTCACACAGGATGCTGAACTGCCCACTTCTGAAGTACTTCAGCCTCCAAGCTGCTAGCCACTAGTGTCTTTCGGCAGTGATTGTAGCCCACAGTGGCATTATCGATGTATTAAAGCCGTAGCTGCTCTCAGATGTGACTTAAATGGGGGGGGGGGGGAGACACCTAGCCACCGCCTTCACCAAATGCTAGCAAACAAGAGCAGCTGCCAAGCAGTGAATCCCCTGCCTACAGCCTCCAGTGTGAAAGAGAGCAAAAAGAGGTAACAAGAAGTATTCTTCCCTTTGGAGCCTGAAACAGTAACACAAACCTAACACACGCTCTAACTTGTTTTCACTATATCCAGAACTAAAACAATAATGTTGCCTTGATTGAGCTCTAAAGTCAAGCCTTCTAGGCTTGAGGTCCTCAGCTTATCCCCTACAGAGTACAATTGCAACATTGAAAAATGAAAAAGCAATGGTTACATGACAGCGTTAACTACAAATTTCTAACCTGCTACACCAGCACTAATATAATCACTAGTAGAATATCGAAAAACACAGATATTTTACTACTTAGTTACGATAGTAAAATATCAGTAATCTTTACTGATATTTTACCATGACCTATACTAACCTTACCACAACATGAGCCCTTCCCCTTGATGCCTAACACTAACAGATCCCCCTGGTGCTGCCTAACCCTAAAACCCACCTAGTGGTGCCTAACCTTAAACCCCCGGCAATCCCTAACCCTTAGGACCCCCTATGGTGCTGACTATCCCTAAAACCTTCAAATCATTCACCCCAGACGTCTAACTCTAAGGACTCCCTTTCATACCTAACCCTAAAGACAGCCCCTGCTACCCAACCCTATCTGCAGATAGTTTAGACGCCGCTTCTTGTCTGCTATCTGAAGCCGCAGTTTGCATAGTGGGTGGCTCCGGAACCTACTATTTTATCGGCAGCCTCTGGAATACATACCGGTATTACCTCTACTAATCACAACTATTAACATTGCTACACCTATGGCGGCACACTTTTTACTTGCTTTGCACTAATCATGTTCTCACTACTTCTTACAAACAATTTACAGAATAGTTGTTAATTTGCTATTGGTAAAATGTGCTACACTCATTAACACCATGGGGACTACTTTCAGGATATGCATACACAATGTTCTACATTTCTTGGTGGAGGCCAATGTCATATGCAGTGGTAAAATAAAATTGCTCACACTGTTCTTTATACTTAGCTATCAAATGCAGTAAGATAATAATAAGTTATATTTCAGTTATATAAGGTTAAATACCTGTAAGTAATAGTAAGCTGAAACAGTGAACAGAGATGGCCAATGAATTGCTAATAATTGTATATAGGTTTAATGCAAACTGTATGTAGCATGGAAATGGCCCCATGAAAATCAGCAGAATAAGCATTTGGCTGACTCAATTTAAAGCTGTGTACAATCTGTATTAACCACTTGCCGACCGCCCCCAGCCGATGGGCGGCGGCAAAGACTGGGCCTACACGACAGCAATACGCCCATCGGCGGAGGCGGTGGCAGGCGTGGTTATGCGGCGATCGCGTCATTCGTGACGCGATCAGCCGCCGGCGACCGGCTCCGCCCCCCTCGCGCTGTAACCCGCCGGCCGTTCGGAGGCGCCGGCGGGTTACTAGCACCCGGATCGCCGCATGTAAATAGTATAATAGGCTTTGTAATGTATACAAAGCCTATTATACTGGCTGCCTCCTGCCCTGGTGTTACCAGTGTCCGAAGGACCACCAGGGCAGGCTGCAGCCACCCTAGTCTGCACCCAAGCACATTGATTCCCCCCCCCTGCCCCCTGATCACCCACAGCACTCCTCAGACTCCCCCCCCCCCCCCCCCGCCCACCCCCCAGACCACTGTTTACACTGTTTGTCACTTTCTGTCATTGCTATTTTTTTAACCCTAAACTTCCCCCTGCTCCCTCCTGATCACCCCCCCACCCCTCAGATTCTCCCCAGCCCCCCCCCCCCCTGTGTACTGTATGCATCTATCCCCCCCTGATCACCTGCCAATCACCTGCCAATCACCCGTCAATCACCCCCTGTCACTGCCACCCATCAATCAGCCCCTAACCTGCCCCTTGCGGGCAATCTGATCACCCACCCACACCAATAGATCGCCCGCAGATCCGACATCAGATCACCTCCCAAATGCAGTGTTTACATCTGTTCTCTCCTCTAAACACCCACTAATTACCCATCAATCACCCCCTATCACCATCTGTCACTGTTACCCATCAGAATAGACCCTAATCTGCCCCTTGCGGGCACCCAATCACCCGCCCCACATGCTCAGATTGCCCTCAGACCCCCCCCCCCTTATCAATTTGCCAGTGCATTATTTACATCTGTTCTTCCCTGTAATAACCCACTGATCACCTGTCAATCACCTGTCAATCACCTATCAATCACCCATCAATCACCCCTTGTCACTGCCACCCATCAATCACCCCCTGTCACTGCCACCCATCAATCAGCCCCTAACCTGCCTCTTGCGGGCAATCTGATCACCCACCCACACCATCAGATTGCCCCAAACCTACCCTCAGATCACCTCCAAAGTGCATTGTTTACATCTGTTCTGCCATCTAATCACCCACTGATCACCCATCAATCAGCCCCTGTCACTGATACCCATCAGATTAGACCCCTATCTGCCCCTAGGACACCCAATCACCCGCCCACACCCTCAGAACGCCCTCAGACCCCAGCCCTGATCACCTCGCCAGTGCATTGCTTGCATCTATTTCCCCCCTCTAATCACACCTTGAGACACCCATCAATCACCTCCTGTCACCACCTGTCACCCCCTAGCACACCTACCCATCAGATCAGGCCCTAATTTGCCCCGTGTGGGCTCCTGATCACTCGGCCAAACCCTCAGATCCCCCTCAGACCCCCTTCCGATCACCTCCCCAGTGCATTGATTGCATCTATTTCCCCCTCTAATTACCCCCTGAGACACCCATCAATCACCTCCTGTCACCCCCCTAGCACTCCTATCCATCAGATCAGGCCCAATACAACCTGTCATCTAAGTGGCCACCCTGCTTATGACCGGTTCCACAAAATGTGCCCCCTCATAGACCACCTGTCATCAAGATTTGCAGATGCTTATACCCCTGAACAATCATTTTGATAAATTTGGTTTCCAGACTACTCACGGTTTTGGGCCCGTAAAATGCCAGGGCAGTATAGGAATCCCACAAGTGACCCCTTTTTTAGAAAAAAGACACCCCAAGGTATTCTGTTAGGTGTATGACGAGTTCATAGAAGATTTTATTTTTTGTCAAAAGTTAGCGGAAATTGATTTGTATTGTTTTTTTTCACAAAGTGTCATTTTTCACTAACTTGTGACAAAAAATAAAATCTTCTATGAACTCACCATACACCTAACGGAATACCTTGGGGTGTCTTCTTTCTAAAATGGGGTCACTTGTGGGGTTCCTATACTGCCCTGGCATTTTAGGGGCCCTAAACCATGAGGAGTAGTCTAGAAAACAAATGCCTCAAAATTACCTGTGAATAGGACATTGGGCCCCTTAGCGCACCTAGGCTGCAAAAAAGTGTCACACATGTGGTATTGCCGTACTCAGGAGAAGTAGTATAATGTGTTTTTTGGTGTATTTTTACACATACCCATGCTAGGTGGGAGAAATCTCGCTGTAAATGGACAATTGTGTGTAAAAAAAATCAAAAATGTGTCATTTACAGAGATATTTCTCCCACCCAGCATGGTTATGTGTAAAAATACACCACAAAACACATTATACTACTTCTCCTGAGTACGGCGATACCACATGTGTGACACTTTTTTGCACCCTAACTGCGCTAAGAGGCCCAAAGTCCAATGAGTACCTTTAGGATTTCAAGGGTCATTTTGCGGCATTTGGTTTCCAGACTACTCCTCAAGGTTTTGGGCCCCTAAAATGCCAGGGCAGTTTAGGAACCCCACAAGTGACCCCATTTTAGAAAGAAGACACCCCAAGGTATTCTGTTAGGTGTATGATGAGTTCATAGAAGATTTTATTTTTTGTCACAAGTTAGCGGAAATTGATTTGTATTGTTTTTTTTTCACAAAGTGTCATTTTCCGCTAACTTGTGACAAAAATAAAATCTTCTATGAACTCACCATACACCTAACGGAATACCTTGGGGTGTCTTCTTTCTAAAATGGGGTCACTTGTAGCGTTCCTATACTGCCCTGGCATTTTAGGGGCCCTAAACCGTGAGGAGTAGTCTAGAATCCAAATGCCTCAAAATGACCTGTGAATAGGACGTTAGGCCCCTTAGCGCACCTAGGTTGCAAAAAAATGTCACACATGTGGTATCGCCGTACTCAGAAGAAGTAGTATAATGTGTTTTGGGGTGTATTTTTATACATACCCATGCTGGGTGAGAGAAATCTCTCTGTAAATGGACAATTGTGTGTAAAAAAAAAATCAAACAATTGTCATTTACAGAGATATTTCTCCCACCCAGCATCTGTATGTGTAAAAATACACCACAAAACACATTATACTACTTCTCCTGAGTACAGCGGTACCACATGTATGGCACGTTTTTGCACCCTAAGTGCGCTAAGGGGCCCAAAGTCCAATGAGTACCTTTAGGATTTCATAGGTCATTTTGCGACATTTGGTTTCAAGACTACTCCTCATGGTTTAGGGCCCCTAAAATGCCAGGGCAGTATAGGAACCCCACAAATGACCCCATTTTAGAAAGAAGACACCCCAAGGTATTCCGTTAGGAATATGGTGAGTTCATAGAAGATTTAATTTTTTGTCACAAGCGGAAAATGTTAGCGGAAAATGACACTTTGTGAAAAAACACAATTAAAATCAATTTCCGCTAACTTGTGACAAAAAAAAAAAAATCTTCTATGAACTCACCATACTCCTAACTGAATACCTTGGGGTGTCTTCTTTCTAAAATGGGGTCATTTGTGGGGTTCCTATACTGCCCTGGCATTTTAGGGGCCCTAAACCGTGAGGAGTAGTCTTAAAACCAAATGTCGCAAAATGACCTGTGAAATCCTAAAGGTACTCATTGGACTTTGGGCCCCTTAGCGCAGTTAGGGTGCAAAAAAGTGCCACACATGTGGTATCGCCGTACTCAGGAGAAGTAGTATAATGTGTTTTGGGGTGAATTTTTACACATACCCATGCTGAGTGGGAGAAATATCTCTGTAAATGGACAATTGTGTGTAAAAATAATCAAAAAATTGTCATTTACAGAGATATTTCTCCCACCCAGCATGGGTATGTGTAAAAATACACCCCAAAACACATTATACTACGTCTCCTGAGTATGGCAATACCACATGTGTGGCACTTCTTTGCAGCCTAACTGCGCTAAGGGTCCCAAAGTCCAATGAGCATCTTTAGGCTTTACAGGGGTGTTTACAATTAGGCACCCCCAAAATGCCAGGACAGTGAACACACCCCACAAATGACCCCATTTTGGAAAGTAGACACTTCAAGGTATTCAGAGAAGAGCATAGTGAGTCCGTGGCAGATTTCATTTTTTTTTTTTTGCAAGTTAGAAGAAATGGAAATGGAAAGTGTCATTTTCCGCTAACTTGTGACAAAAAATAAAATCTTCTATGAACTCACCATGCCTCTCACTGAATACTTTGGGATGTCTTCTTTCCAACATGGGGTCATTTGGGGTTTTTTTTCTACTATCCTGGAATTTTAGCACCTCATGAAACATGACAGGTGGTTAGAGAAGGCAGAGATGCTTCAAAATGGGAAAATTCACTTTTGGCACCATAGTTTGTAAACGCTATAACTTTTACCCAATCCAATAAATATACACCGAATGGTTTTTTTTTTATCAAAGACATGTAGCAGAATAACTTTTGCGCTCAAATGTATAGGAAATTTAACTTTATTTGAAAAATGTCAGCACAGAAAGTTAAAAAAGTCATTTTTTTGACAAAATTCATGTCTTTTTTTTGATGAATATAATAAAAACTAAAACTCGCAGCAGCAATCAAATAGCACCAAAAGAAAGCTGTATTAGTGTCAAGAAAAGGAGGTAAAATTCATTTAGGTGGTAGGTTGTATGAGCGAGCAATAAACCGTGGAAACTGCAGTGGTCTGAATGGAGAAAAAGGCTCTGGTCCTTGAGGGGCGAAAAGACTGTGGTCCTCAAGTGGTTAAAGAGTACCTGTAGTCAATATAAAAAAATCCTTTGGATAGTCCAGAGGTTTCCCTCATCTTCCTATGCCCCATCCTCACTGTGCTGGGACCATCTAAACATTCTTCGAAATTAATGTCAAAGACTGGTTGCAGCTGTGCTCCTCTCACTGTGAAATAACACTTGCATAGTAGCACGGAGCCACATGTATATAAATTATTAGCATCTCATATGGACCTCATATTAGATCTCCTAGTGAGGAATACCTTTTTTTGGGAGGTTCCTGACAAAGTTTTTTTTACTTTGAAGTCAGTATAAGTTGTATGGTATTATAAAATCAAACAGTTACTGCACAGCGTGCAGTGTATCTATGCCCTGTAGGACTTCATGTGAAGTCCCGGGGATGTAGATATTTATGTACTGCCACTGTGTGCGCTCCTGCGTGTGCTCTCATCGCCACCCGTGCACAGATCAGTGAATAGGAACGCAGTTCCCATTCAACGATCTAAGGGCAAAACCACCATCTATTTACATTGTACAGCATTGTGACCTAATGCAGCGCTGTACTGGGAACAGCCGTGTCACTCGGCTGTCCCCTAGAGAGGCTCAAGAGTGATTCGCTCTCATAATTTGATGCCTATGACAGTCGATCGCTGTCATTGGCTGCTGGACAGGGGGGGGGGGGTGAATAAATAAAAAAAAATAAGGAAATGTATTTAAAAAAACTAAACAATAAACAAATAAAAAATAAATAAATAAATGGACATCCCAGCAGTGATCAGAGCCCACCAACAGAAAGAAATTTGTGTGCTGTGTGGTAGGGCTCTGCAGCAAGCTTTTAAATCTGCAGAGCACTAAAATGTAAAAAAATAGCCTGGCCACTGGGGGGTGTAAATCTATGGTCCTGAAGTGGTTACTTACGGTAGCATGTATTATTTTAAAACGATAAAAACTGAAAACTATTATATAGATCTGTGGAAAAACAGCAATCACGGATATACTAAGCTAAAAGGCCACACATGCTCACATTAATGTGTGTGGCAACAGTTATGGTACACTGAAAATTCAAGATGTAATTCCCAGCATTCACTAGGTTTCTAATGATGGCTGCAGTGATCACCAACTAAGCATCTTTTTTTGCTACTTCTTTTGCATATCTAAACAGGTTAAGCTGCTTCATAAAGATTGTCCTTGACAAGGATGCCAATGAAAATGTTTATAAAACACCCCTACAAGCAGTAATAAGTTTTATCTATGTTTTGTTACTAAAAGTTTTACGAACCCCTTATCCCAATGCCCCTGAGCAATACCAGCCAATATGGTTCCTGACATTGGAAGATACCATGTAAGGAGTAGTGAAAAAATACTCCCATCACTTGTAAAGTGCCCTTGTCCAATGTTAAGGACAAGAAGCATAATCTAGATTTATATAATTGTCCTAGTCACTGTATTCATCTGGGATTTCACAAATTTAGATTATAAAGCCCTCCAGCGACATGACCATTCCATTGCGTCTCCACCATGTTTGAATTTCCTCCTGAGGCTTCTTATTCATTTATTAAATTTTAAAAAAAACTCCAATGAGGCTAGTTTGAATTTCCTGCTAAACATCCCTTTCAGGCGTGAGAATGCTCTTCAAGAAATTTGAATAAGCTCCACCAATGCTTAATTGAAATTCCAGCCACCAGTACTTTGAATTTACCACCATTTTTTCCATTTATCTAGATAAAATGACCAATCAGAAACCACCACAAGAAATTTAAACAAACTAAAATCAGACTGCCCAGTTAGTGGAGGATGGATTGTTAAAGGGACTCCAAGGAGTGAAGAAAAAAACTAAATCGGAATTTACCTGGGGCTTTCTCCAGCCCGCCGTAGGTCGGGAGGTCCCCCGGCATTCTCCTGACTCCTCTCCCGGTCCCTCCGCAAAAATCAGGACCAGCGACACCGGGCTGACACTTCCTGAACTATGGCAGCTCGCTGGCCGGTGTGGCAGTACTGCACATGCGTGGTTTTCTAAATGTAAACCACGCAAGCACAGTACTGTCACGCCGGCCGGCGTGATGACGTGTAGCGGCCGGCGTGATGACGATGGGAGTCATTGTTCAGGAAGTGTCAGCCCGACACTCGGCCCCGGTGTCGCCGGTCGTGATTTCTGCGGAGGGACCTCCCGACCTACAGTGGGCTGTAGAAAGCTCCAGGTAAGTTCCAATTTGTTTTTTTTTTCACTCCTCATGTCCCTTTACCTTTTTTGAAACTTCTATTTAATCTGTAAAAGTTTAATTAATGACTCACAACTTCCAGCTATGGAACACATATTACTGCCAGTCAATCAGGCTGCTTAGCAGAGAGTAGAGGAAGGAAAAAGAGAAGAAAGCCAGCTTACTATGTGTAAAAACTAACAAACAAAAAGAAACTTCATTGCAGTAATCTAGCATTTGTTTTTTTTTTCCCTTGAATTTTTAACACTTTGGCCCATATGCAATTAACTTTTTCTACTTCGTTTTCTTCAAGTTGATATGTTCATGATTGTCAATGAAATGCCTTTTAAACCTCCAGAAAGCAAGAAAATACACAAAATAGTTTTGATGGTACTTCCTTTACTACTTTTGGAAATGTTTCAATTGCTAAATGCTGAAAAGTTATTTTAAAGAGAAGAAGAAACATCATTTAGGAGAAAACTTAGGAGAAAAAGTGAATTGCGTATGGACCATTGAAGGAATGGATAACGGGAACTAATGTACCCTTGTTCTCATTTCCCTAAAAGGGACATATACTGTATTTTATCTTGTTATCAAAGATGCTTCCAGATTCCACCCTTGCCATACTATCACCTCCCCCTCCTGAGCAATGGAGATAGGGAAGAAACCCTTGTGTTAAGAATTCCCATCCCCCTAGCAAGTTACCCTACAAATGTTAAGGACCTAGTGAGCTAGTATTGCTCCAGAGTCCTATGCTCACCAAATGCCCTTCCTGGCCAAAACCAGCCTGCATGGGAGATAAAGGTTTAATAAGACCATAGGTGTTATTTTTTTAAACCATTTTTGTCTCACATTTCCCATTATGCGCATGTTCACAACATTTGTAAAAATTACGATCACTAATAATAATATTAATCCTAACATCCTTATAGCGCTTCACTCCTGTTGGACTTAAAGCCGATGAGATCTGCAGCCCTATGGGTGTGCTTAGTATGCCGTCCTGCAGTATTAGGACTCCTTACTAAATAGTCGCTGGCTTAATTAAAAGGAATAGGCGAGATTCAAACCCTGGTCTCCTGTGTCCAAGGCAGAGCCCTATAGCCAGTATGCTATCCAGCCATCAGTAGACAGATAATGCATGGACGCTGCAAATTTATGACAGATGAGGAAAGGGACCTACCCACCAAGCTATGCAATGAATAAGGAAACTTGTATATGCTTGCACTGCTTTTCAATGAATTTCAATGGTGCTGGGAGTGGATGCTAAGTGGAGTGGATGCTGCTGTCAGGCACATTTCCTCATGTGCAGTAAATCACATTTTCAACACATTGTAACAGCTCCACTGGGGGGCAGGAAGTACTACATCGGAGATCACAACCACACAAACCCAAAGGACCTCAAATTGCTATCACTCTGATTTGTAAATCAGGCCCCAAATGTACCAAACAAAGTTAAATCCCAACTTAAAGGACCACCAATCTTAAAATTCTAAATATTTGTAAACATGTACAGATAAGAAGTACGTACATTCCAGAGTAAAATGAGTCATGAATTACTTTTCTCCTATGTTGCTGTCACATCCAGTAAGTAGTAGACATCTGACAGAACCGACAGGTTTTGGACTAGCCCATCGCCTCATAGGGGATTCTCACGGTTTTCTTTATTTTCAAAAGCATTTAGTTAATGGCATTTGCTCCTTCCAACTGCCAAAAAAGTGTGCAGTGAGCAGGGAAGCTTGTCAGCATCTTTGTATAAATCCTTTTCAGGGAGCATCTTTATAAAGAATAAAGGCCATGCTGAGAATGCCCTATGAAGAGATGAACTAGTCACTTCTGTCAGATTTCTACTACTTACTGTAAGTGACAAAAACATAGGAGAAAAGTAATTTATGGCTCATTTTACTCTGGAAGAAACATGCTTCTTATTTGTATGTGTTTACATATATTTTAAATTTTAAAAAAATTTTCGACAGTGGTCCTCTAAATAATTTACATTTTAATTTTTGGAATAGTGTTGGAAAAGGTTAAACGGTTAGATTTTCCATTACGGTTTCATTGCATTTGGTGCCCACATTAAGAATATATTCTTGCAGGATGAAACTAGTAAACTATTTTAGCAATGTGGTGAAATAAAGACCTCCACTATTTTAATTGCTTTCTGTGTGTTCTTTTGAGGAAATGATATCACTGAATACAAAGCCAGGAGAAAACTCTCCAATGAAAATGCAAAATGCAATAAAATATTTGCAGGAGTTAACTCTTTTGCAGTCAAGCATTAAACAAAAACAAAAAACATGGATTAACCACTTCCCCACTGAGGGGTTTTACCCCCTGAGCACCAGAGCAATTTTCACCTTTCAGCGCTCCTTCCATTCATTCGTCTATAACTTTATCATTACTTATCGCAATGAAATGAACTATATCTTGTTTTTTCCGCCACCAATTAGGCTTTCTTTAGGTGGGACATTATGCCAATAATTATTTTATTCTAAATGTGTTTTAATGGGAAAATAGGAAAAATGTGTGAAAAAAATTATTTTTCAGTTTTCGGCCATTATAGTTTTTAAATAATGCATGCTACTGTAAATAATTAAAACCCATGAAATGTATTTGCCCTTTTGTCTCGGTTATAAAACCGTTTAAATTATGTCCCTATCACAATGTTTGGCGCCAATATTTTATTTGGAAATAAAGGTGCATTTTTTTCAGTTTTGCGTCCATCCCTAATTACAAGCCCATAGTTTATAAAGTAACAGTGTTATACCCTCTTGACATAAATATTTAAAAAGTTCAGTCCCTAAGGTAACTATTTTTTTTTTTTATTTTAAATTTTTTAATTTTTTTTTTAATTACAAAAAAAAATAAATGGGGAGTGTGGGAGGTAATGAGTTAATTTTTTGTGTAACATTAATTTATTTCTATGTAAAAAATGCTTAGGGTGTAGTTTTACTATTTGGCCACAAGATGGCAACAGTAACTTTTTGTTTATTGCGACCTTCCGGACGCTCGCAGGAAGTACAAGGAGGCTGTGTTTGTTTTTTTTCACAATGATCGCGCTGCCCATCGGAGAGCAGCGGATCATTGCGGGGCTTAGATCAACGAACGGGAATGGATTTTCCCGTTCATTGATCTCCGGGCGAGCGGGCGGCGGCGTGTTTACTAGCGGCGGACGGCGTGTTTACGAGCGGAGAAATTCGTACGGGCGAGGGTAAAGTGGTTAAAGTCAGACTTTTAAATACAGACACTGTAAGGTCTATTCATATATTTTACCTAGGCTCACATCATCCCTGAATAGGAGGAGAATGCTGCTACTTCCATTTAAAAAAAACAAACCCTAAAATGTATTTTATTCATTTGCACATATACATTTACCACCCACAAAATTATTGGTATGGGTAAGCTAACCTGACCTAAACAATTTATGGTACTCTTATGTTCACATTGTTGCTCTACTTTGCAAAGCATGAAACCACAATCTTTGCAGACAGGTTTACTGCATATGTTTAAATGCTTGTCAAACTAAACCCTGCAGGGGAAAAAAATTCTAAACCAATATTGATTGGAGATACGAGTTTAAAAACAAGTAAGCAAATATAGTTCTAATACCTTTTGTAAGATAATCAACGATTGTTAGGCCCTATTAGCACTGAAGTGTTTTACTATTGATTTCAGCAATGCTTTCAATCGCTGCCGATCGCTAGTGTTTTGAAAAGTGTTACTGCACTGTAAAGTGTATGGCAGCGATTTTGGAGTGATAGCATTTCAACGTTAATGTATCAAACGACGCAATCACTCCAAAATCCTATTCCCATACAGTGAAAAATTGCTGCAAAATAGCTTTGCAAAAATGATGTGATCTATCCTTTGTATAACCCCTCATAAGAGTACACAGCTTTGAATGTTTTAAACAATTTTGGTATTAATGCTCTAATTTGGTTTATGGTATTAAACAATATTATAGCTGTATTTGAGCCTTAATGTTTTAGGTCGATTGAACTGATGTTATTTATAAAAAAAAACAAAAACTTATTAAGCTGTATCTGTTTCACATGCTTTTAATTCTAGAAAAATAACAAAACATAACAAGAAAGTCTGGCAAAGCTGCAGTATTTTTCTCAAGTGACTAGACGCCATGTCTAGTACACAACTCCACTGCCAGTATACACTGGATGGCAGACAAAAATGAAAGCCTGCGGCAAGAGTAACAATGGATAACTCAGAGGGAACAATACAAGTATGCAATATTTCATGTGCCCTATATTAGTCTCAATCAAAGCACTTCGAAGGTAATTGCATTTAACCACTAATCTTTTTATGACAACCCTGACTATTTGGATTCTACACAAAACAATGCAATTATATAAGGCAATTTACTATACAAATTGACTTGTGTGTTTTTAACATCGGTCACACTAATGAGGGAAAACTAATTTGATTCAGTGAAGAAAAACTCATTAGCAGTTATTTACTTATAACCTGACTCTTTAAAATTTGCATGGCCTCTACCAGTAAAAATAACAATTTCATGGTTCACATACAAAATGGGCTACAACCCAAAACAATAAAATGGCTTACTTTTTTTTTTTTTTACTTCTGCCATTTACCATGCAGCAATTTAATTTTTAAATATTTGTACATATCTTTGGGTGTGCCCTGGGGAACATTTGGTGCGATCTAGGAAACTAATGAATGTACGTTAGCTCTTCCTGTTCTCGGAGATTGTAACCATAATTATCTGCATTGCAACTTTTCTCTATCCACTTAAGCCTATGGCTCTTGCAAGGTGTGAATTAAATTGATTGAAACAAGCACAAGTCTGAGCAACTGCTTTACCACAGTATGGGACTAGGGATAAGTAAGACCAGTCCTGGCAATTACAGAGGCACAGGCCAAAGCAGGGAGGGTTAATTCACCCAAGCCTCTGCCTCTGACTGCACGCCACTCTCCATCTTCACAGCCGAAGTTCTGGTTCTGAATCCTTGGGAGGATAGAGAGCAGCTTGTAGTGCTAGGCGCCCCATAGCAGGAATGCTATGCTGCGTGGGGGCGCGTAGTAGCAATTCAGGGCTCTGGCGGCTGCCAGACCCCGAATTACATCTCCATTCCAAGTTGCGGCAACTCGGTGGGGGAATAGTATTTAACACCACCTCGGAGTTTAGCGGCAGCGGTGAGAGCCGTCATTCGGCTCTCCCCGCACTGAACTGAGAGGCGCCAAGTTAATATGTACTCCCAAGGACAGTTATGCATTTCATGAAACTGCTCTCACATTTTTACAAGGAACCAAAATGGCAACTATTTAATCAGTTACCAGGGGATGAGTGTAAAGAAGTGCGCTATTAAAAAGATCCCCATCTCACTTCATGCTATCCAGGAAGTTTACCTGTTTTTTTAGTCTCTAATGCCGGGAACACACGGGTCGATCAGGCGGCCGATTAGCCGCCGGATCAACCCCAGCCGCGTCCCCGCTCGTCCGCGCGTGCGTGCAGATCGACTACCGCTCGTCCCCCGGGATCGAGCGGGTGGGGGTCGAGCAGCGTGATTGGACCAGCTGAATATTATCAGCTGGCCGGATCAACTGCTCGATACACGGTACAGAAACGTACCTTGTATCCCCAGTATAATGGCAATTAAAAACAGACCTGTCATTTAAAATCCTTGACTGGCATGCTGTAATTTTACATATATGTGGAACTATGCATACCAGAGAATATGCAGAAATATGCAGAACAGAGACTCCATTGTCTTGAAGTAGAGGCAGGTACAATTAATTTGCTGGCTAGACTGAGAAAGCTAGTGAACATTTATTATGCTGTGCCAGCAGGGGTCAGTTTTCCTAGTGTGAAAGTATTCAAATGAAAAGAATCCTAGGAAATATAAATAATTAAGGTAAAACACAACTTTCCATAAAAAATGACACAATATGCCATAGGCAATCTTGTGCAGTTTAAGTTATACCATACTGTACGCATGAAACCACTGAGTTTTCACCAGACTATGGATAGTAACATTTGTAATTTGAACATTTTAATAATTTTCTCAAATTAATGACATTCTCCAAAGTATCACTTTAGTCTGAGTATACCCTTCAAGTTGTCACCTTCTGTCAAAGGCTTGAAAGACAAAGTGGATGGATTTATGCTCAGGTAAGAGCTTTACAGACAACAACAAAACTAGATTCCACATAAAAGAAATTGTTTGTAGAATCAGCTGTAGTGTTGACAAGTGCAGTAAAGGTTCATATAAATTAATTTCATAACAGTTTTACAGCAACAAAAAATGCAAGTTTTAGTGATCTTTTAAAACAGATTAAAAGAAAGTTAAAAGGTACTCAAAACGTCAACTGAAATAGGTAATTTGGAGGGTACGGTTACATAATGCTCACAGAGTTCCTTCATAAATGATTGATCTGTATTACAGATTCTGTAACAGAAGGAAGTTACGCCACTTGATTTGCATTTGGAAGTTTTGAAAACTGTATTCATTTACATTACATCTACATTTGTATTTTCTTTTAGGCTGGAAGAATTTATAGCTTGATAATCGGAAAACAACACTGTCAATGTTTTAAGCACAAGCCCATGTGAATTAAAATATTTAATCCTATGAATATTAGCATTCTGCACCACTGTTGCCAAAATGTCATTTTGGGTCCTTTTACACTTGGTGAAATGTGGTGCGATTTGGAACAATCACACTGCACCGCAGCTGAAACCTCTCACCGCACATTAAAGCAACAGGGGAAAAAATTAACATGCAACTTTCAGTGCACTTCCAGGATTACCCAGAGCACTTCTATCTCATCACATCGCAATGCAGGCAATGTATCATGTTCCACTGGCCACTGCGACAAGTTGCGGTAGGAGAGAGTACCACAACACAACACGGTAAATGTAAAGGGACCTTAAAGGAACAGATGTTGTATTGCACTTGAGTTACATCTGTAACAAATGAGCACTAGCAATAAAACCATCAGATTTATAAGAATAAAGAATTATTAAGCATACCATCTGGTTGACTTTCTAGAGGATTGCTGACTTTCCCATTAGAGAACTGCTCTTGTTTTTTTCCAAGATAATGCAAATCCCACTTTGACCAGGAACCAGGAATGGGTTTAATTCCTGTAAAATAAAAAGGTACATAAGAAAATTCGATAATGTTGATTTGTAATATGGCATTCAAATTAAAAGTCCCAGGAAAGAACAGAAAGCCAAAATATGAAGTCAAAATTTTGTGTTAATTTTGACTGTGGCTGTCAGACTCCTGCAATGCATTGTGCGACTTGTAGTTCCTCAACAGCTGGAGAGCCAAGTTTACCCATGCCTGCTCTAAAGGGTGAAGAAATGTTATTCCAGTGAGCAATTCGTTATTATGGTGGCGCCCATGTTTCTGAGGCCAGTTATGAATATAGTCTGGTTGAAATTTTCTAGCGGTCATGGCGGCCATATTTTTGTGACTGAAGGGCCAGAGAGGCACAGTTCACCGGGCCACAGCTCTCATTCGAACCACACATTAACTACCCTCCTCCTGTCATCTCCATCTAAAAAACATCTCCTGCATCCGCCTCTTTGCTCACATGGGTCACTACCAAACTTCTTGTACATGCCCTTATTATTTCACAACTCGGCTACTCCAGATCTCTGCTCTGTGGCCTACCTGCTAAGCGTTTTTTCCCCCTACAGTCTATCATAAGCTGCACGACTAATCCACCTGTCCATCCTCTTCTCCAGGCCTATCCCCCTCTATCAGTCTATTCGCTGGCTGCCAGTAACACAAAGGATGCAATTCAAAATCCTTACTCTCGCCTTCAAAGCTCTTTACAGCCTAGTTCCTCTTTTTTAAATAAACTTATTTCCAGATACTATCCTACACATAATCTCTGCTCTAACAATCTCCTGTTTTCTACTCTGGTCACCTCCTCTTTCCCACTTACAAGACTTCTCTCTGTCCTCTCCCCTTCTCTGGAACGCTCTCCCTCAACATCTGCCACTAACCCTCACTAACCCTTTTTAGGTGCAACCTGAAAACTTACTTCTTCAGGCAAGCATACACTTCTACTTGGGAAACATTGGCTACTGACCACCACTCCTACCATCTCATACACAGTTTTCCTTCACCTGCTGTCCTATGTTTTAAACCTTTAGACTAAGACCTTCTGTCTCTCTATGTTGTGTAATGTGTGTATGTATCTTCCACTGCTGTGGCAGATTTGTAGATCATTGTTCACTGCATCAGCTGTAATCCACCACTGTCTTGTATTGTTAACTATTGTATTGCTTCTTTTGCATTGCTATACCTTGTATTCTGTTGTGAAACCGCCACTGAAGATGATGGTGCTTTATAAATCAATAATAATAATAATAACAATAATAATAATGTTGCATTGTTGAAACAAGAAGTGCTGTAGTTAACATTTGGAAAAGGCAGGGCTAAGTGTTAATGGAGTGGATGGATTTTCTCTATGACAGTGGCCTGGAATTTGTACCTCCCAGGGCACTTTGTCAGGTATGTAAAAGTGAAGTTCGGATAGTAAGCAGTATTCACAGGAAGTTCTGAATTTTCAAGTCATTTAAAAGAACTGCCATTTTCCTTATCGTATTAAATATTACACAAGCTCTATCATCTTACTATGAGCTACAAGATAGAGTTTACAGGAAGAACTATACAAATAAAAGCCGTTTGCAGCAATCAAGTCAATTAGCAGGGTAGACAGAGTGTCTACTTCTACAGCTAATAACTTCTGGAGGACAAAATATTTTTTAAAAGGTATAGTGTTATTCATTCCTAATAAATGCCCAATCTCATTACACTTCATGGATCTCTTCTATACGTTTCTGTGGTAGGAAGGGGTTAAAGTCAAATGGGGAGGTTAAAATTAAGTGTAAGAAATAGTTTGAAGTTAAGGTGAGGGTAAGGATTAACGTCAAGAGGGGATTTCTTTAACCTCCCTGGCGGTGCATTTCTGTCTGGAAGTCAAAATATAGTCAAAAGCGGTACATTGTTTTTCAAGAATTGTAGGCCTACATTTCTTAAGTTACAACTCACCAAAATATGACAGAATAAAGCCTGGTAGACATTCTGCACATAAATAAAAGACTAGAACACAAATTTTGTAATTAAATTTATGAATAAACTTAAAAAAATTGTAAAACTGTACAAATAAGGCAGGCAGAGAGTAGTCAAAATCCAGGCAGAGGGCGATGCAGGCAGCAGGCAGAGAGTAGTCAAAATCCAGGCGCAGACGTCAGTGCAGACGGCAGGCAGAGAGTAGTCAAAACCCAGGCAGAATTAAGTGCAGGCGGCAGTGTGTATATGTATGTGTGTGTATGTATCTATATATATATATATATATATATATATATATATATATATATATATATATATATATATATATATATATACGTACGTACGTGTATATATATATATATATATATATATATATATATATATACATATACACACACACACACACACACATATATATATACACATACATACACACATATACACATACATACACACATACATACATACACATACACACACACACACACTTGTATATACGTATATACATGTATATACATATACACTTTTCCTGCTCATAGAAAATGTTCATGTCTGCTTTAAATTTAGCCCCGCCCCTGCCGACATCCCGCCATCACTGCCGCTACCGCAGCACTGATTGTCCACCGGGTCTCCCGGAACAAGAGCGGGGATGTGGAGATCCCGGCGGCCAGAAAAGGCTGCAGACAGCCGGGGACAGAGGCTGGAGTCCCACTGTGCAGCGCCGATCACGTGCGGGATTCCTAAACATCATGTACAAAGGTATTTCCCTACCCCGACCTGAGGTTGGGCTTACCGCTCGCAGCTTATTTTTCCTACCCCGAGCTCAGGTCGGGGTTACCGCCAGGGAGGTTAATGGGACAAAGCCGGAAGGAGGAAGCATTGGAGTCATGTGAAGCCTGACGTGGAACACAAATAAGGAAAACTGAATTTCAACACCAACACTAGTGATGATGATTACAATAGTAGTCATTTGAAAAATGTTTGGGGACAGGAGGGGGCACAGCACATGAGGAGGGAGCAATGGCTCCCCCTTTAGCGCTTCCCCCTGCAGCATGTGGGCACCTATACCTAGCTATACTGAGGGCACATATACCTAGCTATACTGTGGGCACCTATACCTGGCTATACTGTGGGCACCAATGCCTGGCTATACTGGGAGCACCCATGCCTTACTATTCTGGGTCAACCATGCCTTGCTATTTTGAGGGCAACTACGCCTTGCTATTCTGGGGCAACCATGCCTGGCTAAACTGGGGCATCTATACCTGGCTATTCTGAGGGCACCTATACCTGGCTATTCTGAGGGCACCTATACCTGGCTATACTGGGGGAAGGCACCTATACCTGGCTATACTAGGGTCAGGCACCTATACCTGGCTATACTAGGGGCAACTTTACCTGGCTATCTATACTTGGGCACCTATACCTGTGGTGGGTTGGGGGGTGGCCCCATCCAAACTTTTGCAGGGGGGCCGAGTGATTTCTAGTTAAGTCTCTAAATGCAACTCTATTATAACCGTACATGACCATGTGAAGAATAGAATTTATTTTTCATTTATGCTATTAACAATAATTTGGAGATGATGAGATCAACTTAAGCATGCAGTTCAACTTGGACATAATACCATTTTTATGAATACTACTATAATAATAGTCATTTCCCAAGACTGTTATTTCTAGTTTGTGCTCACAATTATTAGAATCAAAACAAATGCAGAAGTTAGACAAATTGCAAAAAAAATGGGAAGTAGTCCCCTATTAAATTTAAAGATTACTGCTTCTGGATATAGTATTACACAATTAAATGTTTTGCATCTCATACATGCCACCCCAGCTAGATTGCATGCAATATACTGGAAATCCAATACCTTACTTTTTAAATGTGAATCATTGAGGATATTACCTTCACATTGTCATGTGATAATTTTGTGTGATTTCAAAGGCGTCCATTTAACACGAAAATGTGTATAACAACGAGAAAAGGAAAATGAATCCTGAATTGTCAACAACATATTACCTAATAATTATTATCTATTTAATTATTTATTGAGGGCTGCCCAATAAAAATGTACTTAGATGGCGAACACAGCGTCATATTACTTAAAATGCTGTTATTCTAACCTGAAAGGATAAATAGATTAAAATTAGACATTTTCCTTGAGGGTTTTTATTCCCATAAAAATGCAATGTCTACAAAGATTTATCTAGGGGAATTGTTAATTTTTTTTTAAATTTATTTCTGGGGATTTTATTTTACAATAAAAATATTCTTACATATAAATAATTAAACATTTTCAGCTGATATTTGTATTATATTATATTGACCTACTTTGGTTCATAAAACATCACAGCAGACCTTATAGCACAGTGAACCAGATGTGGTTACTAACTTTCCGGCTGTGGGTGTCCCTGGGCTCCTTGTCTGGGTCATAGACTACACTATAATATGTGATACATAGAGTAGGCAGCACAGTGTATTTAGCTGGTATACCTGCTTGTATTTGTAGCTGTATTTAGCTGGCTACTAATTGCATTATTTCAAGCAATTCCAGAAGGCCAGAAAACTGCCTAGCAAAGAGCCCAGAAGTTGCTTCTTAAAATGTGTAACTTCAGAAATTTGCAAAGACGTGTTAAGTGAACATAGCACAATGGCTTATACTTTTAATACTTTCATATACATGTTCCAGATCTAGGTAATATAATACATAATGCGCTTGCGCCCATTGATTTTAACACTGGCTGGTATAGATGGAGCGGCTACTCCATCAAGATGTGTTGCCCCCTCCCTTCATAAACGAAACACTAGCGACAGTGCGTCTTACGTCCATGATTGATATGTATCGGGGCAAAGTCCATAACGCATGTCACGTGTGATGTGAAGGATGCGTCATGTGATGATGCGCTTACGCTAACCCCTGTGTAGCCCCTTCACTGCCTACTCGCAGATAAGTATTTACTACTACTACAACAATTTTTTAACCAATGTTTCAGACTATGCCGGGCTGCGGTGGTTGCTCTAACTTAGCACCATTGTACGCAGGCGCTTCATGATGCTCATCATGGCGTTTGGGATTGGTTGATGGCTGTGAGGGGGACATACCTTCACCTCTAGCAGAAGTTTCAAACTCTCCTAATTCCTTAATGACGCCATAGTACGAAACTGGTCGAGTAGGGTACGGGTGGCACCACTACCTCTTCCCTGCTGGGACTTTGTATACAAAGAGCATCTTAACTTTGGGGCTCCCTGTTGCAGAGGGAACCATATGTTAGTTATATTATCCATTTTAAACGTATGCATTGCTTTTACAAAATAAAACAGTATACACTTAGATCGCTTTTTTACTTCATTCCATACATCACTATACTGGTGCAAACTGGTTGGGCTAATACTGGTCAACAGATTACAAAAGAAAGAAACTGAGAGCCCAATATAGTGTAGTATGTATTGAAAAGAAATGAACGGAAGTAATAATAATGCTAACAAACCAGGGTTACCGCTGGGGCAACCACTGTAAATGCAGGTGGGGAGATTAAGACCTGTCCCCACTCAGGGTTAAGATGTCGCTCTCTGTAGTTCAGGAAATAAGGGTATATCACCCCTCCACCCGGGGTGGACACAGGATTTGTTGAAGGTAAACAGAGGCGCCAAAAAGATAAAATATAAAAAAAAAAGTTAAAAACATTGCAGATGAAGTAGTGGTGGACTCACCTCCCCCAAGCAGACAAGAAGCTGTCAATTTTTCATCAAAATAAATTTATTCACATACTCCAACGTACAAGCAACGCGTTTTGCAGGTATATTCCTGCTTCCTCAGGCAATCAAGAATAGGAATATATTTACAGATGAAGTCCATGGTCCGCTCTGTGGTGCGGAATGTGAAACCAATAGCAGAAGCTACCAGCTTTGATCGGTACATACAGCCAGGGGGAGGAGATAAATCCCTATCTGATTTATATAAGGGGCTTCAGACACTAGAGATAAATAAGACAAAAGGACAGATCTTTAAGGCATGGAGCAAGACCCTCCAAGATGAAACTGCAGTCGACAAGAGCAATCGTTATCTTCCCGTTTAATTGGTATGCTTGCTGAGTCCTTGCAAAAGTCTGCCTTACAATTTGGGACTGCAATCGTTATCTTCCCGTTTAATTGGTATGCTTGCTGATTCCTTGCAAAAGTCTGCCTTACAATTTGGGACTGCAATCGTTATCTTCCCGTTTAATTGGTATGCTTGCTGATTCCTTGCAAAAGTCTGCCTTACAATTTGGGACTGCAATCGTTATCTTCCCGTTTAATTGGTATGCTTGCTGATTCCTTGCAAAAGTCTGCCTTACAATTTGGGACTGCAATCGTTATCTTCCCGTTTAATTGGTATGCTTGCTGATTCCTTGCAAAAGTCTGCCTTACAATTTGGGACTGCAATCGTTATCTTCCCGTTTAATTGGTATGCTTGCTGATTCCTTGCAAAAGTCTGCCTTACAATTTGGGACTGCAATCGTTATCTTCCCGTTTAATTGGTATGCTTGCTGATTCCTTGCAAAAGTCTGCCTTACAATTTGGGACTGCAATCGTTATCTTCCCGTTTAATTGGTATGCTTGCTGCATACATTGCTACTAAGATTGTTTAATATAAATTTAAGTAGTTCAGCAGTGTTTGTAAATTCCCATATTACATCCTGTGAATCCTTGTGTTCCAGCCCAGTGACCACCAATTATTTATTACAGGCCTGTTTTTTTGGTAGCCACTCCCATCCCCAGCTGAACTGTTTTCTCAATTTCTAATTGAGAATCACTTCCATTTCAGCCATGGCAGCTATCATACCTATTTAAACGCTACAAGAAGGTCACTTGTGGCCTAGGTCATTTGGTGCCATTTAATTCCTAAGTGGCATTTATTACAAAGTGCTTTGCAACAACTTACCAAGAATTTACCAAGAATTTACCTAGAATTCACCCAGGAATTCAAACAGGATTCAACAGCCACAGGACTCTGCTGGAAACTACTACTCTGCATCCACAACTGCCTCCAATGCTGTTGCTCAAAATGCCACTGCTGGACATATGTTGCACTACCAAGTAGACTCTTTATGTACACAGGTTTGCTTGCACTAACTGCATACTCATATAAACTGTTTAGGAGTTGGAAATTTCCTGCTGATAATCATTGACACTTACCATGTTTACTGCACTTTTTCTTATGTTCTGCCTGTCTGCAAACATCTACAAGTTGCATTGCAATATGCATCCTCCCAGTGTACCTCACTCCATATTCATTTCATCTGCTCTGCTTTGCTCCCCTTACTCAGCTTCTCATGAACTGTTAGCTCTCCTGAAATCTCTCTCTCCCTCCAGCAGCTCAAAAACCTCACAAACATTTAAATCCCATTCACATTTGCTTACTCTCTCCCTCCTACTCTTACTTGCTGCTGGTGATATATCGCCTAACCCTGGGCCACAGCCTGCTGCCAGACAAGCATCCCCTGCTGACCCGCTTCACAGCTCTCTGTCCACAAACAACTTCAACACCCATCCTCGCCCCAACCTCATTTCCATCCATCCCACTCACAAGCACATGCTCCCCCTACCCTGCGGTCTCTGGAATGCCAGATCCGTCCGCAATAAACTTACAGAGGTCCACAACCTCTTCCTCTCCAAATCCCTCACCATCCTCGCACTCACTGAGACATGGCTCACCCCCTCTGACTCTGCCGCAGAGGCTGCCCTCTCATACGGGGGGCTTCACCTCAGTCACACCCCCAGACCAGACAACAGGACCGGGGGAGGGGTGGGTCTGCTCCTCTCCCCATCCTGCACATTCCGTGTCCTCACTCCACCTTCCTCCCTACAATTCACATCATTTGAGGCCCACACTATCCGCCTCTACAATCCCCTCCCAGCCATTGTTGCAGTCTTATACCGCCCTCCGGGCTCCACACGACAATTTCTCGACAACCTTGCCTCCTGGCTCCCACACATCCTCTCCTCTGACCTCCCCACCATCATCCTCGGGGATTTCAATATACCCATCAATGAACCCAAGAACTCTGTTGCGACCCGGCTACTCACCATAGCCAACTCACATGGCCTAGTACAACACACCAACGCCCCCACTCACACTGCACGTCACACTCTCGACCTTATATTCACTAAATCCACCACCATTGCAGACCTCGACATCGCACCATTTCCACCCTCAGACCATTACCTTCTCGCCTTCAACCTCCTCACGGAAGGCACCTCCAAACTACCCGCCCACCCACCTGGTCGATGGCAGCGAGACCTACGCAAGCTCAACCCTGGCGTCCTTGCTGACTCCCTCCCTGGCCTATCCTCCACTCTCCCCACCCTAACCTGTCCTAATCTTGCTGCAGCTCAGTATCACCAAATTCTCTCATCAGCCCTAGAGAAAGCTGCTCCACCAATATTCCGCCGCAACCGACCCCCTAACCCCCAGCCCTGGCGCACTACCCATACTCGCAACCTCCAGAGGGAAACACGCGCCACTGAACGAAAATGGCGGAAAACTCGACTAAACCAGGATTTCCTACAGTACAAGACTAACCTGCAGCAGTTCCACACTGCCCTTGCTCATGCGAAGCAGGAATACTTTACCAAGCTCATCGGAGCACAAGCTTCCAATCCCCGGCGTCTTTTTAGCACCTTCAACTCCCTGCTTAAACCCACCCCCCCACCTTCTGTTTCCTCCCTCTTTGCCACAGATTTAGCCACCCACTTCACCAACAAAATAGTCTCCATCCATCAGGAAATATCCAATCTTCAATCTTCACCTCCCACCTGCTCACAACCTACTCCTTCTCCACCCTATCCTCCCCTCACCTCCTTCACTCCTACTACCACTGAGGAGGTCAACCACCTACTGCAGACTTCCCATACCACTACCTCCCCCCTTGACCCTATCCCTTCTGATCTACTTCAGCCTCACTTCACGGATCTGGCCCCAGTCCTCACTACCATGTTTAACCTCTCCCTATCCACAGGCACCTTCCCCGCAGACTTCAAGCAGGCCACTGTACTGCCTCTGCTCAAGAAACCCTCCCTCGACCCCTCGCTACCCTCCAACTACCGCCCGATCTCCCTCCTCCCCTTCACCTCAAAACTCCTTGAGCGTCTGGTTCACAAACGCCTGACCCAGTACCTCAATGCCAACTCACTACTAGACCCACTGCAATCTGGATTTCGGCCTGCCCACTCAACCGAAACGGCTCTCACCAAAGTGGTCAATGACCTTGCCTTAGCTAAAGCTGAAGGTAAATACACCATTCTCCTCCTCCTTGACCTTTTAGCAGCTTTTGATACAGTAGATCATCCCCTACTCCTCCAGTCCCTCCAATCCATGGGCATTCACGATCTCGCCCTGACCTGGCTTTCATCCTACCTCTCCAACCGCTCCTTCACGACCTCCTTCAATGAGTCCTCGTCCACCCCCAACCACCTCTCAGTGGGAGTCCCCCAAGGCTCGGTCCTTGGCCCCCTACTGTTCTCCCTATACACATCCTCCATTGGCAAGGTTATCTCCTCCATGGGTTTTAACTATCATCTGTATGCAGATGACACCCAAATCTATCTCCACACCCCTGACATATCCACCACTACCATGGACAAGGTCTCCTCCTGCCTATCTGCCATCTCCTCCTGGATGTCCGCTAGGTTCCTAAAACTAAATCTAGACAAAACGGAATTTATGATCTTCCCACCCCGGTCATCCCTGGACCTCCCAGATGTGCAGGTCACTGTTAACCACACTACTATTCACCCTACCTCTCAAGCCCGCTGTCTGGGTATCACCCTGGACTCCGCACTCTCCTTCACTCCCCACATCCAAAACCTCACAAAGTCCTGCAACTTCCACCTTCGTAACATCTGTAAGATTCGCCCTTTCCTGACCCCTGCCACCACCAAACTCCTCATCCATGCCCTCATAATTTCCCGCCTCGACTACTGCAATGCCCTTCTGTCTGGACTCCCTAAGACCCGAATAGCCCCACTGCAGTCCATCATGAATGCGGCTGCCAGAATTATCCACTCCTCCCATCGCTCCACCAGGGTGGCTCCCCTCCGTGAATCCCTCCACTGGCTTCCTATCCAGTCCAGAATCAGATTCAAGATATTGTGTCTGACCTACAAATCCATCCACAAAACCTGTCCAACCTACATTTCTGATCTTACTCAGAGATACACACCAAGCCGCTCACTCCGCTCCTCCAATGAACTTCGCCTGACCGTCCCCTGCATCACCCAGTCCCATGCACGCCTCCAAGACTTCTCAAGAGCCGCTCCGACACTATGGAACTCCCGACCTCCACCCATTAGGGCAGCCCCCTCCTTCAACACCTTCAAGAAGGCCCTCAAAACTCACCTTTTCACTCTTGCCTACCACCCCTCACAATTGCTCTAAACCCACAGCCGAACTCTGGTCCCCTACCTCTCGTGTCCCTACCTCTCCCTCTAGATTGTAAGCCTTTGGGCAGGGTCCTCACTCCTTTTGTGTCCTACCTGATCATGCACCTCTATTAATGTGCACCCATGCTATGCATTTGAGTGAACCTAACTTGCCTAACTCCATGCTCCCATCCAGTGACTGACTAAGCATTACCTTGTACTCATACTGTGCTGTGTGATCTGGTTTTCTTGTATTCCTGTATTGTCATATTGCTGTTTGTCACCCCTAAATATTGTCTGTAACCTAAATTAATGTCCAGCGCTGCGTAATATGTTGGCGCTTTATAAATACAACAAATAAATAAATAAATAAATAAGATAGCATCAGGATGGAATGCGATCCGTAGCTGTATTATCAGTGAAGTTTGGAGAACGTCTCATCTCCTCTTAATCCATAAAGCGAAATTCGCATTCACTATCAAATATAGACAACCGCCGGAACACTACAGCCCATATTGCCCAAAATGTAAACTTAAAGAGGCAGACTTACTTCACTGCATATGGTCTTGCACTGCTATTAAGCAATTCTGGGAGAGGGTACTGCTCTATGCCAACCATCTGTGTAAAAAAAAAACTAGTGAAAGATCAATATCTGTGCTTATTCAATTATTTCCCCAAAGAAATTAATGACATCAATCAAAAACCAACACCCTTACTATATTGCTAATGGTAGCCCGAAAAACGATTTTAAGGAAATGGATAGATAAAGATCCGCCCACAGTGACCATGGTACGGCAAGAACTACACCGCCTCTTCATTTTAGATAAATTAAATACTTTGCATGCTAAAGATAAAAGAACTAAGGCCTTTTTTAGAGTCTGGAAGAAGTATATAGTCATGCAACTACCATTGGAGGAAAGAATTGCTTTAATGGGGAACTTTAAGTTGGCCAAATGGTATCTAACGGAACATATGCATGGCACACTGGGCCCGTTAGAGGTAGGATGACCCACTACCCAAACTTATAGAGGGGCATGGTCCTATACCCATTAGAGTCTGAACAAGAATTATACAAGGAAAATAACAGTTGAGACATGCAGAGGGGTGGGGGGAGGGGGGGGGAGGGGGGGGAGGGAGGACGAATAAGTGGGAGGTGGGGGGACCCATGGGGGAGGGAGGAGGGAGAAAACTAAAATGGAGTTCTGGGACGCCTGATTGAAATATGTGTTGTTATGGACAAATTGGCTGTTATATTATACATGGTTTGGCAACTGTGCTATAAATTGTTACTATACACGTTACAAAAGTTAAATGTAATGCCAGTGCTGTCTCGGAATTTGATCAATAAAAAAATATAAAAAAAAAAAAATGAATAGGAATATCACACAGCAAAGTCTCAAGTGTACACCTAGCGTCTCTGTCAACTGATGTTCTGGAGCCTGTGAGTGATCTGTCCATGGGTCATAGGCCTGCAACAGATATCCAGGAAATTGATCACAAAACCATATACAGCCTTATGATTATGGCTGATACGGGCTGGTAAACCTTGATTTTACTTTATATTAGTGATTGGTAACTGAAGGCTTATGTATGCCGAGTGTATTCACTGAATATTATACTTTCATCTTAACATTAAGACTCTTCATTATCAGTTAAAACAGTAACACTATACAACAAATCCCAATGCATTTCAAAAATTCTTTAGTATGTGGTTTAAGAAAAGACTAAACTTGGACAGTTTTGGAGTTTCATTAAACTGCACTCTAGCCAGACACTGAAAACAGAATGTACATGAAAAAGTTTTTGTACTTACCAGTCACCCACTGGAAAATTATGTCTACTATTTCACTCTTAAATTCCCCATTAAATTGTGGACATGATTGTGGAAATGCTTTGTAAAATGCAGTAAACACGGCTTGTGACAAGTAATCTGGATACAGCTGCCAAAAAACAATTTTTAGTTACTGGAACTTGAAATATAAGAAGAATCCGAATTACAGTGCCTTTAAGTAAACAATGAGAAGCAAAATTCAATGCAAGAATAAATATGTTTCTGTATTTTAGAAGGATTTGGATAAATCTTCTGTAAAGTCCAAATTTAGTAAACAGGATGATTTGACATTTTGTTAAACTCTACATAAAAGTATACTTTGACGGCTAGCAGCAGCTGAAATCCTTGTATTATTTTTCTTTTTTTTTGCATATTTAAAGTTAAAAAGCCAATGCTTATTTTTTAAATTCATTAAGATGCATTAAAATCTATAGTCAAAATAAACAAGTTCCTTTCTTTTGATTCACTTTTAGACATTGGAGCGTTTTGAATGCAATAAAAGAAAAGTTTTTAACTTTCTCTACCCTAGGTTAAAAGACATCTTGCTTATCTCAGGTTGGAACCTTTTTAAAGGGAACCCGAGGGGAAAGGGAAATGGAGGCTGCCATATTTATTTCCTTGTAAACAATGCCAGTTGTCTGGCAGCCCTGTTGATCTTCTGACATAAGTAGTGTCTGAGTTAAAACCCTGGGACCAGCATATGGCCAATCCAGTAAAACCTGAGTCACTTGAGTCAGAGTACCTGATCTGCATATGCTTGTTCAGGGTCTATGGCTGAAAGTATTGGGACACAAGATCAGGAGTACTACCAAGCAACTGGTATTGTTTAAAAGAAAAGAAATATGGCAGCCTCCATGTCCCTCTCACATCGGGTTCCCTTTATTGGGAAACTGAAGCAAGACGTATATTGAGGCTGCTATAGTTGTTTCCTTTTAAACAATACCAGTGTAAGATCTTCTGTGTGTCAGAACGCTGAGACCCGGGCTCCAGCTCCAATTTCCGGGTCTCGGCGAGCTGCTGACGTCACTGGAGCACAGAATGGCACTCAGCCTCCATTAAACAGGCTGAGGATGCGCTCTCAGTATGCGCTCCGCCGATGTAAACAACCACATGTGTGTTGCGTGTCCGCTGATCAGCTGACACGCCGGGCTGTTATTGGTTGTTTTCAATTCTGCTTATGTTCTGATTGGTTAGTCCTTGTATTTAAGTCTGGTGAGCGCCCCCAGTCATTGCCCGTGATAGCATTAGCTGTGGCTTGTTGCTGGGTATGCGCTCTCTTCCTGATTGATTCCTGTTGCCGATTACTGCTTGTATCCTGACCACGCTAACCTCTGATTGATTCCTGGACTGACCTCGGCTTACCCTGACTACACTATCTCTGGAAAGTATATCTGGACTACCTTGCCATTCTGGAACATCTGTCTCTGCAGTCATCTGACTCATTCGTCTGGATTGCCTCATCCTCTAGGCCTCAGGTGACTATAAACATATATACTTGTAAATACTGTGCCCATTGCATTGCTAAGTTATCGGGTTCTGTTGGTGGATACTATCTGTCAGTCTGTATGCTACATCTACCTGCAAGGTGTACTGTAGTATTGTGTTAAGTAGGAGTTTACTCAGTTGTTACGGGCTGGGCTATTGGTCAGTCATATGGGCATACAACCTGACCTATAGTCATCGACCAGACAAGCGTGACAACCAGTTCCCTGGTGCCCTGCTGATCTATTTGGCTGCAGTAGCGTCTGAATCACAACAGAAATAAAAATGCAGATAATTTTGTCAGATTTGACAAAATGGTCAAACATCTAATCTGCTGCATGCTTGTTTAGGGTCTATAGCTAAAAGTATTAAAAGCAGAGGATCAGCAGTACAGCCAGGAAATGTGCATTGTTTAAAAGGAAATAATTATGGCAGTCTCCATATCCCTCTCACTTCAGGTGTTGTTTAAATAAGTGAATTTAACCTTTATTACAATTCTTTTTGGGGTTTTGTTCTTTTTTTAATAGATATTTATGAAAAACAATTACTTATTGACCCTTTTTGAACAATACTCACCCACATGGCTCTTAACATTGCATAATAGGTTACAAGATAAGTTTAGGGGTGCATTAGTACCCCTTAACTATATTTGTAAGTGGTTAATATAAAAAACTATTAAAAACACATTGAGAAAAATTCCTTTGCTAAAAATAATCCAATCTTACAATCTAACAGGATAAGAATAGAAACAAGAAAATAGATCGACTTTATACAAGGTGAAAGTTAACATATCATTCATGTATGAAGTTGGTAGGCGGCACCAAAAATTGATGTCTAAAAACTGATTTAGAGAAGCAAAGGAGTTTGGTGAACCTTTTGAGATCACAAACTACAGCGAGTCAAAGTGTATTAACTCAAAATTCAACAAGTTTCATGGGACTTACCCCACTTCCTCAGTTTTGAGTGCCAGTGAAACTGATACATAACCTAAAGGGTATTTCATTAGACAATGCATTCTGTTATGTGGCTCGCATAATAATATTCCCACACAATAAAATTTGACCTAAAGGTAAAACGGTTATGTAGTGAATGCATATAAAGCTGATTGTTTAATTGTATCCATCTATTCTATAGAGATAGAAATCACCAGAAATCCGCTCACACTTCCCTGGGACAGTGCTGGAACCGGGACAGGCCAATCCAACGAGACAAGAGCAAAGAAAGGGTGTCCGCACAATGTCCCTTGTTCTTACTCATGAGTAAGAACCGTTTGGTTCGAAACATGTCAGCTACATGATGTGTGTTTTGGTGTGGATACGTCCATAATAAAGGAACCTGATGCAAGGGACATTGTGCGGACACCCTTTCTTTGCTCTATTCTATAGAGACTAGCTGCAACAGTGTGACAGTTATCTGGGTTACTTGCAGATTCAATTGGAAATGAGCTTGTATTATGTGTCCTGTATGAAATATTCAGGCAGATATCACACTTGGGCATATCGCATGTGTTTTGCCCCGGTGCAAAATTGCAAATAATGCTTTTCTATGGATATCCACAGTCAAGTGTTATGTATGTTTTTCCATGTGCGGGTAAAAAAAGCTTTTTTTGCATGCCACGTGCAATTCTTGTTTCTGACAGTGAGGCAGGGACCATATTTGGTGGAATCGCATGCATTTTGCTGCAATGTGAAATTGTATGTGAAAACCCATGTAATCAGTTCCTATGGACATACGCGGTAATGTGTTAAAATGTGAGTTTATAAAGAAATACCGACTTTGATGCTTTTGTTCACATACTGCTTGTGATTCCTATTGCTGACAAGGTTTTCATGCTGCTGGCCTTAAAAGATGGCAATAGCTGGATCTGAATCAAGTCTGTCACGCTCCTGGTATCCCAGTATTTAGATTTCTATTGTACTTTTATGTGGCGTATACTAGGTGTATTTTCATTGGTATTATTTGTATTTTTCTTTGTTCCACTTGTAATAGCATTTATTTGTTGTATGTACTTTCTAGCTGTATAGTACCACTGAAAAGAATGACATTTAATACATCAATCATTGTTACATTATTTTAGGGGAGCTCAATCTAACCATAGTCATACGCTAATGTTTTTCCATATTATTATTATTATTATTTATTCATATAGCACTGACATCTGCAGCACTTTTGTAACGTTTGCGGAATAGTTTCCGTGGTCAGTGCACCAGACATGCGCTGACGCGGCGGAAATCCTCCACAAACGTGTAATTGGGAGAACCCAGGTTAGAGGTGCAATGCACCGGTAGAGGGCGATTCCCACCGGCAGATGGAGCTATGGAGTGCAGACGAGCCTTGCCTCTGCACTGCCACAGATGCCAGATGGGAATTGTATGAGCAGGATCAAGCAGGGCTGAATAGCCCTCAAAGAGAAATAGCACAGGGACAGACAGAATGTGTGTTCACCAATCTAGTCGCCCCCCAGCAACTGTGAACACACATCAACGGAAAGAATGCGCGAATGCAATCGCAAGAATGGCGATTGCCAACAGACACCAGACTGAGAAAGACAGAACACGAGAGTATCAAAGGCACAGCAAACAACAATGAGAAGATAAAGAAAATAACAAACGCTAGCTAAACGCGAACACCGCACTCATTCGCAACAGCGAACGCGTTTCTTCACGATCACCGTGAGTTAGGCGCCCAGTGATAAGCGTGCCACTCTAACTGACCAAAGACACACAAACACGAAATAGAGAACGCGAACTCTTGCTAAACGGTTACCTCACCGAGCCTACAGCAAGCGTTCGTACAAGACAAGACAGAGAGGAGGAGTAGTCAGCAGCAACCGCAGCTCTGGCCTACACTCCCAGACAGAGTTCAGAAGGAGCTACCGCTAGAGCGAGTGCGATCCAGACAGACAAACAGATGGGGCTACCAGTAGCAACCGCTGCTCTGGTTAGCACCCCTGAGGCAGAATACAGAAGGAGGCACTGCCACTACCACTAGGGCGAGTGCGATCCGGACAGATGAACAGAAGGGGCTACCAGTAGCAACCGCTGCTCTGGTTAGCACCCCCAGACAGAAAACAGAAGGAGGCACTGCCACTACCACTAGGGCGAGTGCGATCCAGACAGATGAACAGAAGGGGATACCAGTAGCAACCGCTGCTCTGGTTAGCACCCCCAGACAGACAGAACGGTTCCCTGTCGACCGCCGCTGGCGACAAGTCAATCGAGACACAAAGACTGTACAGGCAAAACAGATAAAGCAACCTGACTGCACTAGAAGAGCTGCCTAGTGCAGTCCCAAGGAATAACTCTAAGATAAACTTTAGCAAAGAAACAGGGCTGATACTCTAGGAGAGTTCATCAGTAACAAACCATGAAGATGACCAGCAGAGGATTCTGGGAGAACATGGTATTTATACTGCCAGCCTTCAAAGGAGGCAGCTAGGCAATTTGCATAACAAATGTATGCAAATTCCTCAGCAGCAGAGCAGGTCTGAAACTTGCAAAGCAAAGACAGGTCTCTTTTCCAGAGACCTGCAGCCCTCAGACTTAAGGAATGGTTAAACAGCTGTCTGTCTGTGCAGACAGCTGAGCGGATCATTACAACTTTACAGAATAGATAGTCATATCACTAATTGTGCTCACAGGAGTTTACAATGTAATCCCTACTACTGTCATAGTCTAATATCTATACAATAGGCCTTTTTGGAAGGAAAACCAGTTAAATGACTATGCTTTTGGCATGTGGGAGGAAACAAGTTTGTTCAGGTAAAAACCACTAAAACATATAGAGAACATATCTATACTCCCAAATCTCAAGGGTTTCTTGCATGGGGCACCAAATAGGTCAAAGACCACCCTAGGCTTTATAACAACATATACTGTCCACCAGGTAACTATCACCTATCACAATAGCATGGATGCATAACTAAATTTGCTGCTACACAAACCTGTATCCTAATGGAAGCATTTGATGCAATCTGAAAGCAACTGTTTTCTGCTCTCTGTGTTGCAGTTGTGGAGGTTTACCTTTAATTTCTGTCCTTTCTGACACCTGTCAGTGCAAAGGAAGTAAGTGAATCCACCAAAAAAGGATTTGGGTAATGTTAGGCTTTAAGATTGAATTTCAATTGCACCTCTGCCCCTTATGTCTGAATGATACACTTTAAACAGTTTCAAAGTAATTCTCCCATCATACGAAAAATGAATTGTCAAGCTGAAGCATTTCAATACTGTTGGAAAACAGCAGCAGCAGCTGCTGTCGTCCATGGGATTTGGGAGAACGAAGTATGGAACAAAACTACAATAATTCTTCAGCTACACTACTGTACAGTAGCAATATTCTAAAACAGGACATTTTTGTAAACATACTACTAAATTACCTTGATGAATAAATCCTTGATGTCAGGTGAAACATGACAGAAAAGCGTAACAAAACAGTCAGCTATTCTGTCAAAGAGGTGAGCTTGTTCTAAATGCTGAGGCTGAAAAATAAAATTGTATACTATGACCACAAAAATGTATGCTGTTTTTCTTCATAACAAACACATAACTTAGAACTCTATAAAATGCCTTGAAAGATACGTGCACATATTTATTTTATTTATAAAGCGCCAACATTCATATTACGCAGCGCTGGACATTAGTTTAGGTTACAGACAATATTTAGGGGTGACATTCAGCAATACGACAATACAGGAATAGAAGAAAAAACAGATCACGCTGCACAGTATGAATACAAGGTAATTAGGTAGATTAGGCAAGTTCGTTCACTCAAATGCAAAGCATGGGTTCACAGTAATGGAGGTGCATGATCTGGTAGGACACAAAAGGAGGAAAACCCTGCCCAAAGGTTTACAATCTTATCCTTATTTATCGCGATTATAAAGCCTAAAATACACATCAGTATTATAAAGCCTAAAATACACGTCAGTACTGGGTTTTCCTAAAAACGTATGAATTCACTGTTTTTGTTTTTGTTTAACTCACCCTCCAAAACCCTGTGTGCACTGAATTCCAGTGCAGAGCCCCACCCCCTTACAGTTGGCACTCTCTGTATTGGAGAAAGAGTGCCACAGCACTCATATATAAGGAGGCGTAGCTAAGCGACGGAAGTCAGCACTATCAGGGTTTCGGAAGAGAGAGTTAAATAAAAAACACCCATGAAGTCATAACGTTTTAGGAAACGTGCCATGTTTATTTCAGGCTTTATTCTTCTTTCAACTTATCCCCTTTGAGCTATCGTTTTCCTCCACATGCCCATACAGAACCATCCAGCCTCCAGAGGGCTCAGGCTGTATGAGAACAATACCATAGGGAAGTGGTTAAGTGATACATTTTTAGTTCAATGCCCAATATTTTTACTCTACATTTTTTATGTAAAATAAACCAATTTACCTTGAATCTATGGAGGAAACACCACCAGAAGCAATCCTTTAATATAGCTTCTGATTCCTTTGATAAAAGGTACTTTGACAAGGCTTTTCCACATCCAACCTAGAATTTTCAAAAAGAGCTTTAAAACATCACTTCACAATGGACATCACCAACTGTTTTGTAGTATAGATCACATTACAGTACAGTCTCGGTTATCCGCCACCAACTGGGAGCGGCTGATGCCCAATAAGTGTGCTTTCTGGTTACTTGAGACTCAACGTTAAAAATAGGCCAAGCGAATACAGTACTATACCCCACTCTATATACATACCATGAACTCTATATTAAAATGTAAAAAATACATTAATTGAAAGTATTATTAACCTTGGGGGAGCCATAGAACTAAGTCTTTAAGCACAGCAGAGCCTACAAAAAGCTGGCCATCACCACTGTAAGTAGTGCCATGATTTGTTCTGGTTGGTTGAGTTCTGGATAACTGGGACTCCACTGCATTTGCTTTATGCCTGGCATTTGAGTTTACAAAGAGCAGACTAATTCTAGTAGAAGAGTACATGCATGTGGTATAGTATGCAATCCATACTAAAATCTTTTTTTACAGTAGCTGCCTGGCAGAGGATAGAACTTATGAAGTCAACTAGCTGCTGAAAACTGCAGAATGTGAGAGACGAGGGACAGAGCATATCCTGGGGGCAGAGCTTCACAGATCTTGAATGGAACTTCATGGGTGCCAATTTGGGGGTGGAGCTTCACAACAGTTGGGGAGGATAGCAATGGAAGATAGAGCCATTGCAACCACCACTGCAGAGCCAAAGGGGAGCCAGGGATCCAAACGTCTCCAAGCAAAAGTTCCAAAAAAGGATATCCCGCTACACCGATTGGCAAGGTAAATAATCCAAGGCTTTATTTAGAACATCAAATGACACACAGAAAAAAGCTCACGCGTATCAGAGCTCTGCATGGCTCTTTAATCAAAGCTATGATTAAGGAGCGGGATATCCGTTTTTTGGAACTTTTATTTGGGGAGGAGCTTCACAGTCAGACTGGCAACACTTAAAAATATTATTGTGGCGCCCTGAACAGCCACTCAAGGCAAAGGCCAGCCCTGACTGTAACAAGTATAAACACAATGTAGATCGAGCCTTCTGATGTCAAAACCTCTTTCTTACAGTTAACAGAAGATATCTATATGGAACAACCACAGGGAAGCATGAATTCACAAAGGCCACTCCTTACGAGAAAACTCTAGAAAGGGATTTAAATCTTTAAACAAGCTTCTAAAGTATAGAATATTAAAAGCAATGGCATGATGACAAAGGAGAAATTTCAAAGAGGTATACTTTTATACCAAGAAACTGAGATGTGGATCTCTGTGCTCTTATATGTGGATGATTAACTATTATACTCTGAGCGAGAATGGGGATCACACTAAACTAAAACGAGCTGTAAATGAGAACAAAATATGTTACCTCGGTATACAGAATAAGAGCGAGAAAGATGGCAGTTTCTTCCTTAAAGTGAACCTCCGGACTAAAAATTTACTCAGCAGAACTGAAAAGGCTTGGTGTTTCTTTAACAGTTTCACAGCAGCAGAACTTTGTTTTTCTTACCAAAGCATCATTTTAAGCTGAATTTTTAACTAAGCTCCACCCATCAAAGAAAAAAAGCCCAGGCTTTTTTTCCCTGATGCTGTGCAGAGCATGATGGGATTTCTATGTTATTCATGTTGCCTAGCAACTGGGAGAGGTGCTCAGGACACAGGACAGTTGGAACTGTGTCTCATGCTCCCTGTCACCTCCTTTCAACCAAAAAGATGGCTGCCATCATGAAATCAAACATTTGCCTGTTCTTTTAAAACAGTGTGGGTAAGAGATTATATTACCTATCTATTTTAATTAACATAACTAATGTCACTTAATGACAGTATGTTTGTTTAGACTGGAGTTCCTCTTTAATCAAAGTCAAACATAAAAAAATTGAAGACCAGGGAAACATATTTTTCACATATTTGCAAAGCGAACGCAAATTGTGAAGTGTGAATCCTGTCTCAGACTAAGTTCACAGTGGGACGTTGCAGTGCTGCATTATAAAGTCATACAATCCAGCTTACTGCACTGCAATGATAAGCCTATGGGCCATTCACAGTGCGTTACCACTAAACGCACACCAGGTACAGGGAAGCATATTTTTCATTGCCTGTATGCTTTACTGTATCTACTGTATGCGATTATAACGTAACATTAATGTGTTACCACCTTTTTCTTGCGTTGCATTGTAATGCTCCATTGCAACTTTAATGTTGCATCACAACGCAACGTCCCTCTGTGAACCTAGCCTCAGGGTTTCAAAGTCTGATATTTGTTGTGTCAGCCTCAGGTTATGGGTTACCAGCAAACTTTTCCCATCTGTATATACCGTATATCAGTCAAAATGTAGCGTCTACACATACTTGATAGTGATTGGATTCAGCAAGGACTTGCAGGATCTGAGTGGCTTTCAAGTTTCCAGGTAAATCTGTTCTGTTAAGCCCCGGGAACATGCAGTCCTAATAAAAAATATGTAGAGATGGTCAATTACTTTTACGCCTCATAAAAAAGTTATCTTATTCATATGTAAATATTAAACAAACACAAAAAAGCAAAAACATTGCACTACTTTTAAGACCCCATAAGATTAAGTGTTTTTCTTAGTGCCTAATGCTCTCTGCCAAGAACCTGTCTATGCACCTCCCATCCTATCGTGTTACCACCCCCACCTTTGGTTTGTAAACCTTTGGCAGGGCCCTCCCTCCTTGTGCATCATACTTCATTATGCATCCTGTCCACTGAATAATGTGAACTTGAATTACTGGGACTATTTTCTCCACTGCATGATCAGGCATTGTGTATATAACGGAATATCATCAGTATTGTTTTGTCTGTCACCCCTATTATCATTGTCCTTAACCTTATTTATTGCTCAGCACAGCGTAACATGTTGACATTGTATAAATCCAATAAATAATACAAATAATGATCATCAAATTTAGTGGACTTATACATGCTTTTCTTGCAACTGCACAGTACTCGGACCTGTCTCCTCACCTGCACTGCCTGGGTTTTTCCTGTTTAGAATAATGTTTTCTTTCATACTAATAGCTGGGTAGTGCAGAAAAGATAGTCTGATCATCTACATGTTGGTGCTGTAAATGTTTCCATACATGCATACAAAGTGGTGTTATGTCACATTACACATCAATTCTGATGGCAGTAGCATAAAAAGTTTTGTGCATCACTAAGCACCACTGCATATGTGAATGGGCTCTAAAAGTGGACTTCGGCTATAAAGGTGGTAAACTCAATACAAGTCAGTAGGACATAGTGTCACAAATGTTAGTGCTAGTTTACAAATGGGCTCCAAAAAGTCTGACTTAACCCTCCTGGCGGTTAATTTTTTTTGCCAAAATGGCAAAAATCCTTTTTTTTAAAAAAAAATTTTGTGTTTCATGTAAAGCTACCAGAGTGGTAGCTACATGAAACACCACTAGAGGGCGCATGTGTCCCTCTAGTGCGATCGTCGCCGGCATCAATAGCAAACAGGGGAACGCGTATATAACGCGCTCCCCTGTTTGGCTTCTCCTGTCGCCATAGCGACGATCGGAATGACGTCATGGACGTCAGCCGACGTCCTGACGTCAGACACCTCCGATCCAGCCCATAGCGCTGCCCGGAACTCATTGGTCCGGGCAGCGCAGGGCTCTGGCGGGGGGGGGCCCTCTTGCGCCGCTGCGTACGGGCGATCGCCGCAGAGCGGCGGCGATCAAGCTGTACGCGCGGCTAGCAAAGTGCTAGCTGCGCGTACAGCATTTTAAATGGAGCAAATCGCTCCACCAGGGGCTGAGATATCTTCCTGCGCGGCATAGCCCGAGCTCAGCTCGGGCTTACCGCCAGGAAGGTTAAAACAAACAAACAAACAAATGGGCTCCAAGCTGCTAAAAAACAACAAGGTTTTCCAGTGTTTGAATATATTCATTATGAAGTGAGAAAATATAGTGCATGACCCAATTTGTAAAAACTACCGTACATTGTGAGATATTTGGAAAAGAAGCAGGCGGTTTACTTCCGGCAAACAGAAGGAGTGATCAGTGTGGCAGGGTGCAATATATTTTAATAAACCTCAATCAACATTATACGGCAGCTGCTGTTTCTTCTTTCCTACACGCATTGCTGCATTACAATTAGACCCCCACTCCAACTGCCCGTGAACTGCCTGTACAAGACTCATGGAGCAGCGTGGAGCTTTGCTTTTAGATCCCTCACTCCTGGAGCTGATGCTTTGAAATCCACCACAATCTGTGCAACCGCATACAGCGGCCTCGCACACAGACAGGGTGTACAACCTCAGAGCCGCTCGCTGCCTGCCAACAACAATCCAAGTGAAGGAGGAATCCAGCTGCCTTTGTGCCTGATCCCTGGCTAGAGGGATAAAAGCCTACACGCTGGCTACTCCTGTACAGGTTTGCCAGCAACCTCTAGAGGTGAGATTATTCTGAATGCACCCAATCTACTGCTGTACTGTTCCCCTGAGTGCGCTCTGTACATTGTGAGAGATATTCCAATATTTGCTCTGACTCTACAGGTATACTGAAAAGACTATCATTTTGTTCTACACTTAAGGTGTACACTGGATAGCAGGGCTGTGGAGTCGGGACAAAAATCTTCCGACTTCAACTCCTCCGTTTATGAAACCATGACTTAACCACTTCACCACTGAGGGGTTTTACCCCCTGAGCACCAGAGCAATTTTCACCTTTCAGCGCTCCTTCCATTCATTCGTCTATAACTTTATTATTACTTATCGCAATGAAATGAACTATATCTTGTTTTTTTCGCCACCAATTAGGCTTTCTTTAGGTGGGACATTATGCCAAGAATTATTTTTTTCTAAATGTGTTTTAATGGGAAAATAGGAAAAATGTGGGGAAAAAAATTATTATTTTTCAGTTTTCGGCCATTATAGTTTTTAAATAATGCATGCTACTGTAATTAAAACCCATGAAACGTATTTGCCCTTTTGTCCCGGTTATAAAACCATTTAAATTATGTCCCTATCACAATGTTTGGCGCCAATATTTTATTTGGAAATAAAGGTGCATTTTTTTCAGTTTTGCGTCCATCCCTAATTACAAGCCCATAGTTTATAAAGTAACAGTGTTATACCCTCTTGACATAAATATTTAAAAAGTTCAGTCCCTAAGGTAACTATTTATGTATTTTTTTTAATTGTAAATTTTTTATTTTTTTTTTAATTACAAAAAAAAAAAAAATGGGGAGTGTGGGAGGTAATGAGTTAATTTTATGTGTAAAAGTCATTTATTTGTATGTGAAAAATGTGTAGGGTGTAGTTTACTATTTGGCCACAAGATGGCCACAGTAACTTTTTGTTTTAATGCGACCTCCAAGCTTCCTTCCGGAAGCTTGGAGGAAGTATAATGAGCATGGACACGTGAGTTTTTTCTCACAATGATCGAGCTGCCCATAGGAGAGCAGCTGATCATTGCGGGGCTTAGATCAACGAACGGGAATGGATTTTCCCGTTCATTGATCTCTGGGCGAGCGGGCGGCGGCGGTTTTACTAGCGGCGGGCGGCGTGTTTACGAGCGGGAGCGCGGGCAGCGTCGGGAACGCGGAAAGTACGTGTTTCTCCGTCCCTGGTTTTTAAAGGATGGAAAAAGGGGCGGAGAAATACGTACGCGCGGGGGTAAAGTGGTTAAACTCCGTCTCCGGGTACCCAAAATGGCTCCGACTCCGACTCCAACTCCTTAGCCTAATAATTAACAGGGCTGTGGATTTTGAACAAAAATCATCCGACTCCCGACTCCTCAGTTTATGAAATCAACGACTCCAACTCCTAGTGCCCAAAATTGCCCCGACTTCGACTCCTCAAACCAACTCCAACTCCACAGCCCTGCTGGATAGGAAACAACAAATTCTGAATTCAATTTTTTTTACAATGCATGTTAAATAGTGAGACACTATGCAATTGTTGAACTGGCTAATATTAGTCGCTGGTAAGTTCTAAAATTAGGCGACAGATGCAATGGCTGTTTTCACTCATCAGGTGAATCCCATTGATTAGTGAGGCTTGGTGTACAGAGGCGCTAGAGTAGAATAAAAATGTTTAAAAACCGTCTAAAAGGAGGGGGATGTTCAGGTGGACTAACCTCCCTCAAAAATATAGAACTCAATTGAGTCACAATATATCAATACAAAAAAAGTTTTATTTAACTCCACTTAGTGCAACGCGTTTCGCAGGTGTGGTCCTGCTTCATCAGGCAAACAGGAGTATAACTCAATGGGTCTAGATGCAGAAGTGAGCGCCTCTAGATGCAGAGGCGCTCACTTCTGCATCTAGACCCATTGAGTTATACTCCTGTTTGCCTGATGAAGCAGGACCACACCTGCGAAACTCGTTGCACTAAGTGGAGTTAAATAAAACTTTTTTTGTATTGATATATTGTGACTCAATTGAGTTCTATATTTTTGAGGGAGGTAAGTCCACCTGAACATCCCCCTCCTTTTAGACGGTTTTTAAACATTTTTATTCTACTCTGGCGCCTCTGTACACCAAGCCTTGCTGAAATCTTGATTCCACCCTCGGTGGAGGGGTGCTACCCCGTTTCCTATCTACAGAGAGCGACATCTTAATAACCTGAGTGGGGTCAGGTTCTAATACTCCCCACCTGCATTTGAAGTGGTTGCCTATGGGTAACCCATGTTTGTGAGTATATCTTAATATTTTGCTTTAAACCACAACCAACTTAACAATACTACACCATATTGGGCTCTCGATTTCTCTTTGTTCTTCCAAGCCCATTGATTAGTGAGGCTACTAATAGGAAACTCAAATGGGAAATTCAAATATGCTTTTGCAGTGGTTCCTTAGTCAATGCATATTATTATACAGGAAGCCCCATCAAAAAGCATCTTTAGGGCTTGTTCACACTACAAGAGCATTTTAAGCGTTAGTGATTTTGAAAAGCTCTTGCTAATGCAATGCTATGGGGGATTTTTACAAAATCACATCGTTCCAGTGAGAACACACATATAGGATAACAATAGCAAGAGCTTTTAAAATCACAAAGCACTTTTAAAAAAAGCTCTTGTAGTGTGAACAAGCCCTACATCTGCTGCAGGGGCTCCCTATTGGTCCACTAAACTGACCAATGGGGAGCCTGGTGAGAGATTTTAAAGATGCTTTTGCCAGGCAACCTGAACAGTAGCATAGCACAGTCATGGCAGTGGTCCCTCAATACTGATCCCCACATATATGGGGCTAGATACCCCTACCTCTAATGCAAAGAGATAGAAGCGTGGATGAGACCCTTGTCCAGGATACAGACACAATGCTTTGCCACTTCTCTCTTACAGAGCCCCCCATATCATGTACCATGCAGGCTGGTATAGGTTAGTATAGAAGAGCCCCACATAGGTTGGCTCATCCACCCTGTGTAATCCAGTCTGCATGAAGCGTTTAACAGCTTTGGATGGGGAGGGAGGGTATTTCTTTTTTAATAAACATTTAGAAAAAAATAAACTTACCTCAACCCGTTTTTCTCTTTCTTCACAGGTAATTCTTGTGAATTCCTAATTTATAAACAGAATTATATTGAACTGTAAAGACTGTCAACAAGAAATAAAGAAGAAAAAAAGAAACAGGAACAGGCGTAAACAATAATAATGCTTAATTTGCTTCTTATTCACCATCACTAATTACACTCACGTTTACAATGAATCTTATATCCCAGAGTACCATTTTTAATGACTGTCTTGGACCATATACAGTAATCTCAAATAACTTGAAACCTTCTAGTGCAGGCATAAAAGCACTTTTTCAGGCAAGTATACAATCTAACCTAGGCCATTCCACTTTCAAGGTTAACTCTGGTTGAAAACCTTATGTACCTCTTGTTGTCTCCCTTTTGTGTCTTGTAAGTTACTGTACATTTTTGTGAATCTATATACAATGGTCACTATAACTTATTTTACTGTCTACCATGTCTGTATTACGTACCATTATCTTTATTTTTACATGCCCATGTTTGTTTTTTACTCTATACTGTGCCACAGAAATTATGGAACTACATAAAACAATAATCATAACATCTTTTGGCTCAATGTGCCTGGCAAATTCACTGCAGATCACCAGGAACTCACTGCAACAAAAAGCACCCATACGTGTTCCAAAGTCAGAGGAAACCCACCGCAAAATAGTTTCTACAAAAAGAGCAAATTATTCACAATGGAAATGCACATGTAGTTTGGCACAAATGGTTTAAGAAATACCCCGCTTTACCTGCTGGGGAAAGCTGGGGCTACACTGCTTTTCTGCAAAGGAAATGGGGCTGCACTATGTCTGCAGAGAGAGACTGGGGGATTCACTCCAATTACTGGGAGACATCATGTATAATGCATCACTGACCTGTTCAACTGCAATTTATCTGTAACCTGTTGTTTTGTAACGGTTTCTGTTGTGTATTCTCTATTGTACAGCGCAACAGAAGATGCTGGCACTATATACATTGGGTCGCAGTGTAACTAACAAGTGAGAGTGGGGGCTGCAGTGTGCAGCTGTCAAGATCAGGGGCCACACAAAGACTGCTGAGAGAGACAGGGGAAACTGTGACTACTAAAAACTCTGGTGGTGACTACTAAGAGAGACTGAGGGCCATAATGTGTATACCTGAATATGCTAAGAGCTTCCTTGTAACATATACCACCTGGGTGCCTAATAGGCTGATCGCAATCTACCTTTAGATCGCGACCGCCTGATGAGTAGTTCAGGGCCGCCTGGTCGCATGTCAAAATCTGAAGCCGCGAAGTCATGCTTACAGATTTTGCTGCCACTCGATTCATCAAGGAGAAGAGGGGAGAGGCTAAAGGTGAGGCGCGGCTAGAGAGAAGGGCAAATGAGGAGACAGGTCTCCTCCCTTTCAGGCAGCCAGTGAGCTGTGTCTCTTCCCCACCAGGCTGCCTGCGTGTGCAGCGTCTTCTCCCCCCCTCCCCCCCCCCCAGGCTGCATGTGAGTTAAAGCAATGTGGGCAAATAGCTTCAGGAAAATTCTGAAGCTATTTGCTATGTTTGTATGTCTATAAAGGATTGTGGACTGCCTAACTGCTGGGATAGGGAGGGGGGATTTATTATACTGTGAAGTGGAGAAGGCTTGTGTATGTATTCAGAAGGCTCGGAGTGGGGGGTGGGGGGGAAGAATACTGGACTGTATATGTATTCTGCGGGGGGGGGGGGGGTATATCTCATGGACGAAGCGGTTTTAAAAGTAGCTCGCGAGCTGAAAAAGTGTGGGCACCCCTGCTGCATCAATCACATGCTATCTCTGTGCCAGTCAAATACAGAGCTACTGTTCTCTTTAACTACCGAAGGACTGCCTCACGCCAATGGGCGTAAACGCGGCGGAAGCCCCAGGACTGCCTAATGCCAATTGGCGTCAAGTCCTGGGGCTGCAGTTTCCCAGGAAATGGCCGCGCGCATGCGCGATCGTTCCCTGCCCGTTCACCGGGATTAGCCTGCTAGCCGCCGATCACGTCTAGCAGGCTGCTTGTAAACATAAGGGGAAAGAAATCCCCTTTGTTTACAAGTGTACATCGCTGCCGGGGGTCGCAGCGATTTACAAGATCAGCGATCCCCGGCCTCTGATTGGCCGGGGAGCACCGTCCTCTCATAGGCTGATGCCTATGAGAGGCGGAACAGGACGGATCACCGTGCTGTTCCAATTTAGACACCAGAGGGGATGAGGGAAGGGGAGGGAGGAGGGAGGGAGAGAGAGAGCCTCGTAGAGGCTACAGGAAAAAAAATACAAACTGCCGCAGCGATCGGACCCCTCCAGCGGCATGTCCCCTTAGGGACAAAAAAAAGGAGGTGAGTCCGATCGCTGGGCTCTTTAGCTGGGCTGTGCAGGAGGCTGAAATGCCTGCACAGCCCAGTGCTGCAATGAACAGCCTGGTCGTTAGGGGGGTTAGCGCTGTGGTCATCAAGTGGTTAATAAAGGGCAGCTTCCCCTGTTTTTCATGTCTCACTGGTACCAATGATGCTATTCTATAGGATTATCCAGCTGGGGAGGTAGGCTCAGGGAAGGGGGTGCCTTGGGATAAAAGAAAAAGGGGTCTGAGGTAACAAAGTAGCTGGTAGTTCAACTACAGGTTTTGGAGGTAATGGCCTGTTAAAAGGTATTGATGTGAGCATCTTTTTTTCTGCCTGTAAACAAATAATGGAAATAATTTTCACTGAGCATCTGATAAAGCAAAACAAACCATCAATGATACACAAATGTTACAGTTAGGGAAGACTGCATTTTTTTCATTTACCATATATATTCAGCTATTAGTCGAGAAATTTAGGACTGACTCACAGTATAAAAGTGTGTGTGTGTGTGGACTTAAACTTGATTCAGTCCTAAATTTAACAACTTATAGCTAGGATGAGAGTGACGCCTTTCTCCCCCCCCCCCCCCTCCCTGCAGTGCACTAGTGGCTGGGGTCTTTGATACTCCCTCTCACCCACCATCACCCAAAAGGTGTCTGCCTCTCTCTATCATGCCACCAGTGTGTAAGGAAATGCTGTGTAATCCGCAGCAGGAGCAGAGAGGTTGCCGGGGTCTTTAAGCCTCCCCCAACCCACCATCACCCATAGGGCATACGCCTCTCTCTATCTTCCCCCTGTGTATAATACTGTGTAATCGTTGCAGCCGACTTACGAGTCCAGCACTGGGTGTCATGTGCTCTTCTCTTCCTCACTCACGCCGCGTCATGTGACTACAGGAGCTGGCAGTATGCTAATGCATGCACGCCAGTTTGTGTACCACCTCCTGTAATCACATGGCGCGGTGTGAGTGAGGAAGAGAAGAGCACATGACACTCTGTGCTAGACTCTTAAGTTGGCCAAGTTGGGTGATGGTGGGTGGGAGGATCAATTTCCTTGGCCACAAGCACTCCGCAGGGAGGGACAATGCATGGCTGTACGTGGGGGCCAGGAGGGGTTAATGGCCACAATACTTTATGTAGTGCAGCCATTAATTCCTCCTGGTCCCCAAGTGCAGTTGTACTTTGAGGGGTAGACTTATACTTGAGACACTAAAAGATTCCAGCTTAAGAGGCTCAAATATTGGGGTCGACTTATACACAAGGTCGATTTGTATCCGAGTATATATGGTAATCAATTATAAAGTAATCTATCGCATATCAATTCCGAGAGAAATGTATGAACTGCCACTTCATAGATGATTATTATTCAGCATGATTAATTTTAAGATCAATAAAAAAAAACTCAACATTGCTGATCAATCATTTGATCAATTTTAAACCTTAATACAGGGCAAAAAAAAACCTAAAAAGCAGGATTTAAACAATTGCAGTTTTCAAAATCTCATTTCAATTTACAATCAATTAGACATTTGATTTAATTGAATGCCCTGTTTCCATTAGAATGTCAGTTTCACAAAACCAATTAGCAAGATTCTCGCAAACCAACCAGTAGTTCAACGAAAATCTTGCAAACCTGCCAGCAAGTATTTTGCTCATCCCAAATGACAGTAAAAAAAAATAAAAATCTTAATCTGCAGTCCATACTCTATACTTTCTTATTCAACAAGTGGTGTAAACATTGGGAGTGAATAAGGAGCAAGCAGAAACAAAACAAAACAAAAAAAACAAACAAAAGAGGTGACATAGATTTTAATGACATTTCTAAGATGGAAGCTTTAGCATACCTCAAATTTTTCTTGCGCTTTTTGAGATAGTTCAAGAAGGTCTACTTCAGTGACAAAAGCTAAAAAAAAAAAGCAAAAGCAAATTTGAACTCCTGGACAATCATTACTCTACACACGAAGTTCTAGTTTATTATACCAGATTTTTTTTTATTGTTAACAGAGGTAAATAGCAGAGCATTCCATTACACACAGAGTTCTCATATGTGATGAGATTATTCAAGGAAATTTCCAGTGGAAAAGCCAGTTATGTGTCACAGAGATCCCTGTACAGTGAGCAAGGAGTTGGAAAAGCCTTAAAAGGAACCTGAAGTAAGAAAGATTTTGAAGCTGCCATATTAACCTCCTGGGCGTAACGGACGAGCTCAGCTCGTCCAGTAACGCCGTGCTGCATTGCTCAGGCCCTGGTGGGCAGATTTGCATAATTTTTTTTTTAAACACGCAGCTAGCCCTACAGGAAATCCCGTTCAGAATGGGATTTCCTGATGGGTTTGATCGCCGGTAGCGATCGGAAAGGTGGGAGCAGGGAGGGGGGAATCATGTAGCTAGCGCTAGGCTAGCTACATGATAAAAAAAAAATTAGGTGAAAAAAAACACCTGCGGCCATGTGGCCGCGGGGATTTAAAACGCTAGGTAGGTTAATTTCCTTTTAAACAATGCAAGTCACATGGTTGTACCTCCTGATTCTGTGCCTCTAAAATGGTTATCCATAGGCCATGAACAAGCATGCGGATCAGGTGCTCTGACTCAAGTCTGACTAGATAAGCCACATGCTTGATTCAGGGTTGAGATTTAGGCACTATTGATGCCAGAGAATCAACAGAACTGCGAGGCAACTAGTTTAGTTTAAAAGGAAAGAAATATGGCAGCTTCCATATCACTCTTACCTTAGGTTCAGTTTAAAGAAGTTATAGAGTCGTGCACCGAAAGAGGTTATGTGTTTTATAAGGAAGACATTGGAAGGTTACTAAACAGCCAGCCAAAACAGAAATTAAAACTGTATTTTTATATAAGTCAAAAATATGAATGATAAAGGAAAAGTGGAGTGATTTTAAGGCAAACCATAGTAGTTTGAATTTCATTTAAATAGATGAGAAGTAATGAGAGGACAGAAAAGTATAGCTGTAGCATTTGCGATCATTTTAAGAGTCTTTTAAGAGAGAAGCTGCACAGAATGATACTGTAGTAGATAAAATAAGACTATAAAAGTATACACTAAGTGGTGGTCTCTGAGGATAAGAAGGAGCATATTTTGAAGTTTTAACAAGTCTTATTTCATAGCTGAAAAAGTTAATTCACTTAAAATAGAAAATAAAATGTTTTGAAAGTAATAACAAAAGGAAAAAAAAAACAATGCTACATACAGCTATTATAGTAGCAGTAGACAAGAAATATTGGCTCTGTAATGTTTACGTATCTCATTATGTCTGACTAAAATAAAAATGAGAGATTAGCGGATGGTGTAAAGCTCCACCTACCTCTAGTTACTGGACAAAGGCAATCTTCTGAGATGGATAAATAGAAGATCTGCGAAGCATATATGCTCAGTCGAGTCATGTCTTCAGCAATTTTTGCTTCTAAATCATCAAAAACTTGGCTATCAAGGGGGATTCTTCTTAAAAATTCCTCGTAAATGTTCTTTGGGGAAAATCTATTAAGTGAAGGTATTTCCACAGGTGGATATTCTTCCAAGAAAGGATATTCTGGCCACATTTTCTGTTTCAAAAAAATAAAAGTAAATCAACTAGACTCTACAGGTTGTTTTTTTTAATCAAAACTCACTGTACTATTACATGCAGTAATTGTGACACACAGATCATGATCAGTTCTGCCTGGGAGAAGCTACTGTACTCAGCATGTTTGTCACTGCAGGAGGTGACATCGAACCTATGACAAATACCTATAATGGGTTTCATGATGTGTTTAACACCATAAATGCTGTTTTCAGCAATATTTCAAAGCATATAATATGGTAGGAATAGTGCTGAAGGTAAAAATGTCTGCTATGGTATGACCCAGAAGTAGCTAGAGCCTGACGTGATATCAAGCGTGTTATAAAATCAGCAACATATTAGATGCTGCAGACTTAATAATGTTCTAGATACAGAAATCTTTGAAAATATGTAAATCAAATTAGAAGAGAAAATAAACTAATAAGATGAACAACTGTATATATAAAACTACAATAGAGTTTCACTTATCCAGCACAGACAGGGTTTGGCTGAAGACATTGGCTGAAACTGGGTAAGCGTGCTTACCGGTTGCTTGAAAGTCAATGTAAAGAACAGCCAGGGCCTCAAGCAGCAGTAGACAGCCAACCCATCTCCATCTCAAAGTAAAGCTTGCCCAATAAACCCTTAAACCCTTCTGTTCCTTTCCTTCCTCTCACCTGCAAGTAGGGAAGCCAGTAGGACAGCTCCCTATTTCCCCACCACCCTTTACAACAAGAGACCCCTACCTCTGACAGGGACCCCTTCCCAGCTATGCAGAGCAGCACTGGGAGCCTACGGAGGATGCAGCAGTGCAGCCAGTGACTGTAAGGAGAGGAGAGGATAGCACCTAGTGCTGTGGTATATCTGCTCCACTGCACACTGCTTTGAATAGCTGGGATGGAGAAAGAAGTGGTCACCCATGACCCCCAGAAATTATCCATTGATTGAGAGTGCCAGATGTCTGAATTCTGGATAACCAGGATTTTACTGCCTTTCTAAATAAGGACTTTCTTGAAATCCCATTGTCTATTTTGGCTAAATAGTTCAAAATCAAAGTTTAAAGTGTTGACTGCCAAGTGAATCACTACAATTTTAAAGAGTACCTAAACTGACATGTGACATAAACATGTATAGCCTACATAGAACTAGGCAGTGTTCCTTTTTATTTTTTTTTGTACTGTAAGACTTACACTTTCTCTTCAGTTGGACTTGCATTGGATAGTAATGTATATAAGGGTACACACCCGAGGCGTATCTGGGTAATATGGTGCCTGTGGAAAACACTGAAATTGCGTCTCCCCACTCCTTTTCCCCATCCTTCCGGTTTATTGGTTTGAAAGGTCACTTGGCAAGTTGGAAAATTTTATTCCAACAAGAAATGGGAGACCCCAATTACTGCCAGAGAGGCATTTTAGCTTTTATTTGCAGGCTGCACTGCTGCGTTGTGTTTTTTATTAGTTCTTACTTAAGGCTAACTTTAAGTGTGCATATAAATAAAGAAATTGTCATTCAAAATGAATCCCTAAATGTTGTCTACTTATAAAGTAAATAAGTTATGTTTTCTTTCAACACCCTTTTCAAGCACACAATCATACTCTTGAATGCATGCAAGTTATGAAACGCTGTACCCATAACCTGTACCACCTATATCAACCAAGTTATGTTTACCATATATACTTGTGTATAAGCCAACCCGTGTATAAGCTGAGGTACCCACTTCCCCCCCAAAAAAAATCAGGAAAAAGTGATTGACTCGCGTATAAGCCCACTACTCAGTATAGCCACCTCCCCATTATAGGTTAAATAGTCAGATAGCAGAGTATACATAGCCAGACAGTATAAATAACAGGGGTACAGATGCCATAAGACAAGGTTATGAGGCAGGCTCAGACAGTAAACATCCTCCAAGCACTGTGAGAGCAGCAGCTTATAATCAATCATTGCCTGTTTGCCTGTGGTGAAGTTTGATTTTGAGATTGATCACCTAGCTATTGATCACCTGCAGCTCTTCAGCTTCATTAACCAGGACAGTGTAAATGGTGAGAGAAACATGCAACACTGGGGATCCCTACTGTTTTATTTATTTACCAACCTCCCAGAAAATGGTGTGGAGTGTGTGGCATTAGGACAACTGGCCTGTGTCCCCGTTGTGGCTACAATGGAGTAGGGTGGAGAGAAGCATTCCTGCAGCGCTGGAGGTCCCCATTGTACATTGTGTCCGTGCCCATCCCCCGTGCAACATGATGTGAGGCATGCAGCAATAGGACAAGTGACCTGTGTCCCGGTTGAGGCAGGAGCAGAGTGCAGATAGAAGCATGCCTTGTAGCGCTGAGGATCCCCGCTGTGTTTGGTGTCTGTGCTCGCCCACCCCCCATAAAATGATCAAGTCAAGGAGTATAGGGTCTACCAGCACTACGAGACTTGTAGCTGCATCACTGGAGGTAGGGAATGACAGATATTCAAACGCCACCTTAATTAAAGAAACTGCGTGCTCATGATGTTGCTAGCAGGTATATACATCACAAAACATCAGAAGAAAGAAAAAGTTCCATCAGGCACTGCAGTTGATTTAGATTTAATTGTGTTTTCAGTGTGATATGAATCACAACATGTAAATATATCTTGCATTCAAAGAGGTAGGTATAAAAATCATGTGCAGACAACTTGTGCTTTTATAATATTTGCATGAGATGGATGTCCTACCATCTCAGAGGGTGGCGGCGGTGGTGGGTGCAGGGCAAGAACGGTAGCCTAACGGCTGTTTCGCGCGGCGGTGCTTCTTCCGAGGCTGATCCACGCCAATACACAAAAATACACAGATTTTTATTTCCTGTGTCACCTGTTGGGGGTGGGTACGCGATGACGTATGCGTAGAGACATATGCGTCAACCAGACGTGCACACGTCCGATAGGAAGCGTGTTTTCGAATGCGTACCAAGCTAAGCGTCGGCGTAGACCATGCGCACCACAGTGGGATGCACGCTGACGCGTAACAATGCACGCTTGCAATCAAAAAAAGAGGAGTATTCACCATCTTAAAGGAGAACATTACTCCTGTTGCAAACTGGTAGCATAAACGGCCGTTTGAATGGCTGTGAAAAAATACAGTGACTCAAACGTTCATGTGGAACGTGAATATTGCATAAAAACGCTAAAAATGTATGGGGAAAGATAGCTGGGGGACATTACAAGAAGATATTGTAGGAAACAAGGTTACATAAAATTGTATTACAAATTTTAATTTTAAACATTTGAACTAGCACTG